>NC_041392.1:539464878-539498549 GCF_002162155.2 Triticum dicoccoides | reverse complement strand
AATAGGACCCCATGGTGCAGTGGAGGTCTGCATGAACAGTAGACGGAGGAGGGATGCTCGTGGAGGGGTGGTTGAACAGGACCCCGTGGTGTGGAGGGCTGGATGAACAGTAGACGGTGGATGGGTGGTTGAACAGTAGCCGGTGGAGTAGCGTGCGGTGGAGGCTGGATGAACAGGAGCCCGTGGAGGCTGGAGGAGGTCGACGGTAGCCCGTGGAGGCTGGAGGAGGTCGAGGTGGAGATGAACAGTATCCCGTGGAGTCCCGTTTTGCGGTACGCCACACCCCTCCCGATGAACAGGACCCCCGTTTCGACCGTAGCGCTCCAACACAAGTCTGTTTCGTCCGTTTTGCTGTACGCCACACCCCTCCCGATCAACAGGACCCCTGTTTCGACCGTAGGAGGTCCGTTTCGTCCGTTTTGCGGTACGCCAGACCCCTCCCGATGAACAGGATCCCGTTTCAAACGTGGCCGATCGAACACAAGGCCGTTTCCTCCATTGTGCGGTACACCAGGCCTCATTTCCATCGCCTGTTCTGTCCAAGCCCTCCCGACGAACATGACCACGCATTCCGTTTCGACCCAGCCGATTGGCTCCCACGCGTTCCATTGCCTCCCAATGAACACGACGCATTCCGTTGCCTCCCGATGAACATGACGCATTCCGTTGCCTCCCCATGAACACGACGACGATGTTGTTTCTCCTTTCCGACCTAGCCATGTACACGAGCCCTGGCCGTACGTATGCGCGAGTAGGCGTTCGAGACCCCACCCGTATGTACACATACGTGGCCGTATTTTCTTTCTTGCACCCTGGCCGATGTACATACGTGTACATGCTACGTGCACGCCTCTACTACGGCACATATGCGCCTCTATGACGACACGTGCGCGCCTCTACATCCACCAGTATATATGTACATACACGTTCGCGACCAGAATAACAACGCTACATACGCTTCGACCAGGTGGGTCCCGACTGTCAGGCACTTCCTTGCCTGCGAAGATGTAGCTGGTGGGTCCCAGCAGTCAGGGGGGCGAATCGTTTTTTTCGGACGCACTTCCTTGCATGCGAAGATGTAGCTGGTGGGTCCCAGCAGTCAGGGGCAAACATTTTTTTCACGAAATACGGTGGCCCGTTCGGTGGGTCCCCGTTGTCAGGTGGAGGAATAATTATTTTGCACATAATAAGGAGGCACTTCCTTGCTGCGGCCGTGGACCCAGCGGTCAGCCTCTCCACATACAGTACACGTCTGACGGAAGTTGTTCCTTGACCACGTTGACCACGCCGCGCCGAGAGCACCAGGGCGGTGGACGACGTCGAGGCCTAGGAAGGGGACGACGCGGAGCCGGGGAAGATGCGGCAGTGGATGCCCACGTGTAGAGGAGTACGAGGGTTCACCGGTTCGCTGCGGTGTGAGGCTGCCGTCGCCACAGAATAACATGGGGTGTGGGTGAGTAGAGGGATGGCCTAGCCAGCGGTGGGAGTAGTAGGGGCGGTGAGGCCTCCGCCGCATCGCAGCCGGCCACGGGAGGCAGGAGCACAAGGCATGACCGGCACTGGTTTGGGTGGCTGGAGCAAGAAGACTAGAGGTTGAAGAAGCACTACGACCATTGGATGTACATCGTACGGCCACTGGAGCTAGAATCGTGCATATTGACTAAGTTGACAAAGCCCTCCGTCCCCGTCAACTTAGTAGGCCCACAAGTCAGCCTTCCACTATACTGGGTCCCAGCTAACAGGGGGAGTATTCATTTTTTTGTGCGTAATAAGGAGGCACTTCCTTGCGTGCGAAGATATAACTGGTGGGTCCGAGCTGTCAGCGGTGGTAACGTTTTTTCGCGAAATACAGAGGCCCTTTCGGTGGGTCCCTGATGTCAGGTGGAGGAATCATTATTTTGCGTGTAATAAGGAGGCATTTCCTTGCGTGTGGCCGTGGACCCAGCTGTCGGCCTCTCCACGTGCAGTCCACTTCAGATGCATGTCGGTCGTTGACCACGTTGACCAGGCTGCGCGAGAGCACCAGGGCGGTGGACGACGGCGAGGCCTAGGAAGGGAACGACACAGAGGCAGGGAAGACTCGACAATTGTTTCCCACGCGGAGGGAGTACGACTGTACGAGGGTTTACCGGTTCGTCTGCTGTCGCCGGAGAATAACAGCAGGTGTGGGTCCAACAGTCACTGCTTGTGCGTTAACCTTTTTTTAGGAAAGCCTCAAATCTATGGAAAACAGCATACAGCCCATCTGCCATTATTTCAAATAATTTACAGCCCATTTGCGAATTATTAAGGTTTTTTCGGAGCCCATATTCTTTTTGTTAGCATTACAGCCCATGTTGTGGCCACGGTTAAAAAATTATACGAAATTTTGCATATTTCGGTGCGGTCCGAACTGTTTTTAATCCCGAAATTTCGACTCACATTCAAACTGGTTTTAAAAATAAATGTATATCAATATAAAATCCAACAAATTCTCCACGCATAAAAATTAATGTAATTTAAAATCTCGAAATAAAAAAAAAGATATTTGAAACTAATTGCTGGTTTGATGTGTTTTAAAAATGTACATCCCATTTCTCATTACTGATGGGCCATTTTCTCGGCCAGCCGAATGAAAGCTCTCCTCGTCTTGGAAGATTTGTAGCCCAACAGGCCTGACAAAGCGACTTACTTGGCAAATCACAAAAAAACTGGGCTGTGGCCGTGGACCCAGCTGTCAGTCCATTTGTTTTTTTAGTCCATTTGGTAGGCTCGGTGAAACAATGATGTAGCATCTATGCAGCCCGTTTAAATTCCATTTGCATTTTTCTCGAAATCCGCGGACATGCTGGGCTGGGTGAAAATATCATGTTGGGCTAGATGGAGAAATGTTATAAAAACATAAACACATGATTGCACGCCAGTAAAATCTTTGCAAGCTTATGTACGCAATCACTAGGAGTTAACTTGCCAAGGTATATATAAACAATTATTATTATTATTTTGTAAGAACTTTCAACTTACGAAATAAAATATCATTTTAATTTGATGAGTCAATAGTACGTGGGGTATTATTATTTTTTAGGCTAGACGTGGGACAGTTGAGTTGGTTCTAGGGGAAAGTACTGGGAGAAAACTCAGTTTACATCGAAAAAGAAAGTGGGAGAAAATATAGAGACCTGCTGGGTCCACCTAAGGAGGGGAATATGTTGGGAGGAAGGAGATTCAAAGCACGGCAGCCAAGTGAACTAGTTTTTTTACGGACAAGTGAACTAGTTTACATACATAAGCAAATAGCCACTAAAAAAGCAATCAGGTTAATGGGTTCTTAAAAGAAATATTTTGGACAAAACAGATAATTACGACACATAGGATAATGCATGAAACACTCATATGATAAAAGTGCTTATAAATAGATAAAGTACAACATCTAGACCTTCCTGGCACGCTTAATCATGATGTTGCGGCTGTCCGTGTACTCGTCGATTACGGGAAGCAGACACGCCCTCATGTCCAAGATCTGCCTGTACATGCCGTAGCATGCGTATGCGTCCTTGGCCGCGTAGGTTATGTAGGCTAGATTCATAGGTACCTCCCATGTGTTCAGGTCGTCTTCTTTCATGTTGGCGTATCAAGGGTCGATGATGGTCTCAGCGAGGTCAACCACGGAGTCCTTCTCCTGCCCGTTGTTGATGATCTTGTATTGCTTCTGGATCTCGACAAGCTTGTTGCACCAGATGGCCGAATCGTCGCGTTCTTCCTTCTCTCCTCCGTAGAAAAGGTGCAGTCGGCGCTGCCGATGAAACGGGTGAATGCTCCAAAACCTGGTGCAGCCATAGGACTGAGGCGAGGCAGAGCTTCACCGAGTCCATATCGTTGGTGTACATCACATTCAACTTGGTGCAGCCATAGGACTGAACGGCAAACTCAAAGGGGAACTCCTTGCTGAAGTCCATATCCAGCAGGCTCACCCCTCAGATCGCCATTGGAGTCTCGTCGAGTGAACGAGTGTGTAGGCGGCGGCAGCAGTTCATTTTTCAGCTCTTGGGGAACTGGATTCAATAGTAAGCTGAGTGTGTACAGGTGACAACAGTTACTACCCCTCCCTCGTCCGATGCACGCCCGGCAGAAGATGCACCCTCGGCCACACGTCGGTTCACGAGCGGGTCTGTATTGGTACTGTAATAATAGGAGTTAGTGGTCACTTTACTTAAATTTAATTAGCTTTAATAGAAATTTGTACTTAAAACAAGCAATACATTCGCTCGTTCTATCAGTGCCACAGGATCAACATGCACAACAATTAGAATTATTATTCTCATGACGCACACGATCAGCACATTTGTCGCACTTTCACAAAGATAATACTACCAAGTTTGAACTTTTTGTTATGGTTGTTGTCCTCTGAATCATCATGCCGTGTTTCCCAGCTTACAAGATTCAGAACCAACAAATAAGATCCAAATAATAAGTACAACAAAGATGCCTACACATCTCATTGATTCCCAACTTGCAAGATTCAGAACCAACAAATAAGATCCAAACAATAAGTACAACAAAGATGCCTACACATCTCATTGATTCCCATCTTGCAAGATTCAGAACCAACAAATAAGATTCAAATAATAAGTATAACAAAGATGCCTACACATCTCACTGATTCCCAGCTTGCAAGATTCAGAACCAACCCATTAGAGCCTTTTGATAAAGTGAATATCAGGATTAAATCCATCTTGGCTAGCCATGTCATACAATCGAAGAACTTGGCGAATGCTCTTGACCGTCACAACATCTATAGTTGAGTATTCCTGTTTGCACAGCATGTTTGCACAGCACAACCAAGGAGACGGGAGAGCATGATTTCGCTTTATTAGCGGCCTCCTTGAACTCAACCTCCAGTTCTACTTGGATGAGGTCTGCCTGGAGTTCCATGATTCAATTCATGCGCCTTTTTCTGCAGTTCACCTGAAATGAAGCAAAGATTGCATCATTCAGCTAGCAAGAAGTACTTGCTCTAGTGAGCTGGCAGGTTCTTCTTTAGTAGTTGCACTAAAATTGAGGAACATTAAGGTTGGCTGTCCGGCTCATGTAAGGTGCAACTATAATTTTCTTATCCTTTTGTGCAATTCCACTAAAATAAAGTGCCATTGTGGTGACAGTGACAGCTCCATCTTGCAAAGGCTAATAAAATGTTGCACGAGATTACCAGCAGAACTTGACAGAGATTTTGGAAACTCCAATCACCATTTTGTGCAGTTCCACCAAAATTGAGAGATGTTGCCCACGTGACATTTTAGTTGAACTGCACAAGACACTCATTCCAAAAAAAGTGTTTTGTGCAGTTCACCAAAAGGTCACAATAGCAACATGGTGAAATGGATATCACTATCTGCACAAAAAGATAGAAAGTAAACAATTGCTGGTTAATAAGAATATATGAAACATGTACAAAATGAAAAGAAGCATCTTAATTGTGTTCATGGCAATCATGCAAGGACAGTAGAAATTTTAAAATGTCAGCAATGCTTCATGTTACCAGAAGCATTACGATCAACAATGAGATTCCTCAAATATGGGATTACTTTAATGGTGGCATTGCTTGTTTACCAGACACAGTAAATCAACAACAGCTAAAGAGCTGGTTTAAGGGCATGGGACCGTGGGGACACCAGGACACTCAGCAGCGTAAAGGAGCAACTTACTTATCATACTGGGAAAACAGCAGGAGTGCCATTGTACTACGTGAGGGCAGCAAATCTAATCCTGGAGACCTTTTACTATGTGAGGGCAGCAAATCTAATCCTGGAGACCTTTTACTATGTGAGGGCAGCAAATCTAATCCCGGAGACCTTTTACTATGTGAGGGCAGCAAATCTAATCCCGGAGACCTTTTACTATGTGATGGCAGCAAATCTAATCCTGGACATACTCTGTTGACTTGTCCACTAGCCGCCACTTTCTATCCTTTTTTCAACCAATAATAGATATGTTCCTTATCCAATTTGTTCTGCGTTTTCCCATTATTTCCCTTTTCAACCAAGAGACCGGTTGGGTATCCGGTCTCTACTACTTTCACCATATTATTTCCTCTTTGAATAAAGTCCTAGATTCATGCTTCAACTTTCCCCCTTTCTTCGTTGTTTGAACAAAGCCCTAGATTTGAATGCGTGAAGTAGCTTTACCTCTAATAATACTAAAAATTTAGGTGGCTTTGGAAGAGCTGATGGGAGTAGAAAAAGATGCACATGCAGACACGTGGGGAGCTGGGGCAATAGAGCAAGGCCGCTTTCGAAGAACTTATACCTGAGGATCGCCGGGATGTCGGCGGCGGCAGGTCAGATCTGCGGATAATACAGCAGGGAGGAAGAAGGGTCGGAGGACCTCCCGAGCCGGCCATGTGTCGGAGAGAACGACACGGGCAGAGGACCGGGCCCCTCCGGCAGTTGTGGGTTTCCTCCCTCGGTGGTGATGACCGCATGAACGATGCACCTTTTAGTCCTCTACACACACCGGCCGAAGGGATCTGGCAGGATCTGTGACCAGCGGTGAGCAGAGAGAAAATGTCGCTAGCGTTGTCTTGTTTATATCTGGAGAGGATGAGAGAATGAAGAGAGCAACCCTAGTAAAGCAAGCGCTCAGGACCCTGCGTCCATATATAGTGGAGTGATTATATTTTTTCTCTCCACAACAAGCGTTTCAATTTGTGTACGTGGCATTAAAGAAAAGAAACTCTCTATTTAAGGTGACCACTATACGACTCCTACTTACTAGTAGTACTATAGTATTGTTCACTTGTGCCTCCCGCCCCTCCATTCATTGAACAAGCCCACGGGTGAATAAACATATAGTAAGTACTGTATTTATATAGAACGAACAAGCTCGAACTATTTTCACGTAGTTAAAAGTTGAGGGTGGGGCTTTTCCCGGGCAGTACGCGTGGCAGTTTTCGGGTAGGGCCAGAAGACTTTTTTTTAAAACTTCGAGACGGCCACATAGCATGGAGCCAACCCCAACGATTTTAAGCTTACAGGAACGGCACATGCTATCCTAGACTACTATACACATGAAACTGCCACACGAGTGTCCGGGCTGCGCTTGGCTCTTCGCCTCTTCGGGAAGTCGAACAATGATGGAATACTACTGCACTGGAGGAGTACTACAATACGCTTCTGGCCATCTGACACCGATTGAACTGCTGCATGTCCACCACGTGCGGGAGGGAGAGCGTGTAGCGAAAGCTTCTCCTAGTCTTGCCAGCCACCACGCTCATGGGCGAGGGAGGGACGCTCCTGCCTTTGCGTGTATGACAGGTGGGCCCTACAGGTCTGTGGACAACCTGTCATATAGCCAAAGGCAGGTGCAGTTAAGTCTGCGAGGGAGAGGATAATCAAACTTCTCGTTGATGTATGAGTTGACGCGACACATCAAAGCATTGCACTCGATATATTTCAATAATTTGCGTGTGTGACTCCCAGATGCAGAGGCCGGGGGTCATCATCCTCCTTTTCAAGAAAAAACAGATGCGTGTGTGAGAGGACGAGTGCGTGCGTGCACCTCTTCTCTTCCTGTATAACGTACTACTAAACTCAGAGTACAAGTTTTTGTGGGTGGCACGATGGTGCATGCGAGAAGTCCTGAGAGATACGTTTAATGCATTAATTGCAATGCATGCATGCATAAAGTACATGCATTGGTCAACTTTCTCTTAATACTTGCATGCAACTATTTAATGCACCTTGGAATCTGAACATGTGTTGGGGAACAAACAAATTGAGCCTTATAAAATGGAAAAACTAAAATTTTGAGATAAGCCCTATAAAACTGGAAAGGAGGGAGTAGAAAAAGAAGTAATCCACACTTCGAAACTAGAACCGTCAATAAATTTTGAGCTTGTGTCTCGTCACATTCCAAATAACTCCAGGCTATATTGAATTGCAAACCTGTTCACACCGATCACAACCTAAACGGTTTCCCACTTAGGAGCTTATTAGTACTCGGTTATAAATACTAGTATGCCAAGATGACTGCACATTCCTCCTCAACTCCTCATCCACAAAAACAAACAAGTCATTCAGCATCCTTCCCTTGCGTCTGCCATGGCCAGCGTGAGTTCTGGGTCGAGAGATTGCCACCAAGGAGAGGCGAGCATGGAAGCGGAAGCAGGAGAGATGTCCCGCCTCGCTGCAAGAGCAGCCAACATGTCCCGCCGCGTGGAAGTAGCAGCACACAGGTCTCGCCGCGCCACTGAAGCAGCACGGAGATCCCGCCCACACCGTCGATGCAGCAAACTGGTCTGGCCACGCCGCGGAAGTAGTAGAGATGTCCCGCCGCGCCACGAATGCAGCAGAGATGTCCCGCCGTGCCACGGCGGCCTGGGAAAATTTCTTGCGGGCAGGCGATGACTGTTACAGGCGCATGCATGCAATCGTCCATAGCCAGATGGATCAGATCTCCGGCTCGGCGAGGTTGCAGGACGACATGATAGCCTCGTTTGAACAGGCTACCAGCATCATCTGGCAACTAAGGGAGGGCAATGAGAGGCTCCGGGCTGAGCGCGACCTGCTAAGGGAGAAGATCGTCCGAAGTGCAGACCTGCAGGAGGAGACCAGTGCCTTGTTGAAGAAACTTATGGACGAGAATGACATGCTCCGCAACGAGCGCCAAAGGCTGGTGGAGGAATTCGTGGATGTTCTCAAGTAGCGTCTTGAGGACACGAAAGAGCTCATTGCCGCTCACCGCAGAGACTAGTTTCCTGGTTTCTTTTGATGTAATAATCGGTTTAGGATGTGGATTGTGTCGTCGGTTGTGAAATGTTGGGTTCTAGCACGGATGTTTGGCCTTTGTTGGCCTCTTGGGATGTTGCGATTTCAATCTGGTAGCTTTTAGTCCTTCGTGTTAGGCTGGAGTTGTGTCGAACTTCTTGTGAATTGTGGTGATTTTCAGTAATGAAAATCGGAAGGGGCAAGCCCTTCTTTGATCAATTTTTTTAATTATCCTTATATATTCATCAGTCTTGCTATATGTCACCGTAGATGCTATATAGGTCCGTCGAATCTTACATCAAGATCCGTGCTTTCAGATTTCCCTTTTTCTCTCTTAAATCTCAGTCGAGTGAGACATAGCCATGCCATTAAACAGAGGCTCGGGCGCCATTAATGGAGACC
Organism: Triticum dicoccoides; assembly: GCF_002162155.2. Classification (NCBI taxonomy): domain Eukaryota; kingdom Viridiplantae; phylum Streptophyta; class Magnoliopsida; order Poales; family Poaceae; genus Triticum; species Triticum dicoccoides. The sequence goes on along the minus strand of NC_041392.1, from coordinate 539,489,406 downwards.
TTGGGAGAGAGGTGGACGGAAGATGGAGGTCAAAGGGCTCTCCTCCCGATAAGCACGCGCAGGGGTCTGATCGCACGCCTTTCGTACTCAAATAGCTACCCTGCACGGCGCCTCCTAGCAAATAAAAAATGGGGACGCGTGGCGGCACGTAAATGGTACTAGTAAGTAGAACGCCCACGGTTTCAATAATACTTGTGTTTCCGATTGTAACGTGACAACACATGTTCCAAAATGACTTAGTTGATTGTTAATGTGTGCACCTTCGCAAATTGGACTGCAAATTTACCACAGCATGTTGGTGCCATGTCAAGGCACCAAGCCAAGTTTCATTATTTTTATGCGTGTTTTGGATTTACAGGAATTAAAAAACTAAGTTTCTCAATGTTTCCAACCCAGCCACGACGCCCAAAATTTTGTATTTCATTCCCATTTCTTGCATGGAACCTAGAAATTTACCCAAGGACACACATGTGATTTTTCAACCAACTTTGGTGCACTGGAACATGTGCTTGTATTTCAAATTTGAATTATGCACACAAAGGTGACACGTTCCCTCCCAGAACCACGAGCCTTCTTGAGAGAAGCTCCGATTTGCAAGAATCTTATACCAAAATTTGTTCCTATTCGGCCAATTTTTTTTACCACGGCATGGTACTACCATGACATGATACCATGCCAAGCTTCATGATTTTAAAACCAAGTTTCTCAATGTTCTCGACCGAGCCACGATGCCTAGATGTTTGAATTTTATTCTCATTTTTTGCATGGGACATACTCCCTCCTTCCATGTATATAGGGCCTAATGTGTTTTTCAAGACAGCCTTTGACTATTGACAAGATTAATAGCACATGAGATGTATACTATGAAAATTATATTATTGGAAGCTCCTTTGACGTACAAAATTGAAGGTATGCTTTGTGTATGTTGCATGTCATATATTATTGCTCTAACGTTTGGTCAAAGTTAGCCTCGAAAAACGCATTAGGACCTATATAGATGGAAGGAGGGAGTAGAAATTCACCCAAGGACACAAATGTGATTTTTCAACCAACTTTGGTGCACGGGAGCATGTGCTTGTAGTTCAAATTTGAATTATGCATATTAAATGACCAAAAACTCAATTAATGTGTAAATAAGGCCAAACGAAGCCGGAATAATTCCAAAATTTAACAGGGCACTCATGTAGTTCTATGTTGCCTTTGTAAATAAACTCAAGGGGGACAACATATATCGTTTCGCACTCAAAGGTGGCACGTTCCCTCTCAGAACCACGAGCCTTCTTGAGAGAAGCTTCGGTTTGCAAAAGCTTATACCAAAATATGTTCCTATTCGGCCAATTTTTTTACCACAACATGGTAGTACCATGACATGACATCCATGCCAAGTTTCATGATTTTCAGACGTGTTTTGGATTTACAAGAATTTTAAAACCAAGTTTCTCAATGTTCTCGGCTGAGCCACAACGCCCAGATGTTTTAATTTTATTCTCATTTCTTGTATGGGACCTAGAAATTCACCCGAGGACACAAATGTGATTTTTCAACCAACTTTGGTGCACGGGAGCATGTACTTGTAGTTCAAATTTGAATTATGCATATTAAATGACCAAAAACTCAATTAATGTGTAAATAAGGCCAAACGAAGCCGGAATAATTCCAAAATTCAAATAAGGAAAATTGATTCAAAATTAGTCCATATGGTAGACGACAATATATGTGTTCAAGGAATTGCCCCGACGTTCGCCTCGTCTATTGCGCCACCTCAATCCCCACAGCGCCGTCTTGATCAGCCCCACCGGAACCGCAGCACCCTCACCAATTCCTCTGATGAAGCCGAGGCCAACTCGGCGCCACCAAGGAGGTTCTGCACTCAGCGCTGCAATTTATCTTTTATTCGATCTCACGGGGCTGCCGGTGCTCGATACCGAGCAGACATGGTGTGTCTCCATCGACGGCGCCGTCGCTGGCCACATCATCCATGGCGTCTCTCTCCCATGTAGTTGCTTCCTCGGTGGCGACTTCCACAATGGCACTAGCTGCAGCTGCTCCGGCTCTCGCTCGTGTTGCGGCTCTGTTCTTGATGTCGGTCGCGCTGCTGCACTGCTCCTGCTTTCATTTGTGTTGCTGCTCTGCTCTTGCTCTCGCTTGCGCTGCTGCTGCTGCACGACCTCTGGCAGCTACAGGAGTTGCTGCTTTAGCACTCGCTCGCGTTGCTACTGCATGACTTGCTCTCTGCTAGTGCGTTCCCTGCTCGAGCGTCTACTGATTTAGATCACTGCTTCTCTGCTACTAGTGCTCGAACGCCCTAAACATCTATTGCAATGCTCTGTTACTAGTTCAATCAGTTTCGACAGTAAAATTTAGTTTCGACTATGAAGTTCATTTTCTTCAGTTAAGTTCAGAGTGAACAGTACTTACAACATCAGTCGGAGCGGACGTGGCGCGGCTGATGCGTTTTACATCTAGCACTTTTTGGTGATGTATTTTACATCATCTATTGCAGATGATATTAGGGTCCCACTTCAGATTAACGTTGTCTGTCTTGTCATGCTTCAGCCTCGTCGCCGAACACCTTAGCGGAGCTGCTCCAACGACGGAACCGTCCATCACGCAGAGCAGTACCCTCGGCGCCGTTTCCAGAGGCCTCGGATCTTCTTCCCCGCCTCCGACAGTCACACCAGCATCATCACCATCCTCCACGTCCAAACCAATGATGTTGAGGTCCACAAGGCTATGCCAAAGAGGTTGTACACTCGTCGCATCACTTTGTTTCTCCATTCCTCTGTTCTTCCAATTCATGTGAGCCAAACACCCAGGTTGACTGAAATCCTATGTTTCCAAATGCTCTGTTTTGCACGTGCATTCCTATCCTATTCCTATATTTTTCCTGTCCTTGCGTTTATAGAATCCTCCAATTCTAAGGAGCCCTTACAGATTTACTTCATTTTCAGATAGGCGTCAAAGAAAACTCTGTGTGTTATGTCCTGCTCCTGCCGTGCCGTCATCCACCCCACCTGAGGTGCACCATCGACAGAAGCGTTCACTGCAGTAGAGATCCCCCCTGCAGACTTCCTTTCGCCGCCTCAGATCATCTTCCTCGTTGCCGGCAGCCGCGCCAACTGCATTACCATCATCGACTAAGCAGATGAACCTGAGGACTACACAGTTCCGGAAGAGAGGTCACAGTCTTTCGTGTTTGCTTACATTATACATCGGTTATTATTACCTGCTACTTTATCGTTCAATCTTGAGTTTTGAATTGCCCATGGGTCTCATATCGAGCCAGCAACGAATATTATCTGTCTACTATCTGGTTCATCTGGGGTCTTCTATGTGGTTCATGTTGGGTGGGCAACAAACAATAGATGATCCATTGTCTATCTTTTTAAACTGAATCTATAATCTACCTGCTATCATTAGTTTTGGATCCATCCACTCATTTGCTACCATCAGTATTGATTTTTGCATGCACCCCTTAGGCCTTACAAAATCTAACTATTTTTTATTATGCATGTCAGATATTGTACACAATCATACTGAACATGTAGAGAAAAAGAGAAGACCGTTGCGTGCGAATATAATGTCATGCAGATGCCGCTCCATGGTGGGCGAAGTGGCCCCCCATCCTGCATTTCCAGATTGTATTCCAGAGGAAGATAACTGTTCAGATGGAGATTCAGAAGGAGCCGACCATGCCTGTTTACCACCTAAGGTGTTTGCTCTAACCTGGCATGCTGATGTTGGTCATATCATGCATATGGCGCCTTGCATTGCTTACATTATACATCTTATATGTCATCAGCTTAGTTTAGATTTGCTTTATGTGAATGCCACCTGTTTGGTTTCTATATCATACTCCCACCACTCCTAAATATTTGTCTTTTTAGAGATTTCAACAAGTGACTACATACGGAACAAAATGAGCGAATCTACACTCTAAAATATGTCTATATACATCCGTATGTAGTAGTCCATTTGAAATATCTAAAAAGACAAATATTTAGGAACGGAGGGAGTATATGGGAATTATGCAATGCCATCTTCTTTAGCCAGGCATCACATACGTGAATCATGCAATGCCATCCTGTTTAGCCAGTCATCGTATATGTGAATTGTATCGTGCCATATTTTTTTCTATGATGTATTCCATTTGTCAACAATGTTTATACATTCATCTACTCTTCCTGTGCATCAGCCATTTGAGTCGGACATGGGAAAATCTGGAGTGAAAACAAGGTCTTCTGAGCAGTCAGTGCTACCTGTCGATGCAGTTTTCTTGCTGGTTACAGATAGCTCCTCAGAGGAGGATTCAGAGAGAGATGACCAGTCGTATCCCCCCCCCCCGAGGTGCATGCTCTAACTTCGCTGGGTTATATTGCTCATATCATGCATATGGTGTCTTGCATTGCCATGCCATCTGCTTAGATTAGACATGCTTTGTGTGAATGCCTCATGTTTGCTTTCTATATCAGATATGTGAATTATGCAATGCCATGTTTTTCAACCAGTTATCATATATGTGAATTATGCACCTCCATGGAGCCAGGCATCATATATGTGAATTATCTCATGCCATATTTTTTTCATTACGTATTCCATTTGTCGACAATCTGTGTATATTGAACTACTCTTCATGTGTATCAGCCATTTGAGCCGGTTATGGAAAAATCTGGAGTGAAAACAAGGTCTTCAGAGCAGGCAATGGTACCTATTGAAGCATATATCTCGATGGTTACATGGAGTTCCTCAGAGGAGGATTCAGAGACAGATGACCAGTCCTATATCCCACCTGAGGTGTATGCTCTAAGTTGCAATGTTTATATTTCTCATATGATGCATATGGTGTCTTGCATTGCTTAGTTTAGACATCATATGCACAATATTGAATTCTATCTGCTTAGTTTAGAGATCATACATGCGAGTGCCAGCTGCTTAGTATATGAATCAATTATGTCAATTATATCATGCCATCCTGTATACTTAGACAACATGTATGTGAATTATTTCATCCCAACCTATTTTAGAAAGACATCATATAGTTTTGTCATGTCATCCTGTTTAGGTACTCATCATATGTTGAATTATGCCATTATATCCTGTTAAGTTATCCATCATATATCTGAAATTGTGTCATGCTATCCTGTTTAGTTAGGCATCATATATGTGAAATTGTGTCATGCTCTCCTATTTGGTTAGACAACATATATGTGAATTACCACATTTGTCTATCATACAATGTCTGTATGTTCAATTTCTTTTCTTGTTTATCAGCCATTTGAATTGGAGGGGGTGATGGCAGTATCTAAGGGAGCAAAAACCCGTTCTTCACAAAAGACAGTGCTACCCGTCGATGCAGATAGAACCATGGTTGTACTGGCCCACAAACTAGCCCCACCACACATAATAGAGACTCTTCCAGATTGCACACTTACACCGTTGGGCAGAGAACCAGCTACAACCCATCTAACCGCAACCCCAACGGATAGTAACCCACTTATAGTTGACAAAGCACCATGTCCACCACATAGTACCCCCACACGAGTAGTTTGTCAAGCTACTGCAGTGCCCAAAGCACGAAGACCACCACGGCTAACCCAAACTCCACGTTTAAAGCAGAAGAGCAACTGTTCGCAGGTCAAATTCCGTAGTTATGGTCCATACTCCTTTCCTGTTGCATCACTGTATTTACTCATACCAACTACTTTCGAATTTGAAGGATCCAATTGAAACTCCAATGGCGCAACAGGTATGTTTTAAACCTATTTCTTTAACTGGATTGCTGTTCTAACTTCTTGCTCTATGATGATTTCAGTTTAAGTTGTATAAGCAGTTATGTTCTGATGTGATGCACATTACAAGTGCTGCCAATACTGTGTAGTTTCTCACACTTATATTCTGTCTATGCTACTGTGTCTTAAAAATATATGAGTTGAACTGTGTCTCTATCTTGATTAGGGAACATAAACTAGAATGATATGGACAATACAGTGACCATAGTACATAGATATATGTTTGTTTGATGTTGTTATCTTGTCCACCTTACTACTGAACCGGTTTACCAAAATGAGTTTCGTATACTACAAGCTAAACATGTGATGTGTCTGCTTGTTTCTCTTGTAGTATGCAAACAGAATATTGGAGAAGAGCACCTCACTATGCAATGGTAGAGAAAGTAATGCAGATAAGGTTCAAGATAGTGAGACAACCCTGTTGGTCTCCAAGAAAGGTGATAAAAACGATCTTATAGACAGTGAGAAAACCCCACAGTCCTGCGTTGATGTAGTGTTCGAGTTACTACCGCTGGCACAAGCTCTTCGAACTCGCTGCCTGAATCACTTCAGCTTCTTCAGTCTCAGCTACAAGCTGAAAGGCATCAGTCAGCTGTGCTGCGGCAAGAAGCCGAAGGACTGAGGAAGTCCTTGCAGAATTCAGATGCGTACTTTCTTATGCAACAGCAAGCGCTTGAGGATTTAAGCGCCAAACAAGAGAAAGTTAATAAACTTGCTAAGCATCTTGCCAGCATTATGGGTACCCAGGATATTGTTTATTGAACTCTTCTGAAGTGGTTTCAGTTTTGGACTTGTTTTTCTGTGGCGTTTATATGCTGCTTTGTTCCCTATATTTGCACTGGTGGCGAACTTTGATGCCCAGTGGATGTAATATGTGTAATAGCCGTGATAGCCTAGCATAAGTTGCTTGCTTATTTATTTCCTTGTTGTGTTGTTTATTTGTTTGCTTGTAGTCAGTGTAGTTCTTTTTCCGCGGTTTGCTAGTGGCTGCAATAACCTATTTTTTAACTAGGCCACAATAACCATGGGCTAATATTTACTGTAGTGACACTGGGCCTCCTACGGGCCGTAGAAGTAGTGGGCCTTCTACGGGCCGTAGAAACAGTAGGCCTTCTACGGGCCGTAGAAACAATGGGCCTTCTACGGGCCATAGAAACAATGGGCCTTCTACGGGCCGTATCATCAATGGGCCTTATACGGGTCGTATGATCGATTGGCCAAACATGGGCCAATAACAGGCCGCATTATGGCCATAAACGGGCTAGAGTTGGAATCGTCCGTTCATGGGCCGACCATAACGGGCCATCATTAATAGGCCGTATTTGATGATGCTATGAAAATGGCCCAACATATTAACGGACCACAAACGGGCCGACTGTAACCATGGGCTGAATTTGGCCCACAAGCAGAAAATGACAGTAACGGGCCATAAGTAAACGAATGCTGGAAATGAGCCCAAGAATAAATGGGCTCTGAGAAGGCCGAAAGATAACATGGGCTGGAAACGGCCCAACGGAATAACGGGCCGTTAATGGGTATAAAGTGATACACTGTTCATTACGGGCCAGTTTCACCACGGGCCGTTAATGGGTGTAAAGTGATACACTGTTCATTACGCGCCAGTTTCACCACGGGCCGTTAATAGGCCAAGAGTTACATAGGGCCTCATATGAGCCGAAAGACGTCATGGGCCATACATGGTCCAGAAGTGAAAACAGGCTGGAATCATATTGGATGGCCCAGATGACGCTACTGGGCCTAATTTGGATAGGGCATAACGAGCCTTGGGTTAGCGTGCTATAAATGGGCTATATGGGAACAAGCCATTAACAGGCTTTCCATGGGCCGGCCCGCCACCTTTTGACCAAGTCAAACGGGCCGGCCTTTTCACAGGAATGGGCCTCTATTGGGCCATGCCACGTGCCGACTTATCATAGGAGCCTTCTGTCCAATGAGTGGATGACATCTCTCCCAATGATGAGCCGACACGTGTTTCCTCCAGCCAATGATGATTTTACACATGGAAAATCCCCATTGGTCGGGGCTATTAACGGGTTATCGGATCCAAAACCCAACCCGATAGCTTAACGGCGTTCCGTTACGATGGATGCCACGTGTCGGTCACCCTTGACGAAAGCACTTCTGTGACGCGCGATTTATCTTCATGGAAGTGCACACTTCCGTGATGATAATTTTGGTGATGTCATCGAACACTTCTACGACAGCACATGTATGACTATCTTGATTCTGTCATAAAATTGTCATGGATGTACATGCATGACAAAAAACGCGACCTACTGGGACAAACACATATCATCACGGAAGTGTATTTTTTTTGTAGTGTCAATGCCCCTGTTAGACACCAGAAAACCCAAGAGCTTGCCTGCCGGAACACCAAAGACACATTTGTCCGGATTAAGCATCATCTTATAAACCCGGAGGTTATCAAAGGTTTCTCTCAAGTCATCTATCAATGTTTCCTCCTTCCTGGACTTTACCACAATATCATCCACATATGCGTGAACATTGCGCCCAATCTGCTTATGAAGACAATTCTGAACACAGCGTTGATAGGTTGCCTGGGCACTCTTGAGCCCAAAGGGCATGGAGACAGAGCAGAAAGCTCCAAAGGGAGTTATAAAAGTTGTCTTCTCATGGTCCTTAACTACCATTTTGATCTGATGATAACCAAAATAAGCATAAAAAAACACAAACGGTCTCAACCCGCCATAGCATCAACAATCTGATCAATAAGAGGGAGGGCAAAGGGATATGCTGGGCAAGCTTTGTTCAAATATGTGTAGTCCACACACAGACACCAAGTGCCATTTTTCTTAGGAACCACCACCGGATTAGCCAACCACTCTGGGTGAAAGACCTCCACGATAAACCCCGCGGCCAACAACCGAGCTACCTCCTCACCGATAGCCTTGCGCCTTTCTTCGTTGAAGCGGCGGAGAAACTATCTGACCGATTTAAACTTAGGATCTATATTAAGTGTGTGCTCAGCGAGTTCCCTCGGTACACCTGGCATGTCAGAAGGCTTCCATGCAAAGATGTCTCGATTCTCACGGATGAACTTGATGAGCGCGCTTTCCTATTTGGGATCTAGGTTAGCGCTGATGCTGAACTGCTTGGATGAATCGCCAGGAACAAAGTCAACCATCTTGGTGTTCGTGGCCGATTTAAACTCCAAAGCTGGATCGTGCTCCGTAGTTGGCTTTTTGTAAAGAAGTCATGTCCGCAGGATCAACCTTGTCTTTATAAAACTTCATCTCTTCCGTGGCACAAGCCGACTCAGCACAAGCCGCATCACCTTCCTCACATTCCAAAGCAATCTTCCTGCTCCCATGTACTGTGATGGTCCCCTTATGACCTGGCATCTTAAGCTGTAGATAAACATAACACGGCCTCGCCATGAACTTGGCATAAGTCGGTCGCCCAAACAGGGCGTGATACGGACTCTTGATTTTCACCACCTCAAAAGTTAATGTTTCTGACCTTGAATCATGATCATCTCCTAAGACCACATCTAGGGCTATCTTGCCCACTGGATATGCAGACTTATCGGGCACCACACCATGAAAAACGGTGTTCGACGGTTTAAGATTCTTATCTGTCAACCCTATACGGCGGAAGGTATCATTGTAGATAATATTGATACTGCTTCCCCCATCCATGAGCACCTTGGTGAACTTATACCCCCCAACTTGAGTTGCCACCACTAAGGCCAGATGACCCGGATTGTCAACCCGGGGCGGGCGATCCTCTCTACTCCATAAAATGGGTTGCTCAGACCAGCGCAAATACTGAGGCACGGCCGGTTCAACAGAGTTCACGGTCCTCTTGTGAAGCTTCTGATCACGCTTGCACAAGCTAGTGGTGAAGACATGATACTGCCCACTATTTAACTGCTTCGGATTGCTCTGATAACCCGACTGCTACTGCTGCTGATTCCCCTGATGGTTATAGCCTCCATAGTTGCCCTGGTTCCCTTGATTGCTATGTCCGGTTTGATTGCCTTGAAATCCTGAACCGGAGCTACTACCTCCATAACCCGGCCCGTGGAAACCACCTCCTGAACCACCGGGCGGGCCATTGTCGTATCGAAACATATTGGAGTTCTTGATCTCTCGCATGATGTAACAATCCTTCCAAAGATGTGAAGCTGGCCTCTCCTTCGATCCATGCTTTGGACAAGGCTGATTTAACAGGCGCTCCAGATTGGGACCTGAACCTCCGCCCCTCTAGGGCATTTTTCCCTTACGATGCTGACCGTTATCCTGAGCATTGGTGTTAGCCACAAAGTCCAAACTATTGTCTGCTTTGCGCTTACCATTGTTCCCATGACCTGTCGGGTTATGATGTTGTCCCTTGGTGTTGCCGTTCTTCTTCCCCTTCCCCGGTTTGTCCTCCTCTGAGTCAGGGTCCTTGGTATTATCTGAATCGGCATATTTAACCAAAGCGGCCGTAAGCGTTGCCATATCATTGCAGTGACGTTTGAGCCTTCCTAATTTCTGTTTTAGCGGTAGAAACCGGCAATTGCCCTCCAACGTTAACACTGGCGTGTCCGCATTGATGCGATCCGATGAATGCAGAATAGCTAAGACCCGCTTCACCCAATGGGTTGTAGACTCCCCATCCTCTTGAACACAAGCGTCCAGGTCCACAATCGACATAGGCTGCTTACAAGTATCCTTAAAATTCTGGATAAACCGGTGTTTTAACTTGGCCCATGATCCGATAGAGTTAACTGGTAAGCTCTTTAACCAAGTACGAGTTGTCCCCTCCAACATCATGGTGAAGTATTTAGCACACACCGCTTCATCCACATCCAACATCTCCATTGCCATCTCATAACTTTCAACCCATGACTCTGGTTGCAAATCGCGGTGTAATTGGGCACCTTACGAGGCCCCTTAAAATCCTTGGGCAGTCGTACATTGCGCAAAGCGGGGGTGAGACACAACACCCCTAAAGAACTGAAGACCACGCCTGGCTCCACTGAAGCGGTAGGGCGAACCGGAGTAGGTTGACGAGCTGCATGCAAAGCTGCTAACTCGGCCTCTCGACGTGCACGACCATGATCCACCACATTCTACGCATTAGCACCTCCACCCGCCCGGTTATGCCCTCGCGGCGAGTTACGGTGACGTGCCCTGCTCGATATAGCCGGTTCATCCTCGATGTGCCTGTTGTAGCTCCAACTCAGACGGGGGGTGGAATGGATCCTCTCGCGACTATGCGAATAAGCCTGCTGCTAGTTCAAAGCTGTTTGAAGGAGCTCTCTGACCCGTCGTGTCTCAATCGCAACTGGTGACTCGCCGTCTGTCGGGAGGGCTGCCAATCGTGAAGCGGCGGCCACAATGTTGTCCAACGGGTTGGAGTAATGCCCTGGGGGCATCGAAACGTACTATGGCACAACGTTGTTCTGACAAAGCGGGTCCATCATGCACGGCTGAACCGGCGCTCCTGTTCCCGGCGACTCCGTCCGGTTTACCATTGGTTGGTTACTGGTTCCTGCTCCTGGCGTGTTGAAGAGATTTCTTGGCTCATAACCCGGCGGGAGGTGCGACCGGTATGTTCGTCTCATGACTTCATCTGAAGCATTCTAATCCATCCTAAGCCGGTAGGCCTAAGCTTCCAACTCGGCCCGTTCTATAGCCATCCTAGCGTTCTCTGCCGCTAGGTCCGCTTTAGCCTGAGTTATCTGATCTTTCACCTTTGCAATCTCCGCATTGTGCTGATCTCAGGCTGTGGCGTCCACTTCTGTTTCCATCAATGTTGCCAAAGCATCGAACAAATCAGATGGAACTTGAGCCGGAGGTGGCGCCGAGCCCCCTACTCCTGCTGGCATTGTTGTTGCTGAACCGGAGAGCATTGCCGCAGCGGTAGAAGAGGGATGCGTTGGTTGTGTACCGGCCATGAAGACAACGACCTGGTTTGGCAGATCGAGGGGGCCCGGAATACTGTTGCCATCGGAACCTCCGCTAATCCGGGCGTCCTGCAATTGATACAGCGATTCGGTCTCTCCGGTTGAAAACTCGTCATCAGAACAGACAACGGTTTCTCCATCAGATGCCGGTCCATCCTCATATTCTACTCCATGGGTGTCGCCTACGAAAACATGCCTTGCTGTGGGCTGAACCGGGGAAGGGCTTGCACGCTGAGCTGTCTCGATGATGTCGATGCAGGTGTCCGGCTCAGGGCCCGGTTCGTCGATCTTGCTGATGAAAACATGAATCCCACCAAAGGGCTCGGGACCCCATCCTGCGTCGTCGATGTAGAGCTTGCCGTGACGTCTCTTCGTCATCCGGCCCACAGCGTATCCCTTGAGTCCGTCGAAGCTGCCCTTCAAGAACTCGAAACCACCGTGTGATAGCCCCACGGTGGGCGCCAACTGTCCTGGGTTTGTCATGGCAGATGTCCTCGTGAAAGGACTTAGTCGTGGAGCCATTGCAACGGGTTAGCTTAAAGGGGTTAAACCGGACAAGGGACACGAGGGATTTTGTACTAGTTCGGCCCCTTCGATGAAGGTAAAGCCTACGTCTAGTTGTGATTGGTATTGCTAGGGTTTCGATGACCATGGAGCGAATCCGCTTTGCCTGGTCTCGAGTTGTTGTCTGTTGTCCCTAAACTGCTGTCGGGTCGTCCCTTTACATACATAGGTTGACGCCCGCTGGTTTACAGAGTCCCGAGGCCGGATCATAAACATGTCCGGCTCGGTCTCTATTCCTTCTAACTTACAATACAAGTTATATGAAAGAGTCGGTTTACATCTACAGGCCTTAACATGCCTTTGGGCCTTGGGCCTTCGTAAAGCGCCACTATCCTTATGTCTTCATGAGCTTCTATATTCATGGGGTTAACCCGGCCACTCCTAGCTGGTTTACCTCCAGTAGTCATATCCCCAACAACACTCCTTTTGGACACTCCTACCTCCTCCTAGCTATATATATGTGCACCCCGTCAAAATTTGTGGTCTGACCTTTACGGTCTAACCCTAGCAGTCTTCCTCCTCGCGCCACCGGCCACGTCCGTCCGCGCCGGACATGTCCAGCCTCCACGTCGCCCGGACCAATCCGGGTACGCCACGTCATCCCCGCCGCCTCCTCGTCCAACCACGTCGCGGCACCTGTCGCCGCCACCTCCCACCACCGCGTCGGCCCGCCGAGCCGATCCCGGACCCGCACGGGCCCAGATCTCGCCGCCGCCCGGCCTGCTCCGCCCCGCCGCCTCGCTGGCCGCCGCTTCGCCGGCGCGCGCCACCGCCCGGCTACCCGCGCCAGCCACCGCGCCCCGCGAGCGCCCGACCGCGCCCGCCGTCGTTCTCCGCCGCCATGCGCCGCGCAACCACCGCCACCTTGCCGTCGCTCCGCAGCCATGCGCCGCCTTGCCGCCGTCGAGCTTCGCCAACCGCCGCCTCTACCGCCCGGGGCCGGAGCTCTCCTCCTCGCCGTCGCCTCCCGGTCGCGGATCCTGCCGGGATCCCTCCCCCCCGTCCTCTGTGGCCGCCTCCTCGTGTCGTCCGGCCTCCTCCCCGCCAACTCCGGCGAGTTTCTCCAGCGTGCCTCAAAAACCATGCCGAGCTAACCCTAGATCCGGAGGGTGAGATTTTCCTCTAAGTCATTTTTGGCATATTTTCATGCCCTGTTCATCGAATCATAACTTCATGACTGTAGCTCCGTTTCATGCGTATGATAAATAAAAATGTTCATTGGGAGATGCTCTTCATTTCATTCCATTGTGGCATGCTTGTTTGAGTCCATATGGATGCCCAAATCATTGATGCAAAAGTGCTATAAATTGTTAGGTGCTGTTACTTATCAGAGTATGAGGTTTTGACATTTTTGTCACATTTGTTGTGTGATGCATATGGGCATGAGCTCCACATGGGTTTTGATCTATTCCATGCCATCTTTACAGGGGTGCTTGCCATGTATTTTCGTGATCAATTTGGTGACTATGACAAGCATGCAAAGTAGCCTTCGTGATATTGCTAATTTCAGGGACTTGGGATTTTGCCAAGTCCTTGTTCTGCTGTTATTTTTATGCCATGTAAACATGATGCTACAGTGAGATCCATGCTAGTCTTGAGTTGCTTCAGTAAGGATGTTTTGGAAATATGGTTATGCTCTATCCATCCATGCCCCTGATTGCAATTATGGAGTGTCTTAGCATGTCTTAATCTTGCTCTACTTTTGCTATAAAATGTTCCTGGCAGATTGTTTACATGTTAATCAATTTTGCCATGGTTGTTGTAGTTGATCCATGCATGTTATGAACTTTCTCTTGCCATGCTTAGCTTCATGAACATGTCATCTTGGTGTAGGTATGCTTTTTTTGTCATGCAAGGCTTTGTGTTGAGTGATTTGAGCTCGCAAAGATGCCTTCATAATTCTGTTTATGCCATGCCCAGTTTTCTGCAAAGTCTGAATCTGTTAATAAAACTTGCTACGTTTACATGGGTGCCAGCATATCTTCTGTGCCTTTTTGGCTCTTGATTAGTAAGGGACTTTTGTTCTATGCTTTGAGTAGATTCATGCCATGCCTTTGTTTGCTATGATTTGTTCCTGTAGCATGTTGTTAGCTTGCTCTAAACATTGCTTCCTGATATTATTTCTGGCATGTTAGTATTTTCACTAAGTCGGTGATGCTGATATCTCTTGCACTTTTTCCATGCTTGTTTGAACCTGCTCTTGTGTGATTTAGCAGTAGCTCAGTGTTCATGTTTTGTCAAGCATATTGAGTAGATCACTGCCATATGCTTTGTTGATATGTTGGAGTGCAGTAGCTTAGTTTCTTGTTGCATTCTAGTTGGCATCGCACTGTTAATCGCAGGATTGTGCCATTCTTGTTTTGCTTGCCATTCGCAAACCGTGCATCTGATTCCGGTGATCTTTATAACGATTTCGACTGAAATCATCTCATATTTCCAGCGGCACACTTGGTTTGACAAGTTGATGCCTTGTTCTTTCTTTCCCTTCCGAAGCACACATATGCATTGCATATCACATCCCGCATGCCATGCCATGTTTTGCATCATGTTGTTTGTGCATTGCACCGTGATTGATTGTTGGTCCTTTTGCTTGTGTTCTTGCTTTGGGTAGAGCCGGGAGATGAGTACATTATCGAGGAACCTATTGAGTACACTAACGAGGATCAAGCTTTCATCAACTCTGAGAACTTTGCAGGCAAGATGATCATACCCTCGAAATCACTTCTATCTTTGCTTGCTAGTTGCTCGCTCTATTGCTATGCCGTGAACCTACCACTTGATTTATCATGCCTCCCATATTGCCATGTCAAGCCTCTAACCCACCTTTCCTAGCAAACCGTTGTTTGGCTATGTTACTGCTTTTGCTCAGCCCCTCTTATAGCGTTGCTAGTTGCAGGTGAAGATGAAGGTTGTTCCATGTTGGAACATGGATATTGTTGGGATATCATTTGTCACACCCTAGCTAGTTCATGCATTAGAGTGTTGCATCATGTCTACTTTTCCAGAAAACTAAAATGGGGATGGCAGAACCCCCAGCACCCTCGTGGAAACAACTAGGGTTTACTAAAATTATTTTCAATGAACCTGAAATGCCCTTCTAAAAAGTCCACCCCTTTTTGTTTTGGGTTAGAACCTCTGACAAAATGGGTTCACATTTTTCTAGGACACCTAAGCTCATTGGATTAATCTTTATCTATTTGCATTTGGGCATTTAAATGATATAAACTATTTTAAATGCCCAAATAATTTTGGAAATAAGTGTGGGCTATTGGAAATAATCTAAACAGAGCCCCTGATTATTTTCAGGATTTTTGAAGATGCCTAAGTACTTTTAATAAAGCCACACAGTTACAGAAAAAATAGAAAACAAAAACTAAAAGAGAGGGAGGGAACTTACCTGGCCGCAGCCCACCAGCCGACCCACCTGGCAGCCCAGCGCTATGCTGGCCCATGCCATCCAGCTGCTTCGTCCCCACCAGGAAGGCACAAAGGTGACGCCGGCGAGCGCGAGCTCGCCACGGCGCCACCTGCTTGCTGCCCGCGCCCCTCGACACCTGGGCGAGCCCCACTACGCCGCCCCGACCCCGTGGACACCTCACTCGCTCCCCTGCCTCTCTCCCTCGCTCTTCCGCACCATGGCCGACGCTACCGCGCCCATGCCACCGTAAAACTCGCGTCCGCTGTCGTCCCTGTGCCGTGCTGCCATGTCCAATAGCTTCGCCATTGTCATCTTCGTCGAGCAGCTCGAGCCCCGAGCGCTCGCGCGCCCTGCTTCATCCTCTTCGAGCTCGACTTCACCGAGCACCGCCGTAGATCCCCTTCGCCGTCACCGCCGCCACCGTTCGTCTCCGGCCGCGCCGTCTGCTCCTATGTGATCGTCGTGAGCTCCTGCACCTCCCCATCCTCTCTGTTCTCTTTCTCGGGCACCGTAGGGACTGCACGAAGCATCACCGCACGCGTTGCCGCCGAGCTCGTTGCTGACGTGACTCCGGCCACCCTCCGGCCACACCACCGTGTCCATCACACTCACCGCACTCACAGGAACCCGTAGCACCACTCCACGTGCCTCACCGTGTCCCATAGCCTCGGGTTCGACCTAACCCGAGCTCCGACAGCCGCACAGCTCATCGTCGGCAACGTTTTCGGCCACCCCGAGCTCCACCACCGCCACCAAACGATGCGGTTCTTTCCCAGCTACGCGTAGATGGTCTCCGCCGTCGATTTGGTCGCCGGAGCACGAAACCCGCACTGCCCCACCGCGTCTGGCCTCGCCGGCGGCTAAACGCCGGCGAGTTTGACAACGTTTGACCCTGGTTGACCCCGTGTGGGCCCAGGATGACTCCCCTGAGTCTATGACAAGTGGGGCCGCTCTGCTAATTAACTTAGATTAGCACTAACTAAATTTAGTTAGTTTAAATAAATACTGACACGGGGGTCCCACTAGTCAGGTTTGACCTGGACGGCTCCGTTGACCGCTGACGTCACCATGACGCAATGCTGACGCATTAATTCAATTACTGGAATTATTCTTATACAGGAAATTCCAGAAAATACTACAAACTTCAAAAATTCATAACTTTTAATCTGTAACTCCAAATGCAAAGATTTATATATGAAATTTGATCAGGAAAATTCAATCTTTCCATCTATAATGGTTTCATGCATGACAGAACATTTAACCTTGCTGTTTAGGTGAAACAAGCTAATGCACTTATATGACTTAATAACATAAGCTTCCATTTGAACCTTTGATTCAAATAGACTCAAACCAACTTGTTTCACAATGCAATAGCCAGGACACCTCATATTGCCATGTCATAGCATGCATCATATTGTTGCATATTGCCATGTGATGATTTTGTTCTGTGGTGTCTTTCGTGGTAGGTTCTGCCTCCGAGGATATTCACGAGTATCCAACTGAAGGGCAGTACCCTACTACTACTCCATCAGGCAAGCATCCCCATTGATCATATTGATACAATCCCATGTTCTCACTCCTGCTCTCATTTACTGCATCAAGACAACAACGTTTCAAACTACTGTGTGCTGCGGTAGTTGAACCCTTATCCTCTGCTTGACCTGTCATTGCCATAGTAACTAGATGAAACCCACTAGCATGTGTAGGAGTTGATTGAGCCATGTATGTGTTTCCTACCTTGCTATGCCTACTATGCTTAGAGTTGTGTCAGGTCTGGTTCATCTGGGTGATAGGCTAGAGTGAAATGATTACCTCGGTAATGTGAGGGATGTGTTGAACATGATTTGGTAAAGGTATCGATGAGAGGACATGTAGGAGTACATGGTGGGTTGTTTCATTGAGGCCGTCCTTAAGAACTGAGATCTGTATGTGTGATTCAAGAATCAGTTACTACCATACATTGGGCCCGAAACCAATGGACCCTCTCGGCTTATTAACCACCCTATTTCTCTGTCCAGGAGTTGCAACAAGTTTCTGGTGTTTATAGGTTATGTGTTGGCGGCCGTGCGTAGCACTGACCCTAGGGGTGGGCTATGATGCGGTAGATACATCGTGCCACGGTGTACCGAGTCGCCCGTTTGGTGTCTCGGCAACCCTATACACATCGTTCGGGGCCGTATGTGGAAACCTCGGCCGGACTCCCTGAGGATGGAACCTGGATAGGCGATAAACCTGGACTAGAGACTTGAGTGTTTAGGTAGGCCGTGGCCGACACCCTCGTTGGGCTTTCGCTTGAAGGTTGCCGAGTACTAGTCGTGTAAACGATGGTAAGTGGTGAGAGCGTGTGTGAAGAAGTACACCCCTGCAGGGTTAACATCATCTATTCGAATAGTCGCGTCCGCGGTAAAGGACTACTTGGTTGCCTATATAGTTCAAAGACAAGTTAATGGTTACTACTAAAAGACTAAAGATAAGTGTGAGTATCGAGGATGGCCCTCTCATAGGATGACGAGGGAGGATCCACGGTGGAGTATTGTTTTGGTGTTTAGTGGACTCGTGTGTGAAAACTAATTTTACAAGTGGTGTCTTGTAGGATAGCTTAGCCAAGAGTCAAAGCTGGCTTGCTGCAATAACTCCACCACCTTCTTGATAATGAGCATGTATAGTAGGATCTGTTGTAATTCTTGATGAGTACCTTTGTACTCATGTTGCTTTAATTACTGTTTTCATACGACAACACCGCCTGTTCCGACGGGTTTTACGTAGACCTCGACGTTGATGAGTGACTTGCCACCCAGGTGGTGATTCCGAGCCATGGAGGGCCCTATGTAGATAGACAGGCTTTGTCAAGCCTTCTTTCTTTCTAGTATCTGTACTCAGACTAGTTTTCTTCCGCATGTGCTTGTATGCTTGTATGACTTGAGTGTCGGGTCATGTGACCCCTACCTGTATGAACATGTTATGTATGGCTCTTCGGAGCCTTTAAATAAAGTAATTTGAGTTGTAGAGTTTTGTTGTGATGCCATGTTGTATTTACACATATCGAGCATATTGTGGGTATGATTGAAATGCTTGGTATGTGTGGGATCCGACAATCTAGT
Organism: Triticum dicoccoides; assembly: GCF_002162155.2. Lineage (NCBI taxonomy): Eukaryota > Viridiplantae > Streptophyta > Magnoliopsida > Poales > Poaceae > Triticum > Triticum dicoccoides. Next base: position 539,470,599 of record NC_041392.1, on the reverse strand, counting down.
TGTTTATCCTTGGCAGCCTCTCTTATGGGGAAATGTAGTCTAGTGCTTCCATGAGCCATAGTAGTCCGCTACAGCCCGGTTCACCGGAGTCCTGCTAGCCTAGCAGTACTGCTCAGGACACTTGACTGGCCGGCATGTGCTTCACTTCGTTCATGTGTCTGTCCCTTCGAGGAAATGTCACGCGGTGACATTCGGAGTCCTGCCTAGCCTGCTACAGCCCGGGTTCCCGGAGTCCTGTTAGCCCAGTGCTACAGCCCGGATTCACACGCTGCTGATCGACATGCTCGATGTGATTCATGTATGCCTGTCCCCATAGGTTAATGCCGCCTTGGGTTCACGACTAGCCATGTCGGCCCGGGTTCTCTGTCATATGGATGCTAGCGACACTCTCATATACGTGAGCCAAAAGGCGCAAACGGTCCCGGGCCATGGTAAGGCGACACCCGTGGGAATACCGTGCGTGAGGCCGCAAAGTGATATGAGGTGTTACCGGCTAGATCGATGTGACTTGGAGTCGGGGTCCTGACAGCGTTGGCATCAGAGCCGGACTGCCTGTAGGTTCATTGAGCCAAAATGTTCGATGTCGAGTCTAGAAATGCTTTAGTTATATGTAGGGGAATTGCTTGTGGGAGGGAACGTAAGGCTCTTTTACTCCTTTACCTTATGCCCTCTAATCTGAGTCATTCTCTTCTCATTCTACGTGGGTTAAGGACTAGGCTCTCTTCTCTCTATCAGGTTCACGTGTTACTAATCTGTAGTAACTTATAGGATTGTGGGTTCAAGCCTCAGTTCAGTTTCTACTACTTCTAGTATGTTGTCAGTTGAACCAGAACCTTGATATGATGTTGTTGAGTGGTTTTGCCAACTGTTGTGAATGTCTCAAATCTTTTTCTGAGCATTTACAGCCGTTATGCTATCCGATTCCTCCTAGAAAATACTAATGCCTTTGCATTATTTCATGCTTTCAGATGGCCACCCGTTCGCAGAATCAAGTGGTTCGTCTAACTCGGTGCCTCGATGTACCCGGTCACACGGCCATGCTGGTCCGAGTGATGGTCGAGACAGGCTATCGATGGTATCCTGAGTATACCGTCAAGGAGCAGTTCCGAGACTTCAATCAGAGCCAATACCTTTGTACCGTCAGGATATACCCCTCTTATCATGGAGCCACTGAACCCCTCCACTGCTCTTATGGACTTGGGGTTACTATCAAGATGTCCGTGCAGGACGCAGCTTACTCAATGATGACTATCATTTGAGCCAGAACTGCCTTGCTTCGGAACACCGATTTTCGCTACATGCCAGCCTCACTCCCTGGGGCACATGGGTACTATCAGGCTTTGTAATGTGACTCTACACATGAGGATTCACTACTCCGCACCACTGCCGAGATGCTCGAGGACAAGGACCGCGAAAATCGTGCCTTGCAAATGGAGCTCTTCAACTCTCGTTCTGACCACTGGGCCACTTTGACCCGGTTTGCACCTGCTGTGCAGGCTGGATACATGGACATGAGGGACCTGTACCCCGTGCGGTCTGGGTTGCCATATTGTATGGACTGGCGTGATGTAGGAGGCATCACCCCTCCTCGTGGTCCCTGTCTACCACCGTTTGTTGGACCAAGGCCACATCCGAGTCCCTATGGACCGCAAGCTCCACAGGACTGTCTGTTCCCAGATGATCATGTTCCGCTTCCAGGTTTTGGTGGTGACTTTTATGAAGATTACTACGGAAACGTTTGAGTTGGTAGTAGCTTCATTAGTATTGTAATAGTTGTATTCCCCACAGTCTCGCGTGACTCGTGGGATACGACTTGGTGTGTATCACGTTCCGGAGGTGTAGAAAAATAATGTATAGGAGCTTCGAATGCCTCCGATGAGATGTAACATCTTCCACCGTAGTTGTACTCTAGCCTGGGCTTGTACTAAACTATGTACGGTGTGTATGACCAATGGTATATATATATGGCAGTTTCTATATTACCTGTCATGCAATGAACATCTCAACATTCCATGTTATCCATTACATTCCGCACTTCCTTGCCAAGATTGCACCATCCTTGTCTAAACCATTGTCTTGTTTTTCCTAGGATGGTCAACAGCCGCCGCAACCCTGCTGCCCCGGAGCAGGGGGAAGCCAGTGTAGCTAGGGATGAGAATCTGCCTCACTCGCCTTCTCTGGCCAAAGATATGCTAGAGGCAGAAAGAAACAAGCGTGAGAATAACCGCTTGCTGGAGCGGATTGAGCAGAACACTGCACGTCATCAGAGGAATGACTTGGTGTCAATCAATGACTTTATCAAGTTGTATCCACCAAAGTTTAATCATTCCCTCGAGCCCCTCGATGAGGATGATTGGCTTTGCAGCATCACCCATAAGCTACGTTCTGCCAACGTAGACGAAGCTGATAAGGTTACCTACGCTGCCTATCACCTCGAAGGCCTTGCTAGCCTTTGGTGGGAAAACTTTGAGGCTATGCGCCCGGCTGGCCAAATCACTACTTGGGCTGAATTCAGTGAGGCTTTTCGTGAGCATCACATTCCAGAGGGTCTCATGGATCGTAAGTGGGAAGAATTCTATAATTTCACCCAAGGCAGACTGACCGTGGATGCATACAGTCGTGAGTTTGGAAATCTGGCACGCTATGCTCCTGAAGAGGTATCCACCGACGCCAAGAAGCAGGAAAGGTTCCACAAGGGACTTAGCCCCGAGTTTCGCCGCGATCTTCGTCTGCACGAGTGCACCTCCTTCCAGAAGCTGGTCAATAAGGCCATCAGTGCTGAGACATGTCAAACTGATTATGACGCTTCACGCAAGCACTCCCGTGATTTTGGTTCTTCATTCGGCTCTGGATCTCAGAAGCGTCGGGTGTGGATTCCAAACACAGCACTGCTACCTAGGTTCACCCCGAGGCCATCCTTTGAGGCGCCTCGCCCCAACCAGCAGTTTGCACCGCCTAAGACCTATGGTGGCCCCGCTGCTAATGCTGCTCCACGTCCCAATGTTGTGACATGTTTCAAGTTGGAGAGCCGGGTCACTACAGTCGAGAGTATCCCCAGAACAACAACCCCAACCAGTCTGGAAAGTCCGTTGGCCGTGGTAAGCCAGCGGGAAAGACATTCTACGCCAAGCCATCCACCACTACATGTGGCCATGTCAACTATGTCTCAGCCGAGGAGACTCGTGATGATCCTAACGTCGTCCTTGGTATGCTCCTTGTTAATTGCCATCCGGCATCTGTTCTTTTCGATACAGGAGCATCTCATTCATTCATATCTAAGAGCTATGCTCGATTGCACAACATGACATTCTGTGACATGCCCACTTCCATGGTAATTCAAACTCAGGGTTCCAAATGGCAAACTTCTAGAGTAAGCCATGGGAATGAAATTCTTGTCGATAGACTTGTCTTCCTTGCATCCTTAATAGATCTCAAGTCCTCGGACATAAACATCGTCTTGGGTATGGACTGGATGTCAGCCCATTATGCTAAGATTGATTGCTCTACTAGAATAGTTCAACTTACTCACCCATCGGGCAAGACAGTCAATGTCCTAACTCGAGTGGCCAAGCGCCACCTTTACTCCCTAAATGCCAACCCCCTTCCAGACCTTGAAGACATTCCGGTAGTACGAGACTTCCCGGATGTCTTTCCAGAAGAACTGCCAGGTGTTCCACCTAACAGGGATGTCGAGTTCGTGATAGACCTTGTTCCAAGAATCGTCCCAATTTCTAGAAGACCCTATAAGATGACACCCTTAGAACTAGCCGAGCTTAAGAAACAACTCGATGAGTCCTTGAAAAAGGGTTTCATCCGTCCTAGTTCTTCTCCTTGGTCTTGCCCCGTCCTCTTCGTCAGGAAGAAGGATGGAACGAATCGGATGGTTGTAGATTACCGACCTGTCAACTTGGTCACTATCAAGAACAAGTATCCGCTCCCCAGGATCAACGATCTATATGATCAGCTCGCTGGATCCTCAGTCTTCTCCAAAATGGATTTGAGGTTGGGCTACCATCAAATCAAAATCAAAAACGGGGACATTCCCAAAACGGCCTTTGTTACTCGTTATGGCCAATACGAGTACACCGTCATGTCCTTCGGTTTAACCAATGCCCTAACCACCTTCTCTCGGTTAATGAACTCAATCTTCATGGAGTATTTGGATAAATTCGTCATGGTATACCTTGACGGCATACTCATCTACTCCAAGAATAAGGAAGAACATGTCGAACATCTAAGGCTGGTATTGACGAAACTTCGAGAGCATCGCCTTTATGCCAAATTCTCCAAGTGTGAATTTTGGTTGCCAGAAGTGACCTACCTAGGCCATGTAATCTCTGGTAAGGGTATTGCTTTCAATCCCGAGCGAGTTCAAGCCGTCCTTCATTGGACTCCACCTGAAACGGTCAAGCAAGTTCGGAGCTTCCTTGGCTTAGCGAGCTATTGTCGCCGCTTCATCGAGAATTTCTCCAAGGTTGCTAAACCTCTAACTGAACTCCTCAAGAAAGATAAAAAAAATTCGAGTGGACCCCACAGTGCGAGTTCAGCTTTCAGGAACTGAAAAGACGCCTGACATCTGCTCCCGTACTAGTACCACCAGATTTCTCCAAGGACTTTATTATCTATTGCGACGCCTCGCGACAAGGACTAGGTTGCATACTCATGCAAGATCGTCAGGTAATTGCCTATGCTTCATAGAAATTACACCCACATGAGGAAAACTATCCCACACATGATCTAGAGCTTGCAGCTGTAGTCCATGCACTTAAAACTTGGCGACATTACCTTCTCGGTAATCGTTGCGAGATCTTCACTAATCACCAAATTCTGAAATATATCTTCACCCAACCGGATTTGAATCTCAGGCAAAGACGTTGGGTCGAGTTGATCATGAATTACGACTTAGGAATAACTTACACCCCGGGAAAAGCCAATGTCATGGCTGATGCACTAAGTCGTAAATCCTATTGTAACAATCCGATGTTACAACAAGGTCAACCACTTCTCCATGAGGAATTTCGGAAGCTTAACCTTCACATTGTTCCTCAAGGATTCCTATCCACCCTGGTGGTGAAACCTACCCTTCGGATCATATCATCAAAGCACAGAAGGTAGATCTGGGAATCTCCCGTATTAAGAGAAACATTAATAAAGGAGTCGTGAATTGTTTCTCCGTTGATGATCAAGGTGTCGTATTCTTTGGAAACCGCTTGGTGGTTCCCAAGGCCCGAAACCTGATGCGGCTGATTCTTAAGGAAGCTCATGAATCCCCTCTCACCATTCATCCCGGTAGTACAAAGATGTATCAAGACCTACGCCAGAGGTTTTGGTGGACTAGGATGAAGAAAGAAATTGCTCAGTACATTGCTAGTTGCGACGTCTGTCGTCGTGTTAAAGCAGAGCATCAACGGCCTGCTGCCACCCTTCAACCTTTTGGCTATTCCTGAATGGAAATGGGATAAAATCAGTACGGATTTCATTACCGGGTTTCCTGGGACCAAGAAAGGGAATAATGCTATACTCGTCCTTGTCGATCGTCTTTCCAAAGTAGCCCACTTCCTACCTGTTCGTGAGAGTATAACCGCTAGCCAGCTAGCTGACTTGTACATATCCCTAATAGTGTCTTTTCATGGTGTCCCATTGGAAATTAACTCAAACCGTGGAAGTCTCTTCACTTCTCGATTTTGGGAAGTTTCCAAAATGCTATGGGCACTCGTCTCT
>NC_041392.1:539448664-539464365 GCF_002162155.2 Triticum dicoccoides | reverse complement strand
CTGGATATGCTCTGAGCTTCTGTCATCTCATTCGGAATGGATTGGGAGAAATGAATTCCATTCGTGGAGTTTGCTTATAACAATAGTTATCAAGCTAGCTTGGGCAAAGCCCCTTTCGAAGTTCTCTATGGACGAAAATGTCGAACGCCTCTTAACTAGTCAGAAACCGGGGAAAGACAACTCTTTGGCCCGGATATGATTCAGGAAGCAGAATAGTAGGTTCGCGTTATTCGTGAGAAATTGAAAACAGCCCAATCTCGTCAAAAGAGCCAATATGACCGCAAACATAAGCCCATGACTTATGAAGTCGGTGAGAAGGCTTACCTTCGGGTTACTCCCTTAAAGGGAACCCATCGTTTCAGTATCAAAGGAAAATTGGCTCCGCGTAACATTGGACCCTTTCGCATTCTTGCCAAACGAGGAGAAGTTTCCTACCAATTGGGACTACCTCCGCATCTTTCCAGAGTTCACGATGTCTTCCATGTTTCTCAACTCAAGCGTTGCTTCGCGGATCCAATCCGTGGAGTGGACCACGAAACGCTTGATCTCCAAGATAATCTCACATATCGGGAATATCCCGTTCGTATCCTTGATCAAGCCGAGCGTACCACTCGACGCCATAACATCAAGTTTCTCAAGGTTCAATGGTCACACCACTCTGAAAAAGAAGCCACTTGGGAAAGGGAGGATCGTCTTCGACTTGAGTACCCCACCTTCTTCCCAACGGATCCTAAATCTCGGGACGAGATTCTTTTGAGTGGGGATGAGTTGTCACACCCTAGCTAGTTCGTGCATTAGAGTGTTGCATCATGTCTACTTTTCCAGAAAACTGAAATGGGGATGGCAGAACCCCCAGCAACCCCCTGGAAACAACTAGGGTTTACTAAAATTATTTTCAATGAACCTGAAATGCTCTTCTAAAAAGTCCACCCCTTTTTGTTTTGGGTTAGAACCTCTAACAAAATGGGTTCACTTTTTTCTAGGACACCTAAATTGGATTAATCTTTATCTATTTGCATTTGGGCATTTAAATGATATAAACTATTTTAAATTCCCAAATAATTCTGGAAATAAGTGTGGGCTGTTGGAAATAATCTAAACAGAGCCCCTGATTATTTTCAGGATTTTTGAAGATGCCTAAGTATTTTTAATAAAGTCACAGAGTTACAGAAAAAATAGAAAACAGAAATTAAAAGAGAGGGAGGGAACTTACCTGGCCGCAGCCCACCAGCCGGCCTACCTGGCGGCTCAGCGCTGTGCTGGCCCATGCTAGCCAGCTGCTTCGTCCCCGCCAGGCAGGCACAGAGGTGACGCCGGCGAGCGCAAGCTCGCCAAGGCGCCACCTGCTTGCCGCCCGCGCCCCTCGACACCTGGGCGAGCCCCACGTCGCCGCCCCGACCCCGTGGACACCTCACTCGCTCCCCTGCCTCTCTCCCTCGCTCTTCCCCACCATGGCCGACACTACCGCGCCCACGCCACCGTAAAACTCGTGTCCGCCGTCGTCCCTGTGCCGCGCTGCCATGTCCAATAGCTTCGTTGTTGTCATCTCCATTGAGCAGCTCGAGCCCCGAGCGCTCGCGCACCCTACTTCATCCTCTTCGAGCTCGACTTCACCGAGCACCGCCGCAGATCCCCTTTGCCGTCACCGCCGCCACCGTTCGTCCCCGGCTGTGTCGTCTGCTCCTACGCGATCGCCGTGAGCTCCTGCACCTCCCCATCCTCTCCGTTCTCTCTCCTGAGCACCGTAGGGACTGCACGAAGCATCACCGCACGCGCCGCCGCCGAGCTCGTCGCCGACGTGACTCCGGCCACCCTCCGGCTACACCATCGTGTCCATCACACTCACCGCACTCACAGGAACCCGTAGCACCACTCCACGTGCCTCGCCGTGTCCCGTAGCCTCGGGTTCGACCTCACCCGAGCTCTGGTAGCCGCACAGCTCGTCGCTGGCGACGTTTCCGGCCACCCGAGCTCCACCACTGCCACCAAACGACGCGGTTCATTCCCAGCTACGCGTAGATGGTCTCCGTCGTCCATTTGGTTGCCGGAGCACGAAACGCGCACTGCCCCGCCGCATTTGGCCTCGCCGGCGGCTAAACACTGGCGAGTTTGACCCTGGTTGACCCCGTGTGGGCCCAGGTTGACTCCCCCCTGAGTCTATGACAAGTGGGGCCGCTCTGCTAATTAACGTAGATTGGCACTAACTAAATTTAGTTAGTTTAAATAAATACTGACACAGGGGTCCCACTGGTCAGGTTTGACCTGGACTGGCTCCGTTGACCGCTGACGTCACCATGACGCAATGCTGACGCATTAATTCAATTACTGGAATTATTCTTATACAGGAAATTCCAAAAAATACTACAAACTTCAAAAAATCATAACTTTTAATCTGTAACTCCAAATGCAAAGATTTATATATGAAATTTGATCAGAAAAATTCAATCTTTCCATCTGTAATGGTTTCATGCATGATAGAACACTTTAAGCTTGCTGTTCAGGTGAAACAAGCTAATGCACTTATATGACTTAATAACATAAGCTTCCATTTGAACCTTTGATTCAAATAGACTCAAACCAACTTGTTTCACAATGCATTAGCCAGGACACCTCATATTGCCATGTCATAGCATGCATCATATTGTTGCATATTGCCATGTGATGATTGTGTTCTGTGGTGACTTTCCTGGTAGGTTCTGCCTCCGAGGATATTCACAAGTATCCAATTGAAGGGCAGTACCCCACTACTACTCCATCAGGCAAGCATCACCATTGATCATATCGATACAATCCCATGTTCTCACTCCTGCTCTCATTTACTGCATTAAGACAACAATGTTTCAAACTGTTGTGTGCTGCGGTAGTTGAACCCTTATCCTCAGCATGACCTGTCATTGCCACAGTAACTAGATGAAACCCACTAGCATGTGTAGGAGTTGATTGAGCCATGTATGTGTTTCCTACCTTGCTATGCCAGCTATGCTTAGAGTTGTGTCAGGTCTGGTTCATCTGGGTGATGGGCTAGAGTGAAATGATTACGTCGGTAATGTGAGGGATGTGTTGAACATGATTTGGTAAAGGTATCGATGAGAGGCCATGTAGGAGTACATGGTGGGTTCTTTCATTGAGGCCGTCCTTAAGAACTGAGATCTGTATGTGTGATTCAAGAATCAGTTACTACCATACATCGGGCCCGAAACCAATGGACCCTCTCAGTTTCTTAACCACCCTAGTTCTCTGTCCAGGAGTTGCGACTAGTTTCTGGTGTTTATAGGTTATGTATTGGCGGCCGTGCGTAGCGCTGACCCTAGGGGTGGGCTATGATGCGGTAGATACACCGTGGCACAGTGTACCGAGTCGCCCGTTTGGTGTCTCGAGAACCCTGTACACATCGTTCGGGGCCATATGTGGAAACCTCGGCCGGACTCCCTGTGGATTGAACATGGATAGGCGATAAACCTGGACTAGAGTCTTGAGTGTTTAGGTAGGCCGTGGCCGACACCCTCGTTGGGCTTCCGCTTGAAGGTTGCCGAGTACATTTCGTGTAAACGACGGTAAGTGGTGAGAGCGTGTGTGAAGAATTACACCCCTGCAGGGTTAACATCATCTATTCGAATAGCCGCGTCCGTGGTAAAGGACTACTTGGTTGCCTATATAGTTCATAGACAAGTTAATGGTTACTACTAAAAGACTCAAGATAAGTGTGAGTACCGAGGATGGCCCTCTCATAGGATGACGAGGGAGGATCCACAGTGTAGTATTGTGTTGGTGTTTAGTGGACTCGTGTGCGAAAACTAATTTTACAAGTGGTCTCTCGTAGGATAGCTTAGCCAAGAGTCAAAGCTGGCTTGCTGCAATAACTCCACCTCCTTCTTGATAATGAGCATGTATAGTTGGATATGTTGTAAGTCTTGCTGAGTACCTTTGTACTCATGTTGCTTTAATTACTGTTTTCAGACGACAACACTGCCCCTTCCGACGGGTTTTACGTAGACCTCGACGTCGATGAGTGACTCGCCACCCAGGTGGTGATTCCGAGCCATGGAGGGCCCTATGTAGATAGACAGGCTTCGTCAAGCCTTCTTTCTTTCTAGTGTCTATACTCAGACTAGTTTGCTTCCGCATGTGCTTGTATGCTTGTATGAGTTGAGTGTCGGGTCATGTGACCCCTACTAGTATGAACATGTTATGTATGGCTCTCCGGAGCCTTTAAATAAAGTACTTTGAGTTGTAGAGTTTTGTTGTGATGCCATGTTGTATTTACACATATCGAGCATATTGTGTGTATGATTGAAATGCTTGGTATGTGTGGGATCCGACAATCTAGTTGTTTATCCTTGGCAGCCTCTCTTATGGGGAAATGTAGTCTAGTGCTTCCATAAGCCATAGTAGTCCGCTACAGCCCGGTTCACCGGAGTCCTGCTAGCCCAGCAGTACTTCTCAGGACACTTGACTGGCCGGCATGTGCTTCACTTCGTTCATCTGTCTGTCCCTTCGGGGAAATGTCACGCGGTGACATCCGGAGTCCTGCCTAGCCTGCTACAGCCCGGGTTCCCGGAGTCCTGTTAGCCCAGTGCTACATCCCGGATTCACACACTGCTGACCGACATGCTCGATGTGATTCATGTATGCCTGTCCCCATAGGTTAATGCTGCTTTGGGTTCACGACTAGCCATGTCGACCCGGGTTCTCTATCATATGGATGCTAGCGACACTATCATATACATGAGCCAAAAGGAGCAAACGGTCCCGGGCCATGGTAAGGCGACACCCGTGGGAATACCGTGTGTGAGGCCGCAAAGTGATATGAGGTGTTACCGGCTAGATCGATGTGACTTGGAATCAGGGTCCTGACATCATTATTTTATCTTATTTACTTTAATGCATCTATATACGTGGTAAAGGGTGGAAGGCTCGGCCTTATGCCTGGTGTTTTGTTCCACTCTTGCCGCCCTAGTTTCCATCATACCGGTGTTATGTTCCTTGATTTTGCGTACCTTACGCGGTTGGGTGTTATGGGAACCCCTTGAAAGTTCGCTTTGAATAAAACTCCTCCAGTAAGGCCCAACCTTGGTTTTACATTTGCCTAAGAACCTATCACATTCCCTTGGGTTCTGCAGACTCAAGGGTCATCTTTATTTTAACCCCCCGGGCCAGTGCTTCTCTAAGTGTTGGTCCGAACTAGAGCCCCATGCAGCGCCACCTCGGGGAAACTTGAGGGTTGGTTTTAGTTGTACAGATTGCTCATCCAGTGTTGCCCTGAGAACAAGATATGTGCAGCTCCTATCGAGATGTCGGCACATCGGGCGGCTTTGCTGGTCTTGTTTTACCATTGTCGAAATGTCTTGTAACTGGGAGAGACTGATCGGGTCTTCCCGGGAGAAGGAATATCCTTCGTTGACCGTGAGAGCTTGTGATGGGCTAAGTTGGGACACCCCTGCGGGGTATAAACTTTCAAAAGCCGTGCCCGCGGTAATGGGCAGATGGGAATTTGTTAATATTCGGTTGTAGAAAATGATACGTCTCCGTAGTATCTACCTTTCCAAACACTTTTGCCCTTGTTTTGGACTCTAACTTGCATGATTTGAATGGAACTAACCCGGACTGACGCTGTTTTCAACAGAATTACCATGGTGTTATTTATGTGCAGAAACAGAAGTTCTCCGAATGACCTGAAACTTCACGGAACGTCTTTTTGGAAATAATAAAAAAATCCCTACAAAAGATGAAGACCAGGGGCTCACACCCTAGCCACGAGGGTGGGGGACGCGCCCCCCTACCTCGTGGGCCCCCTGGAGCTCCTCCGACCTCAACTCCAACTCTATATATTTGCTTTCGGGGAGAAAAAAATAGAGGAGAAGGATTCATCGCGTTTTACAATACGGAGCCGCCGACAAGCCCTAAAACCTCTCGGGAGGGCTGATCTGGAGTCCGTTCGGGGCTCCGGAGAGGGGAATCCGTCGCCATCGTCATCATCAACCTTCCTCCATCACCAATTTCATGATGCTCACCGCCGTGCGTGAGTAATTCCATCGTAGGCTTGCTGGACGGTGATGGGTTGGATGAGATTTATCATGTAATCGAGTTAGTTTTGTTAGGGTTTGATCCCTAGTATCCACTATGTTCTGAGATTGATGTTGTTATGACTTTGCTATGCTTAATGCTTGTCACTAGGGCCCGAGTGCCATGATTTCAGATCTGAACATATTATGTTTTCTTGAATATATGTGAATTATTGATCCTATCTTGCAAGTCTATAGTCACCTACTATGTGTTATGATCCGGCAACCCCGAAGTGACAATAATCGGGACCACTCCCGGTGATGAACGTAGTTTGAGGAGTTCATGTATTCACTATGTGTTAATGCTTTGGTCTGGTACTCTATTAAAAGGAGGCCTTAATATCCCTTAGTTTCCGCTAGGACCCCGCTCCCACGGGAGGGTAGGACAAAAGATGTCATGCAAGTTCTTTTCCATAAGCACGTATGACTATATTTGGAATACATTCCTACATTACATTGATGAATTGGAGCTAGTTCTGTGTCACCCTAGATTATGATTGTTACATGATGAACCGCATCCGGCATAATTCTCTATCACCGATCCATTGCCTACAAGCTTTCCATATATTGTTCTTCGCTTATTTACTTTTCCATTGCTATTATTACAATCACTACAAAATACCAAAAACATTACTTTTGCTATCATTACCTTTTGCTACCGTTACCACTACTAACATATTACTTTGCTACTAAACACTTTGCTGCAGATATTAAGTTTCCAGGTGTGGTTGAATTGTTAACTCAACTGCTAATACTTGAGAATATTCTTTGGCTCCCCTTGTGTCGAATCAATAAATTTGGATTGAATACTCTACCCTCGAAAAATGTTGTGATCCCCTATACTTGCGGGTTATCAAGACTATTTTTTGGCGCCATTGCCGAGGATCATAGCTCTATTCTTTGAATCACTTGGGATTTATATCTGCTTATCATTATGAAGAACTTGAGAGATCCAAAAACCAAGATTTATCCCTCAACTACGAGGGGAGGTAAGGAACTGCCATCTAGCTCTGCACTTGATTCACCTTCTATTTTGAGTAAGCTTTCGACACCTAAACCTGCTTCTGCTATTGATTCTTATATGTCGCATGTTATTGATGATGCCACTTCTGCTATGCATGATACTTATGATGAAACTGCTTCTATGCTTGATACTACTATGCCACTTGGTGAATTTCTTGATGAACAACTTGCTAGGGTAAGAGAGAATGAAATTATTGAAACTGATAATATTGATGGAAGTGATGATGAAGACTCTCCCCCTAATAAATATGAATTGTTTGATGTTCCTGAGGGTTATGTTCTGGATGAAGAATATGCTAGAGCTATTTTAGCTTGCAATGATAGATATGATCTAAAGAGGTTATTAGCTAAATGGAAGCAGCAATCCCTTAATGCTAGAATGAAACCTGACCCTGCTTTTGCTACTTCACCTACCTGTGTTACTGATAAGGATTATGAATTCTCTGTTGATCCTGATATAGTTACTTTGGTTGAATCTGATCCTTTTATGGCTATGAATTTGAAAATGTTATGGCACATATTACTAAATTAAATGATATACCTACCCTGTTCACTAATGATGAGAGAACTCACTACTTTTATATCCTTAAAATATTTCCATTCTCATTAAAGGGTGATGCTAAGATATGGTTTAATTCTCTTGATCTTGGTTGTGTGCGTAGTCCCTAGGATATGATTTATTACTTCTCTGCTAAATATTTCCCTGCTCATAAGAAACAAGCTGCCTTAAGGGATATATATAATTGTGTGCAAATTGAAGAAGAGAGTCTCCCACAAGCTTGGGGGAGGCTTCTCCAATTACTTAATGCTTTGCATGATCATCCTCTTAAGAAAAATGGAATAGTTGATATCTTTTATAATGGACTAACCGATGCTTCCAGAGATTACCTGGATAGTTGTGTTGGTTCTGTTTTGAGGGAAAGAACATCGGATGAAGTTGAAATTCTATTGAATAATATGTTGACAAATGAAAATAATTGGACACTTCCTGAGCCTATTCCTAAACCAACTCCGAAGAAGAGAGGTGTTCTATTTCTCAGTCCTGAAGATATGCAAGAGGCAAAGAAATCCATGAAAGAAAAGGGTATTAAAGTTGAAGATGTTAAGAATTTACCTCCTATTGAAAAATACATGGTCTTAATTCACCGCCTATCGAAGAAATGCATAATTTTAATCCATCTCCTATTGAAGAAATACATGGTCTTGATAACCCGACACAGGTAGTAAAGGTAAATTCTCTCTATAGATATGATAAAGCTGAAATCCCATTTACTAAGTTTGCTAGCCCATTCTTAGATGAGTTTGATAAATTTATGGTTAAGCAAGAAGACTTCAATGCTTATTTTGGTAGGGAATCAAAACGAAGTGCTGGTATGCTTGAACATTTGGGTGACTATATGGCAAATGTCAAAGGTGAACTTAAACTTATTAGTAAACATGTTTCTATGGTTACCACTCAAGTAGAACAGGCACTTAAAGCTCAAAATGATTTTCTCAATGAATTGAATAGTAAGAATAATGATTATGCTGCTAGAGTGGCTACTAGAACTGGTAAGATGACTCAGGAACCTTTGTATCCTGAAGGCCACCCTAAGAGAATTGAGCAAGATTCTCAGAGAAATAATATAGATGCACCTAGTCCTTCTAAAAGGAACAAAAAGAAAAATGATAGGACATTGCATGCTTCTAGTGAACCTGTTGCTGAAACACCTGAGAATCCAAATGATATTTCTATTTCTGATGCTGAAACACAATCTGGTAATGAACCTGAAACTAGTGATAATGTTAATGATAATGTTCATGTTGATGCTCAACCTAGCAATGATAATGATATAGAAACTGAACCTGTTGTTGATCTTGATAACCCACAATCAAAGAATCAACGTTATGATAAGAAAGACTTTGTTGCTACGAAACATGGTAAAGAAAGAGAACCATGGGTCAAAAACCCATGCCTTTTCCTCCCAGACCATCCAAGAAAAAGGATGATGAGGATTTTGAGCACTTTGCTGAAATGATTAGACCTATCTTTTTGCGTATGCGACTAATTGATATGCTCAAAATGAATCCTTTTGCTATGTATATAAAAGATATTGTTACTAATAAAAGAAAGATACCGGAAGCTGAAATTTCCACCATGCTTGCTAATTATACTTTTAAGGGTCGAATACCAAAGAAACTTGGAGATCCAGGAGTACCCACTATACCATGCTCCATTAAAAGAAACTATTTTAAAACTGCTTTATGTGATCTTGGAGCCAGTGTTATGCCTCTCTCTTTATATCGTGGACTTGACTTGAATAAGTTGACACCTACTGAAATATCTTTGTAAATGGCTGATAAATCAACAGCTATACCTGTCGGTATTTGTGAGGATGTGCCTATTGTGGTTGCAAACGTTACTATTTTAATGGACTTTGTTATTCTTGATATTCCCGAGGACTATAGTATGTCTATTATTCTTGGAAGACCCTTTTTGAATACTGTAGGGGCTGTTATTGATTGCAACAAAGGCAATGTCACTTTTCATGTTAATGGTAATGAGCATACGGTACACTTTCCGAGGAAACAACCTCAAGTTCATAGTATCAATTCTATTGGAAAAATTCCATCGATTATTTTTGGAGGTTTTGAATTTCCTCTTCCTACTGTCAAGAAGAAATATGGTATTCTTATTGTTGGGGATGTGCATATCCCCGTTGAGGTAACCTAGTGTTATTCGAAAATTCTCCGGTTCCATGTTATTCAGAATGAGTTTGTTAACAAGACTTGATCAACCTTGTTAATAGATTCATTTTGATGACCATGAGATGGATGAATTTAGAAAACACAACTCTTGGTATCCTCCTTTTACTTTCTGTTATTTATATTAAATAAAATAAAAATAGTAACTTCTGTCTTTTATCTGAATTATCCGTGCAATATAAAAATACCCTGAAAATAAAGGTTCTCCAAATGCCCTGAAATTTAAATATGATTTTTTCTGGAATATTTGAGAATATTTGGCACTGAGAACACAGCACGGGGAGCATCCACCTGGCCACGAGGGTGGAGGGCGCGCCCTACCCCCTGGGCGCACCCCCTGCCTCGTGGGCCCACGGTGGCCCTCCTCCACGTATTCCTGCACCCACACATTCCTTCTTACTCCCACAAACACAATTATCTAGTTCAAACCCGAGTCCAAGCTCATTTTGCTGCCATTTTCGATCTCCTTGCTCAAAGCACCTCTCACAAAACTACTTAGGGGGATTGTTCCATGGTATGTGACTCCTCCATTGGTCCAATTAGTTTTTGTTCTAGTGCTTTATTCATTGCAAATTTGTGCTGCCTAGGTGACCCTGTTCTTGAGCTTGCATGTCAAATTTATGTGGTTCCAAGTAGTTTTGATGCATGATATAGGCTCTAGGCACTTGTAGGAGTAGTTGCTATTAATTTTGTTGAGCTTGGCTTACTTTTATTTTGAAGTTACTAAAAATTTCAGAATTTTTCAGAGAATAATGAAGAGATTTTTGAGGGGCTCATCGAGCCGAAGCTCGAAGGAAAAGAAAAATGAAGAAGCAAAGAAGCCCAAATATAATCTGCCCCGCACCGCGGAGGTTAGGCCGTGTGAATGGCCCTCTGATAATTTCTTGAGAGCAACCGGGATTTATGAGGATTTTTATGAATTGGCTGAGAATGCAGGCCTCACCGACTTCCTCAGCAACCAACGCAAAAAGTATCTCTTACTCACGAATACTTTTGTGCAAAACTTCTACTATTATCCTAGGGAATCACCTCCTTCAGTAGAGTTTCATTTATATGATGTGGTTAAGAAGATGTCACTATATGAATTTTGCAGGGTTTGCAAAATACCTTTCGAGGGTAGCTTAGAGGAACCACATCGTAAAGATGTGGATGGGTTTATTGACACTATCACTGTAGGGGAAACTAGGAAGGTTTCCGATGCAAGAATCACTAGCATACATTTTCCTGTTTTACGCTACTTTGCAATATTTGCTAGTTGTTGCTTAATTGGTCGCGGAAACTGTGGAAAACTTAGTGTTCCTGATATTTTTATTTTGTTCCATGGTGTATTCCGTGACGACTCTGTTAGTATGGGCGGTATTATTGCTAAATGGTTAAGTCTGAACCGTACAAAGGGCCCCATCTTTGGTGGTATCTATGCTTCACGCCTCGCTGCATATTATAACATACCCATTAGGCACTATGAAAAAGAAGAAAAATTGCTGCCTACTATTTATTTAGATTATAAGAGTATGGTAGCGCATGATTTTATTATAAAGAATAGGGAAGGGGAGCTTAAATACAAATTGTTCTTTGATAAACGTCATCCTGAGACTATCACCTTGCCTGCTCCTTCCTTGTTTGATTTATCTACGGGCCAGTACCTCGTGTCGCCGGAGGACATTCACGCTTACCGGAACCCTACATCAGCCACAGAGCCAGAGTCGGAACCACAATTTGATCCTCCACGACAGTCTAATTACCAGTGGGATCCGGAGATGATTGCCAACCAGTGGCAATCAGAGTCTTCTTCGTCGCAGTACGACCCCAACTATTACTATGGATATCCGCCAGGCCAACCGTGGCCATAGACCAACTTAGGCCAAAAGCCTAAGCTTGGGGGAGTACGTATTTCTCACCGACATTACATTCATGTTTACACACTCATTGCTAGATGTCGGTGCTTGATATGTCTCCAACGTATCTATAATTTTTGATTGCTCCATGCTATATTATCTACTGTTTTGGACTATATTGGGCTTTATTTTCCACTTTTATATTATTTTTGGGACTAACCTATTAACCGGAGGCCCAGCCCAGAATTGCAGTTTTTTGCCTATTTCAGTGTTTCGAAGAAACGAAATATCAAACGGAGTCCAAACAGAATAAACCTTTCTGGAACGTGATTTTCTCCCCGAATATGACCCAGGAGACTTGGACCCTACACCAAGGAAGCTTCAAGGTGGGCACGAGGTAGGGGCCGTGCCCTATATGTTGGGGAACGTAGTAATTTCAAAAAAATCCTACGCACACGCAAGATCATGGTGATGCATAGCAACAAGAGGGGAGAGTGTTGTCCACGTACCCTTGTAGACCGAAAGCGGAAGCGTTAGCACAACACGTTTGATGTAGTCGTACGTCTTCACGATCCGATCGATCAAGTACCGAACGCACGGCATGTCAGGACCCCGACTCAATGCCACATCTATCTAGCATGTAACACCTCGTATCACTTTGCGGCCTCACACACGGTATTCCATGGGTGTCGCCTTACCTTTGCCCGGGACCGTTTGCGCCTTTTGGCACACGTATATGACAGTGTCGCTAGCATCCATATGATAAGGAGCCCGGGCTGACATGGCTAGTCGTAAACCCAAAGTGGCACAGACTTACAGGGACAGGCATCCATGACCCAGCATCGAACGTGTCGGTCATCAGCGAGTGAATCCAGGCTGTAGCACTGGGCTAGCAGGACTCCGGTGAACCGGGCTGTAGCGGGCTAACAGGACTCCGGTATTCATCGCGTGACATTTCCCCGAAGGGACAGACACAGGAACGAAGAAGGACACATGCCGGCCAGCCTAAGTGTTCCGGAGCAGTAGCAAGCTACCATGGCTCGGTGGAAACACTAGGAGACATTTCCCGGTAAGAGAGGCTACTAAGGATAAACAACTAGATAGTCAGATCCCACACATACCAAGCATTTCAATAACATACACACAATATGCTCGATATGTGCAAACACAACATGGCATCACAACATGACTCCACGACTCAAGTATTTATTCAATAGGCTCCGAGGAGCGAGATATTACAAACAGGGGTCTCATGACCCAACATTCAGAGCATACAAATCAAGGCACATGCGGAAGCTTAACATGTCTGAGTACAGACATCTATAAATGAAAAAGGCTGAGAAGCCTGACTATCTACCAATCCTGCCGAGGCACAAGATCGTAGCTGAGGTAACAACCTAAACGTCGAAGTCCACGCGAAACTACTAGTGAGACCGAAGTCTCTCTGCAAAAACATAAAATAGGCAAACGTGAGTACAAATGTACCCAGCAAGACTTACATCAGAACTATCTACATATGCATCATTATCAACAAAGGGATGGTGGGGTTTAACTACAGCAAGCCAGCTTTGACTCGGTGGCTATCCTGAACTACGACTGCAAATAACTCTTTTGAGGTGGCGCACACGAGTCCACATATTCACCATATCAATACACCACTATGGATCCGCTCCCGTCTCCCTACGAGAACGCCATCCATAGCACTCACGCTTATCTTGCGTATTTTAGAGTATCCACTTTCACTTGTCTATGAACTGATATAAGCAACCCAGAAGTCCTTTTCCGCGGACACGGCTATTCGAATAGATTAGGTTAACCCTGCAGGGGCGTACTTCTTCACACACGCTCTCACCACTTACCGCCGTTTACACGACATGTACTCGGCAACCTTCAAGCGGAAGCCCAACGTGGGTGTCGGCCACGACCTACCTAATCACCTAAGTCTCTAGTCCAGGTTTATCGCCTATTCGGGTTCCATCCATGAGGAGATCCGGCCGGAGTTTCGCTCACAGCCCCAAACGATGTGAACAGGGTTCCCGAGACACCAAACGGGCGCCCGGTACACCGTGCCACGTGCCTACCGCATCACAGCCCACCCCTACGGTCAGCGCTGCCCACAGCCTCCAGCATACTACAAACACAAGAAACTACTTGCAACTCCTGGACAGAGGACAAGGGTGATCAAGAAGCCGAGAGGGTCCATTGGTTTCGGGCCCAATGCGTGGTAGTAGCTGAATCATGGATCACAAACACAGAACTCAGTTCCTGAGGACGGCTGCAATGAGACAACCCACCATGTACTCCTACATGGCCTCTCACCGCTACCTTTACCAAAACGTGTTCACACACTTAGCTCACACACAGTAGGACATGTTCACACGCCTCTGATTCATCCCTGATGAATCAGACCTGACTCAACTCTAAGCAGTAGCAGGCATGACAAACAAGCAAGAATGAGTAGGCACAACAGGGCTCAAACAACTCCTACCCATGCTAGTGGGTTTCATCTATTTACTGTGGAATGACAGGTCATGCAAAGGATAAAGGGGTTCAGCTACCGCAGCAAGTAACAGATGAATCGTTGTTGTCCTAATGCAGTAAAAGAGAGCAGGAGCGAGAGACTGGGATTGTATCGGAATGAACAAGGGGGTTTTGCTTGCCTGGCACTTCTGAAGATAACATTGAGTCTTCATCAGTGTCAATGATCACAACGTCGGAACATCGTCTATCGGGAGGGAACAGATACCGGCAACAAAGAAGAAATACAATCAATGCAATGCACAATATGATGCATGCTCATGACATGGCAATATGAATGTGTTTTGAGCTAATGCAACTAGCAACAGATTAAATGAAGTTGGTTTGAATACAAGATTCAAATTCAAACTCCATATGTGATTATTCAAATGCCATTTAATTGATTTGTGCTAAACAGCAGCTATAAGTTTTTCTAACATGCATGAAAATGGTACAGATGGATTCCTTGAATTTTTCTGATAATTTTTCATATATAAATTATTTAATTTGGAGTTACGGTTGAATTTCTATGAATTTTAGAAGTTTTAGGCATTTTCTGGAATTTCCTGAATAATATTAAATCCAGAAATGATTATGGCGTCAGCACCACATCACAGTGACGTCAGCAGGGTCAACTGGGCGCCCCAGGTCAAACCTGACGTGTGGGGGCCACACGTCAGTGACACAGGAGCTAATCCCGGTCAAACCCAGCGCTGACTGGGGTTTGACCAGGGGTGGGGCCCACTGTCAGTGGCTGTGGGGGTGTTTAGCGTGGTCATTAGTGCTAACTAAAACAGCGCCACGTCAGCTGCCGGCGTTTAACCGCCGGCAACCTCAGATCGCGGCGGCGTCCGCGTCGGGTTTGCGCTACAGGGCACCGTTTTACTCGTGGTTTGCGGCTACGGCTAGCTGGCAAAGCAGCGCATCTAATGGAGCGAACGGGAGGAGCTGGGGTGGCCTGAGTCGACGGCGGCGAGCTCCAAGGCGGCGGCCGGAGTTCGGGCACCTGCGGGTTTGGCGTTGTGGTGCTCGGGAGGGGAAGCTGGTGGGTTCTACGTGCTCCTAGTGAGGTTTGGAGCACGGTGGTGTGCCCGGCTTTGAGCCACGGTGGCTCTGGCCACGACGGTGACGAGGCACGACGGCGGCGAGCTCTCGGGTCCGGCGGAAGCAATGGCTAGAGCGGCCAAACGGCATGGGAAGAAGAGGGGAACGGTTCAGCGGCTCACCGCGAGTCCAACGAGCGCGAGGGCGAGGCCGGGGACGCTCTGTGGGCGGCGAATCAAGCGACGACGGCCGTCGGTGCAGAGGAAGAAGATGGCATCGGTGACGGCGCTCCAGGGCGTCCGGCGTCTTGTGGCTTCGTGGTAGGGACGGGGACGTCACGGCGGAGCTCGGGGCGCGTCGGAGAGGCGAGGGGGAGGCGGTGGCCGCGGTGGTGCTCGGCGGCGTGCTGCGGTGCGCTCGGGGATCACAGGAAGAGAGGGAAAGAGAGAGCCAAAGGAGGGGGAGCGGTCCAGAG
>NC_041392.1:539443283-539448493 GCF_002162155.2 Triticum dicoccoides | reverse complement strand
GAAGAGAGGGAAAGAGAGAGCCAGAGGAGGGGGAGCGGTCCAGAGGGAGAGGGGAAGTGAGAGGGGGGTCGGGGAGGCGCGTGGCGTCACCGGGGCGTCGAGGAGGAAGCAGGAGGTGGCCAGGGGAAGCAGGAGGTGGCCGGGGCAGCGTCGGCGCCCGCCACGCACCTGTTCGTCCTCCTGGCTGAGGAGGAAGATGACAAGGGGGAGGAGGTGGGCTGGGCCGGCCAGATGGGCTGGCCAGCTGTTGGGCTGCGGGTGGGCTGCCAGGTAAGCTGAGGTAAGTTCTCTCTCTCTGCTTTTATTTATTGTTTTCTATTTTGTTCTGTTTTGTTTTGGTTTAGTAAAAACACTAAACCATTTTATAAAATCCTGAAAATAATTATGTGGCTAGAACTAAAATATACCAAACCACATAAAATGTTCCAGTAATTATTGGACATATATTATTTATATATAATATATATATCCAATGCAAATAGCTATTTATTTAATTCAAAGGCCCAAAATAATTAACTCTGAGATACCAAAAATATTGTTTTGAGTTCTACCTCTTTGCAATATTTTCAGAGACTAAGAGGAACATTTTCTTGGACTTCTTTGAGGAGATTTTAATGTTGATCCTTTTTAGAAGGTTTCTGAGGCTTTAAAAATTTCCTCAATTCAAATTTCATTTGAATTAAAACATGATGCTCACATGAGGTCTAGCCTAGTGCATAACAGGACCAGGGATGTGACAACTCACCCCCACTAAACAAAAATCTCGTCCCGAGATTCACGCGTAGGGTAAGGTGAAGGGGAAACGCAATTAGTATAATCTTCACGATCCAGGGTGCACTTCATAAGAGCGTTGATTCGATCACCATCATTGTCTCGAAGTCTTGCTCTGAGAACTCCAACTAACATGACAAGAAGAGGGAAGGAAAACTCTAGAAGAATTAATCTTCTCAAAGAACGAACAACTCAGGATTAACTCACGGAATGGGACATAGCAACATCTCTCGAGCTGAGAGACGAAGCACACCTCTAGAGGAATGGAGTGGAACAGATGACGAAGGTTCACTAGGTAGACAACGATTCCACACCTAAGAAGGTGGTGAACGATTGTCAACGTAGCGAGGAGTTGAGTTGCCATGATACCACAACGAGGCACCTTAGGGACGGTGACTCGTAGAAATATCCCCTTAAGTGGCAAAAAGAATTACCTTTGATTCAAAGATCATTGAAACTCTTTAAACCAGCCTAGGACAATTCTCAAGCGATCGTTTGGAGGGGGTCGGTAGAATGGCATACTCGGACTTGGATGATGTGGATTACCTTGTTGAAGACAACGTAATGGATGAATTTGCTTATCACCGGAAATGTAAGAGACCCATGGTAGAATGGCACATTGGCGGTGCAAGCTGGGAACAAAATGCAAATGATGGGAATGATTCTGGTAACTGGGGAAGAACCCAACAATAGAGAGTGAATTCACTGATTGAGAAGGTCATAGCATTGCCGAGGGAACTGAGAGCATCCCAATTAGAGCCGATGGTAACACGTAGCGCTTGTGCATGCTCTCAAGAACTTGAGCATTTCCACAATCATCAAGGTTTTATCAACATCCGTGTCAAGGGTGCTGACAACACAACATACTACCATGATGAATAGCGATGGACGATGCAGATGCAAAGGAGGATAACACTTTCTCAGATTTCACCTTAGCGAGGCCAAGGGAACGAAATCTGGATGATCGACCGAGAGACATTTAGCACTCCGCTTCTAATGTTCTCCTTGATGTGCTAGTGTAACCCATTCATAGATATGGTTTGATATCTAGAACATCAAGTAAAAAGGTCGGACTTCGGAACACAGAAATCCATAGGGGCAACTAGGGAGTAAATCCTACGAAATCCCTATGGGGAGGTGGCCAACTTCCTCAAATCAAGATACTACAACAGGAGGTCTTCCGGTTGGGTGTGTTGGCCACGACATCCACTTTACCGGTTATCGCGAGACCAATATTATAGTTCTTGGGAAATGTTCCAACCATCACATCTGCCTGAGATTCAGATCTGGTTGGTGTCAGAATATTCCAGACTCATCAAGTCTAGAAAGAAAAATGAAAGTTTACAACACAAAGCGACGAGACGGCGTTGTGAGATTCTCGGGAGATGAACTACGATAGCAAGCTCCAAAACATGAGCTGGTTCTGCCATAAACATGTGAACATGTTGTCCAAGACAAGCATGACCACAAAGTAGTCTTATAATAAAACACTACCGAGTTCGGGTGGGGAACCATAATCAAGGATATCGAAGTCTTTACGCAAGTCCATGGATTAGATCCCAAGCATAGACTTCTTTTCCTTGAACAAGTCAATCAGTGGCTTGGTGTGCTAGGATATACATATAGAATGGAGGTTGCAAATCTCCAGACCACAGAATACTTCGCACATATGCATGACTGACTTGGGATGATTCCAGAGGAAGCAAAACTAACTTTCTCAAATTCACGGCGGCAACTTTCACCAAATGCACGTGTATAAGAGGAAGTCACTCCTTTCATCAAACAAATACTTCATGAGCTAGCATGAAGAAAATGCTTTCAAAAGTTTCCAACACTAGCTTAATGTCCAACAAAATCATGGAGGAGATAAGGATATTGTCAATGGGCTCAACAACAATTCATCTGGGTTTCCTTTTAAAAGGAATTCCATAGTTAAGTGAACAAGTGATAGCATGGGTCAGACCCAAAAGATATAATGGTGTATACTCGAGGGATCAACCACGAGTAAGACAACATTACGAATATCGTTGGTTCTGGTCTGATTGGATGATAGCCCATACTCCAATCAAAGGTTGGATAAAATGATAGGTCCATTAACTGATCACGAGGTTCAGTCGATGAAAATATCAACTTTCTTCAACACACATACAAGGCATCCCTTATAATGAACTATATCGGACAAGCTTCTATCTTCCAACTCTCCAAGTTGATGCATAGCTTAACCAACTAGCTCAGGGGTATACAACACGGATTCTTGGAGAAAGGGTGGTTTACAGGATAAACCAACTTGATCACGAGCTTAACATAACAGTCAGGTGACAACCTGGTGATACTTTCGAGAAGATATTCGGAAAATCACGAACCACCGATATGTTACTAAGATCGAGAACAATCTTGCTTTTCAGGGCAAGACGATATGATCAAATGAGTGAGGACTTGACACAATCCTAACTCATTGATCGAAGGGTGCACCGGAAATAAGGACTAGATAGCACGATCAGTCTTAGAATGATGATTCAAGAACCAACACGCTAAGAATGAAATTATTATCCTTTAACTACCAAGCAACAGAGTTGCTAGCAATATTGATTTCACACGCCATGATTCATTTGTCGGCATTCCGGTTACAATAACACAGGAACCGAGGAATGAACAATGATGGCAAGAAGTATCACTGTACCAAGAGTTCATAGGATGGTGTGCAATTCCTATAACAATCTCGATATAAAATATGTAATACTCCAAGGTAGAGCAAAACAAAAGCTGGATTAGCAATTTGTTCTGCGGAGCACAACTTCTTTGACCCAACCTAGATATGGATGAGATTCTGGAGTTTGTTTCTCCTATTCATTCTGAAATAGAATGGCTTGGCGGACCACAAGGGTAATAGGCATCGACGAACGAATACACGCATACTCTTGACTATCAATTGATAGACGAAGGTCAGAAACAACTAAGATGGGACAACTCAAAAGAACATATGATTTTCTGAGTTGTGGATGCATGGATTAGCATGTCGAACGAAGTTCAACATATTTCTTCCGGATAACCCATGTAGAAAGGTAGAACTGGCAGAGCCACAATATATAATGGAGAACTCATCAAGAATAATCCTGTTGTGATATTTCAGTTCAACGAGGAACTTCTGCCATAAGTAGTTCATGGTATTTGGAAGAAGAAGATACCACGGACTTCAAGGACTATCGCAAAGGTTACTAATATCCTAAAGGCACTAGCAATTACTATTAACGTGAAGTAGGTAGAGTGAATCTCGGGTTCAAGAACCCAGGAACAGAATACCTATTACTAAGTAGCATCACGGGATGCTTTCGAGAATGATGGCCAGAATCATCACACTGGGAACACAAATCATGGCAAATTACTAGATGATCCCCTAAGACACCTAGGGTCATAATAATATCTCCAACATATATGTCAAGGTAACGGAGTACCTCAACTCACTGATTAGTGTGGTTAATCGGGCCCATGGGAACATTAAAACGGGAAGAAAGGATTTGCAGATGCATCAGACTACTTAGAAACCTGGGATGACTCGGGCAGCATAACGGCTGTAAATGCTCAGAAAAGATTTGAGACATTCACAAAAATGGTGGCATAACCACTCAGAAGCACAGTA
Source organism: Triticum dicoccoides (assembly GCF_002162155.2). NCBI lineage: Eukaryota > Viridiplantae > Streptophyta > Magnoliopsida > Poales > Poaceae > Triticum > Triticum dicoccoides. The sequence continues at coordinate 539,444,085 of NC_041392.1, read as the reverse complement.
TCAAGGTTCCGAGATCAACAATTAACATACGGAAGTAGTAGGAACTGAACTGAGACTTAAATCCAACAATCTTATAAGTCTACTGATTAGTAACACGTGATCCTGATAGAAAGAAGAGATAGCCTAGTTCTTAATCCCCGCAGGAAAGATAAGATGACTCAGATCAGAAGGGCATGAGGTATAAGGAGTAAAAGAGCCTTACGTTCCATCCCACAATCAATTCCCCTACATATAACTAAAGAATTTCTAGACTCAACTTCGACCAGTTTGGCTTGGTAATCCTACAGGCAGTCAAGCTCTGATACCAACGCTGTCAGGACCCCGACTCAATGCCACATCGATCTAGCACGTAACACCTCGTATCACTTTGCGGCCTCACGCACGGTATTCCATGGGTGTCGCCTTACCTTTGCCCGGGACCGTTTGCGCCTTTTGGCACACGTATATGACAGTGTCGCTAGCATCCATATGATAAGGAGCCCGGGCTGACATGGCTAGTCGTAAACCCAAAGTGGCACAGACTTACAGGGACAGGCATCCATGACCCAGCATCGAACGTGTCGGTCATCAGTGAGTGAATCCAGGCTGTAGCACTGGGCTAGCAGGACTCCGGTGAACCGGGCTGTAGCGGGCTAACAGGACTCCGGTATTCATCGCGTGACATTTCCCCGAAGGGACAGACACAGGAACGAAGAAGGACACATGCCGGCCAGCCTAAGTGTTCCGGAGCAGTAGCAAGCTACCATGGCTCGGTGGAAACACTAGGAGACATTTCCCGGTAAGAGAGGCTACTAAGGATAAA
>NC_041392.1:539432414-539442492 GCF_002162155.2 Triticum dicoccoides | reverse complement strand
GCATACAAATCAAGGCACATGCGGAAGCTTAACATGTCTGAGTACAGACATCTATAAATGAAAAAGGCTGAGAAGCCTGACTATCTACCAATCCTGCCGAGGCACAAGATCGTAGCTGAGGTAACAAGCTAAACGTCGAAGTCCACGCGAAACTACTAGTGAGACCGAAGTCTCTCTGCAAAAACATAAAATAGGCAAACGTGAGTACAAATGTACCCAGCAAGACTTACATCAGAACTATCTACATATGCATCATTATCAACAAAGGGATGGTGGGGTTTAACTGCAGCAAGCCAGCTTTGACTCGGTGGCTATCCTGAACTACGACTGCAAATAACTCTTTTGAGGTGGCGCACACGAGTCCACATATTCACCATATCAATACACCACTATGGATCCGCTCCCATCTCCCTACGAGAACGCCATCCATAGCACTCACGCTTATCTTGCGTATTTTAGAGTATCCACTTTCACTTGTCTATGAACTGATATAAGCAACCCAGAAGTCCTTTTCCGCGGACACGGCTATTCGAATAGATTAGGTTAACCCTGCAGGGGCGTACTTCTTCACACACGCTCTCACCACTTACCGCCGTTTACACGACATGTACTCGGCAACCTTCAAGCTGAAGCCCAACGTGGGTGTCGGCCATGACCTACCTAATCACCTAAGTCTCTAGTCCAGGTTTATCGCCTATTCGGGTTCCATCCATGAGGAGATCCGGCCGGAGTTTCGCTCACAGCCCCAAACGATGTGAACAGGGTTCCCGAGACACCAAACGGGCGCCCGGTACACCGTGCCACGTGCCTACCGCATCACAGCCCACCCCTACGGTCAGCGCTGCCCACGGCCTCCAGCATACTACAAACACCAGAAACTACTTGCAACTCCTGGACAGAGGACAAGGGTGATCAAGAAGCCGAGAGGGTCCATTGGTTTCGGGCCCAATGCGTGGTAGTAGCTGAATCATGGATCACAAACACAGAACTCAGTTCCTGAGGACGGCTGCAATGAGACAACCCACCATGTACTCCTACATGGACTCTCACCGCTACCTTTACCAAAACGTGTTCACACACTTAGCTCACACACAGTAGGACATGTTCACACGCCTCTGATTCATCCCTGATGAATCAGACCTGACTCAACTCTAAGCAGTAGCAGGCATGACAAACAAGCAAGAATGAGTAGACACAACAGGGCTCAAACAACTCCTACCCATGCTAGTGGGTTTCATCTATTTACTGTGGAATGACAGGTCATGCAAAGGATAAAGGGGTTCAGCTACCGCAGCAAGTAACAGATGAATCGTTGTTGTCCTAATGCAGTAAAAGAGAGCAGGAGCGAGAGAGTGGGATTGTATCGGAATGAACAAGGGGGTTTTGCTTGCCTGGCACTTCTGAAGATAACATTGAGTCTTCATCAGTGTCAATGATCACAACGTCGGAACATCGTCTATCGGGAGGGAACAGATACCGGCAACAAAGAAGAAATACAATCAATGCAATGCACAATATGATGCATGCTCATGACATGGCAATATGAATGTGTTTTGAGCTAATGCAACTAGCAACAGATTAAATGAAGTTGGTTTGAATACAAGATTCAAATTCAAACTCCATATGTGATTATTCAAATGCCATTTAATTGATTTGTGCTAAACAGCAGCTATAAGTTGTTCTAACATGCATTAAAATGGTACAGATGGATTCCTTGAATTTTTCTGATAATTTTTCATATATAAATTATTTAATTTGGAGTTACGGTTGAATTTCTATGAATTTTAGAAGTTTTAGGCATTTTCTGGAATTTCCTGAATAATATTAAATCCAGAAATGATTATGGCGTCAGCACCACGTCACAGTGACGTCAGCAGGGTCAACTGGGCGCCCCAGGTCAAACCTGACGTGTGGGGGCCACACGTCAGTGACACAGGAGCTAATCCCGGTCAAACCCAGCGCTGACTGGGGTTTGACCAGGGGTGGGGCCCACTGTCAGTGGCTGTGGGGGTGTTTAGCGTGGTCATTAGTGCTAACTAAAACAGCGCCACGTCAGCTGCCGGCGTTTAACCGCCGGCAACCTCAGATCGCGGCGGCGTCCGCGTCGGGTTTGCGCTACAGGGCACCGTTTTACTCGTGGTTTGCGGCTACGGCTAGCTGGCAAAGCAGCGCATCTAATGGAGCGAACGGGAGGAGCTGGGGTGGCCTGAGTCGACGGCGGCGAGCTCCAAGGCGGCGGCCGGAGTTCGGGCACCTGCGGGTTTGGCGTTGTGGTGCTCGGGAGGGGAAGCTGGTGGGTTCTACGTGCTCCTAGTGAGGTTTGGAGCACGGTGGTGTGCCCGGCTTTGAGCCACGGTGGCTCTGGCCACGACGGTGACGAGGCACGACGGCGGCGAGCTCTCGGGTCCGGCGGAAGCAATGGCTAGAGCGGCCAAACGGCATGGGAAGAAGAGGGGAACGGTTCAGCGGCTCACCGCGAGTCCAACGAGCGCGAGGGCGAGGCCGGGGACGCTCTGTGAGCGGCGAATCAAGCGACGACGGCCGTCGGTGCAGAGGAAGAAGATGGCGTCGGTGACGGCGCTCCAGGGCGTCCGGCGTCTTGTGGCTTCGTGGTAGGGACGGGGACGTCACGGCGGAGCTCGGGGGCGCGTCGGAGAGGCGAGGGGGAGGCGGTGGCCGCGGTGGTGCTCGGCGGCGTGCTGCGGTGCGCTCGGGGATCACAGGAAGAGAGGGAAAGAGAGAGCCAGAGGAGGGGGAGCGGTCCAGAGGGAGAGGGGAAGTGAGAGGGGGGTCGGGGAGGCGCGTGGCGTCACCGGGGCGTCGAGGAGGAAGCAGGAGGTGGCCAGGGGAAGCAGGAGGTGGCCGGGGCAGCGTCGGCGCCCGCCACGCACCTGTTCGTCCTCCTGGCTGAGGAGGAAGATGACAGGGGGGAGGAGGTGGGCTGGGCCGGCCAGATGGGCTGGCCAGCTGTTGGGCTGCGGGTGGGCTGCCAGGTAAGCTGAGGTAAGTTCTCTCTCTCTGCTTTTATTTATTGTTTTCTATTTTGTTCTGTTTTGTTTTGGTTTAGTAAAAATACTAAACCATTTTATAAAATCCTGAAAATAATTATGTGGCTAGAACTAAAATATACCAAACCACATAAAATGTTCCAGTAATTATTGGACATATATTATTTATATATAATATATATATCCAATGCAAATAGCTATTTATTTAATTCAAAGGCCCAAAATAATTAACTCTGAGATACCAAAAATATTGTTTTGAGTTCTACCTCTTTGCAATATTTTTAGAGACTAAGAGGAACATTTTCTTGGACTTCTTTGAGGAGATTTTAATGTTGATCATTTTTAGAAGGTTTCTGAGGCTTTAAAAATTTCCTCAATTCAAATTTCATTTGAATTAAAACATGATGCTCACATGAGGTCTAGCCTAGTGCATAACAGGACCAGGGATGTGACACGGCACCTCCGAGTTCTGCACACGTTCAACTCGATGACGTCCCTCGAACTCCGATCCAGCCGAGTGTTGAGGGAGAGTTTCGTCAGCACGACGGCGTGGTGATGATGATGATGTTCTATCGACGGAGGGCTTCGCCTAAGCACCGCTACGATATGACCGAGGTGGATTATGGTGGAGGGGGCACCGCACACGGCTAAGAGATCAAGAGATCAATTGTTGTGTCTTTGGGGCACCCCCTGCCCCTGTATATAAAGGAGTGGAGGAGGGGGAGGGTCGGCCCTCTCTATGGCGCACCCTAGGGGAGTCCTACTCCCATCGGGAGTAGGATTCCCCCTTTCCTAGTAGAACTAGGAGCCCTTCCAAGTAGTAGGAGTAGGAGGGAAGGAAAGGGAAGGGAAAAGGAGAAGGAAGGAAGGGGGCGCCCCCTCTCCCTAGTCCAATTCGGACTAGCCCATGGGAAGGGGAGCGGCCACCCTTTGAGGCCTTTATCTACTTTCCCGTATGGCCCATTAAGGCCCAATACGAATGCCCGTAACTCCACGGTACTCCCGAAAATACCCGAATCACTCGGAACCTTTCCGATGTCCGAATATAGTCGTCCAATATATCGATCTTGACGTCTCAACCATTTCAAGACTCCTCTTCATGTCCCTGGTCTCATCCGGGACTCTGAACTACTTCGGTACATCAAAACACATAAACTCATAATATAACCGTTATCGAACTTTAAGCGTGCGGACCCTACGGGTTCGAGAACTATGTAGACATGACCGAGACACGTCTCCGGTCAATAACCAATAGCGAAACCTGGATGCTCATATTGGCTCCTACATATTCTAGGAAGAACTTTATCGGTCAAACCGCATAACAACATACGTTGTTCCCTTTGTCATCGGTATGTTACTTGCCCGAGATTCGGTCGTCGGTATCTCAATACCTAGTTCAATCTCGTTACCGGCAAGTCTCTTTACTCGTTCCGTAACACATCATCCCGCAACTAACTCATTAGTTGCAATGCTTGCAAGGCTTATAGTGATGTGCATTACTGAGTGGGCCCAGAGATACCTCTCCGACAATCGGAGTGACAAATCCTAATCTCGAAATACGCCAACCCAACAAGTACCTTCGGAGACACCTGTAGAGCACATTTATAATCACCCAGTTACGTTGTGACGTTTGGTAGCACACAAAGTGTTCCTCCGGTAAACAGGAGTTGCATAATCTCATAGTCATAGGAACATGTATAAGTCATGAAGAAAGCAATAGCAACAAACTAAATGATCAAGTGCTATGCTAACGGAATGGGTCAAGTCAATCACATCATTCTCTAATGATGTGATCTCGTTAATCAAATGACAACTCATGTTTATGGCTAGGAAACTTAACCATCTTTGATTCAACGAGCTAGTCAAGTAGAGGCATACTAGTGACATACTGTTTGTCTATGTATTCACACATGTATTATGTTTCCGGTTAATACAATTCTAGCATGAATAATAAACATTTATCAAGATAAAAGGAAATAAATAATAACTTTATTATTGCCTCTAGGGCATATTTCCTTCAGTCTCCCACTTGCACTAGAGTCAATAATCTAGTTCACATCACCTTGTGATTTAACATCAATAGTTCACATCACCATGTGATTAACACCCATAGTTCACATCGTCATGTGACCAACACCCAAAGGGTTTACTAGAGTCAATAATCTAGTTCACGTCGCTATGTCACTAAAACCCAAAGAGTACTAAGGTGTGATCATGTTTTCATTGTGAGGGAAGTTTAGTCAACGGCTCTGCTACATTCAGATCCGTATGTATTTTGCAAATTTCTATGTCAACAATGCTCTGCACGGAGCTACTCTAGCTAATTGCTCCCACTTTAAATATGTATCTAGATTGAGACTTTGAGTCATCTGGATCAGTGTCAAAACTTGCATCGATGTAACCCATTACGACGAACCTTTTGTCACCTCCATAATCGAGAAACATATTGAGGGAGTCCTGGATTAGGGGGTGTTCGGGTAGCTGGACTATACCTTCAGTCGAACTCCTGGACTATGAAGATACAAGATTGAAGACTTCGTCCCATGTCCGGATGGGACTTTCCTTGGCGTGGAAGGCAAGCTTGGCGATGCGGATATTCAAGATCTCCTACCATTGTAACCGACTCTGTGTAACCCTAACCCTATCCGTTGTCTATATAAACCGGAGGGTTGTAGTCCGTAGGCAATCAACTCCATATACAACAATCATACCATAGGCTAGCTTCTAGGGTTTAGCCTCCTTGATCTTGTGGTAGATCTACTCTTGTACTACCCATATCATCAATATTAATCAAGCAGGACGTAGGGTTTTACCTCCATCAAGAGGGCCCGAACCTGGGTAAAACATCGTGTTCCGTGCCTCCTGTTACCATCTAGCCTAGACGCACAGTTCGGGACCCACTACCCGAGATCCGCCGGTTTTGACACCGACATTGGTGCTTTCATTGAGAGTTCCTCTGTGTCGTCGCCTTTAGGACCGATGGCTCCTTTGATCATCAACAACGATATGGTCCAGGGTGAGACTTTTCTCCCCGGACAGATCTTCATCTTCGGCGGCTTCGCTCTGCGGGCCAATTCGCTCGGCCACCTGGAGCAGATCGAAAGCTACGCCCTGGCCATCAAGTCAGGTTTGGAAGCTTAAACTACACGGCTGACATCCGCGGAGACTTGATCTTCGACGGGTTTGAGCCACGGCCAAGCGCGCCGCACTATCTCGAGGGGAATGACCTAGCTCTGCCTCCGGACAGTGTCCTGGAGGCCGCACACGCATCGGTTCCGACCCCTAACTCGGAGCCTATTGTGCCAATCGAGGATGACCGGTTGGATGTCACCTCGGGGGCTTCGATCTCAAAGGCGATCGAGCCGAACGCTAGCCCCGCACTCTGCATGATCCGTGACTCCGAGGATCCGGACTCCTTTCCGAACTCCGAACCCCCCGCGCCCCTGCCGATCGAATCCGATTGGGCGCCGATAATAGAGTTCACCGCCGCAGACATCTTTCAGCACTCGCCTTGTGGCGATATCCTGAACTCTCTCAAGTCTCTCTCCTTATCAGGAGAGCCCTGGTCGAACTACGGTCAGCGAGGATGGGATACGGACGATGAAGAAATTCAAAGCCCACCCACCACCCACTTGGTAGCCACTGTCGACAATTTAAACGACGTGCTCAACTTCGACTCTGGAGACATCGACAGCATGGATGACGATGCAGGAGATACCGACGAACCAACGCCCATAGGGCATTGGACAGCCACCTCATCTCACGATGTGTACATGGTGGATACCCCTAAAGGAAGCGACAACGAGGAAAAAGTGGATGGGACAGGATATCGACCCCCCGAAAAGCAATCAAAGCGTCGGCGTAAACGCCGACCCAAGCCCCGCCTCGACAAAAACCCAGCCATAGAGCAGGACGAGTCGGTAGACGACGAGCAGGCCTTAGAGCAACCGTCTGAACAGGGCAACACAGATAGAGAAACCGAACGTCCCTCCTCCGGCGAAAACGGCATTCCGGACGACCTCACGCCGAATAAACCTATGGAGCAGAAGAATCTCCACGAGAGGCTCGTTGCAACTGCACGCAGCCTAAAAAAGCAGAAGCGGAAGCTAAAAACAGCGGAAGATGCACTCCGGATTAGATGGAGCAAAGTAATCAATACCACAGATAAGTACGGCGACAGTCGCCACACTAAAAGCTATCCGAAAAGAAAGCTACTGCCTGAATTCGACGAAGAGGCCCTAGAGCCCTCGCATTCAAAAAATGAAAAAGCCACACGGTCGGATAGACGACCGCATAAAGCGGCAAGCGGCGCCGCACCTAAATCGGCATGCGACCCACTTAAGGATTCGCATCATGGCCCAGTCAGGTCCATTTATGGGCCAAGAAAGCAAGCTCTCGTAAGCAACACTATGAAGCCATCATCAGAATCCGGCACACCCAAATACAGGGGCGCCGCACACCCCCTATGTTTCACCGATGAGGTCCTGGACTATGAATTCCCAGAGGGATTCAAACCCGTAAACATAGAGGCATATGATGGAACAACAGACCCTAGAGTTTGGATCGAGGATTATATCCTCCACATACACATGGATAGAGGAGATGATCTCCATGCCATAAAATATCTACCCCTTAAGCTTAAAGGGCCATCCCTTCATTGGCTTAAAAGCCTTCCCGAAAACACATTTGGAAGCTGGGAAGAGCTCGAGGGTGCTTTCCAAGCAAACTTTCAAGGGATCTATGTCCGCCCTCCGGATGCAGATGATCTTAGTCACATAACTCAACAACCCGGAGAATCAGCTCGGCAGTTCTGGAATAGAATCCTCACTAAAAAGAATCAGATAGTTGACTGTCCGGACACCGAAGCCTTAGCAGCTTTCAGGCATAACGTCCGAGACGAATGGCTCGCCAGACACCTCGGCCAAGAAAAGCCAAGAACAATGGCCGCACTAACAAGCCTCATGACCCGCTTTTGTGCAGGGGAGGACAGCTGGTTGGCAAGGTGCAGCCCCAGCAACCCAAGTACATCCGAAACTAGGGATGGAAACGGAAAACCGCGACGCAACAAGGATCGTCGCTGGACTAAGGACAAAAGTCCGAAGAGCACGACAGTCAATGCCGGATTCAATGGCTCATGACAAAATCAGGAAAAATCACCCACCAGGATAACAGGGACGATCCATCCAACCTAAATAAAGTCCTGGACAGGATATGTCAGATACACAGTACTCCCGGGAAGCCTGCTAACCATACCCACAGAGACTGTTGGGTTTTCAAACAATCCGGCAGACTCAATGCCGAACACAAGGGGCTCGACACACCAAGCGAAGACGAGGACGAACCCCAAAAGTAGAGCACCAGGAAACAAAAGAACTTCCCACAAGAAGTAAAAACAGTGAACTCACTTCACATAACAAAACGTGCGGCGCCCATTAAGGTACGCACCACACGGCCCATACCCAAAGGGTCCTGCCACTGGTTGTCAAAACCGATCATCTTCGATCAGCTAGATTATTCTAGGAATATCAAGAATGTAGGCTGGACTGCCTTGATACTCGATCCAATAATTGGCGGACTCCAGTTTCCAAATGTCCTTATGGACGGCGGAAGTGGACTAAACCTGATATATCAGGATACAATCCAGCACATGGGGATAAACCCAGCAAGAATCTGCCGCAGCAAAACCTCCTTTCAAGGGGTAATACCTGGTCCGGACACCCATTGTATGGGTTTTCTCCGGCTCGAAGTCATATTCGGCTCTGCCGATAACCTCCTCCGTGAAAAGCTGACCTTCCATATCGTCCCGTTCTCAAGTCGCTATCAAGCACTACTGGGACGCGAAGCTTTCGCTCGCTTTAACGCAATACCGCATTATGCATCTCTTACGCTTAAGATGCCTGGTCCACGAGGCATCATCTCTTTGAAGGGAAAGCACTAAAGTGCGCCTCCCCAAGCAGAGGACTGTGCGGCCGCTTTGACAGCCCCACAGCAAAATGGCCTCATCAGCCAAAAAAAACTTCGAAATAGGTCATTCAAGACAACGAACGCGGATAGACGAGTTTGGTGCAAAATCATCATTGATGCAGGCCTAGAAGCCATATACCCCCGCACTAGGGGCTCCACGCGTATACAATAAGAGACAATAAAGCTCAATCTTATATATCTTACTTTGTACTTTGCTTATTTTAAACTTTTTTGGCACGACCCGTTTTCAACTCAGTTCCTCTCTTTTACAGATGAACGTCGTGCCCATCCAGGATACGGCACAACGAAGACACAGGCACAGACGTGCAGTAGGGACCCGTCCTAAAGGATTCTTTTTAGATTAAGACCCTGCGTAAACCTTTTTTACTGTCTCTTGTTGCTACACATCCCCTGGTTTTTTCTTTCTGATATAACCAAGGAGGAGGTTGGCGTCTTGGCATGTGGCCACATCAGAATTTTTGCACGTACCTGGACACTAGGGGCTTTTTTAATAAAGAGTGTTGTTTCGCCCGCACTCATAAAGACGAAACACCTTAGGGAGTGTTCGGCGTCACGAGTTTTGGCATTATATGCATCAGCTCCGAATCATGTCTTTGGTCAAATGTTGGGTTGCCCGGCTCCTGAGTTCGGCTACCTTACGTTCCGCTCTATCGGCTAAGGTAGCACCAGGAGAACTACTGCGATTGTGCCCCGGTTCGGCCGGGCGAGCACCTCAGTAGAGAAAGCCGAAAACTGACTGTCATGATGTAGCGTGAGACTGGTCAGCCACTTGATGACCTATCGGAATCTATCGGATTCCTCCGCTTTAACAAAGGGCCGCTTCCCGGTCAGGCACATACGCGCCCCGAACTCGGACAAGCGCAGTTGCCACCAAGGGGCTACCTAAATAGTCTCACTGTCAAACTCCTATGGCTAAGTGAAAGTGTTAAAACATTATAGTCCGGTTGCCTGGCCCGCTGCACTATCACCTCCTTTGTAGGACCAAGACATTGGGTTAAGTGTGAAAATGCGTCTTCTGCGAGCATCCCCGCACTATGTGCGTGGGGGCTGAAGCCAACGACTGCCATCTTTCAGATTCTGTACAT
>NC_041392.1:539388957-539432286 GCF_002162155.2 Triticum dicoccoides | reverse complement strand
TTAAAACGGCCGCACAGGAGGTGTTCCCAATACTTGGAGGCACAAGTATAAAAAAGGCCACTACAGTTTATCAAAATATTACTTTATAATTACATATGCTATCATAACATAGCATCTTTCGGGCACTGCGTCTCTATTACACGAGCGCCTTCAAGAACTTCCTGAAAATAGTGCTCGGAGGGTACTCGGCTTTTGTCCGAATCTCGGGAGGCAACAACGGTGGTCTCCATCTCTGCCAAGTATGTCTTAACACGGGCAAGAGCCATCCTAGCGCCCTCTATGCATGCTGACCTCTTCATTACATTTATACACGGCACCGCGTCAAGGAATTGCTGCACCAAGCTGAAATAACTCTTCAGCTCCGATCTCCCCGGCCACAGGTGACCCATGACGTACTTCATGGCGAGTCCAGACAACCTATTCAGTTCGGCCCATTGAGCCAAACGATCATCCACTGCCAGTGGACGCTCTGGATTGTGAAACTGCGACCAGAAAAGCTTTTCCACTTCTTGATCTTTCTGATCTCGAAAGTGTTCGGTCGCATCAGCAGCACTCGCTGCCAATTCCAGATAGGTATCCTCCACACTCCACATCCGGTCCAATGGAGCAAACTTCGGATCACAAAATTTCCTTCACAGCATAAAGGGATTTCCAGCCGCAATCTGTTCGGCCTGACGTAGCTCCTCCTTCGCAGCTCTCATCTCAGAGCGCCGCGTCCTTGGCATTGGCAATGGCCTTCTCTAAGTTCGTCTGTTTTGCCTGGTCTTCTTTTTCAAGAAGTCTGCAAAGGTCTGTAGCACTTTTTAACTTTTCGGCCATCTCGGCCATCTCTTCTTTGCTTCGGCAATGAGCAGCCTGTTCGGCTCTTAGCTCTTCAAGGGCTTTCCTGGTGGCCGCATCACTTTCGCTGGCTTGTTCTTTAGCTCGGGCAAGTTCTGCCCTAAGACTCTCCACGGCGGTCGCACCATCTCCGTCAAGCACACACATCGTAAGACACAGGCATAAAACTGTTCTTACCTGATGCCGCCCGAGGAATTACATACCTTGAGCCTCATCAAGCCGCTTATCGACAAGCGTGATGTCGGCATCTGCCACTTCCAGTTGCCGCTTTAGTTCGGTAAAATCGTCAGTTCAGCTCGATTCCGGACACCCTGCCGCCTACATTCAAAGGCGACATCTTAGACCTGGGATTATGATCCTCCGCGTGCCATCATTTCTTGATGACGCGCAGAGTCTCAGGGGATACTATCTACACGGGGCGCATCTTATTCATGAGCAACTGACAAAAGTATACATTATCTAATGTACCTCGAAACCCGTCAGTAAGCTTTTGACGGCCTCATACAATCCGCTCTCTACGGATGAAATCCTTTCAATCACCGTGCCCATCAATGCGCGGTGCTCCCCTGAGATAGAAGCTCGCCCCAGCAGAATCTTTAGCTCCTCCGGCCGAGCACCAGATGGTGTCGGGCTCGTCCCATGACCTCTTTCGAAAGCCGGACGCGGAGAACCTCGGGGGCCGCATAGCCACCTTCCGCCCCTCTCGGATTTGGAGAAACCCTCCGCGACGACACCTCAGGGTCGCCCGCCTCGCTAGGCGGCACGGCAGGGGGAGGCATCCCACTCTCCATCATCTCCGGAAGGAGATCCCCCGAAGACGAGCTCTGCTAAGAAGGGCTGAGGTCCGAGCCACAAGATAAAGGTTTGGTTAATCATCTCAGATATAAATCAAGGACTTCCCTCATCCCTCAAAAGGAAAATCTTTTCTCCACTTACGGATCCCTGGAGGGCTGATCCCCTTGAGGGTGTAGTCCGGCCGAGGAACTCCCCGGCGTCGGACCCTCTGACGAGGACTTTCTCCCCCGTTTCGAGGCCATGGTTTCCGGGTCGTCAGAGGCAGCTCTCTTCTTCCCCTTAGGAGAGGAATTGTCGGTTCCTCCCTTCGGAGAAGCCTCCTTCGAGGAGGCCATAGCTTCCTTGTCCTCTCCCTCCAAAGGCATTATCTCCAGCATCCTGGCCAGCACGGGATCCGGCCTGGTTTCAGGAAGGGGAGCCGGACACCTGATCAGCTTCGCCTTCGCTATCCACTCCTGTTTAAAAGGATGGATCTTTTAGGGGCAAGTTTATGACAATTATACGGATAGAAGGTCCGGGCACAAGGTTGCGTACTTGAGTATTCGGGCGATTGCAGCTTAGGCCTGCGTCCTCGATTAAATCCGGACACATCTCTTGTGATCCGAAGAACAGCCTATACATCTCCGCGGGCGTTGCGCCCATAAAGTTCTGGAGAGCTCGCGGTCCCTCTGGATTAAACTCCCACAGGCGAAGGGGGCGACGTTTTCCGGGCAATATTCGGCGAATCAGCATGACTTGCGTCACCTTGACCAAGCTGAGGCCTCCTTCCAAGAGATCCTTAATTCGGCCCTGTAAGAGGGGCACATCTTTGGGCAAACCCCAATCTAACCCTCTGTTAACCCATGACGCTAGCCGTGGTGGGGGACCCGAGCGAAAGGCAGGAAGCGCCACCCACTTGGTGCTCTGGGAAGCGGTGATATAAAACCACTCTCATTGCCACAAGCCTAGCTGCTCTTGAAAAGAGCCCTCGGGCCATGGAGCATCAGCATTTTTGCTTATAACAGCGCCTCCGCACTCTGCGTGCCGTCCCTTGATCATCTTCGGCTCCACTTTGAAAGTCTTGAGCCATATTCCGAAGTGAGGGGTAACACAGAGGAACGCTTCGCATACAATGATAAACAAGGAGATATGGAGGATGGACTCCGGAGCTAAGTCGTGGAATTCTAGCCCGTAATAAAACAACAGTCCCCTCACAAAGGGGTCCATCGGGAAGCCTAACCCCCGAAGGAAGTGAGACACGAAAACTACGCTCTCACCGGGCTGGGGACTAGGGATAGCCTGCCTTTGAGCAGGCAACCTATGCGAAATTTCGGCGGACAAGAACTTAGCCTCTCTCAACTTTAGCACGTCCTCCTCCGTGACGGAGGAGGGCATCCATCGGCCTTGAAGGTCGGAACCAGACATTGTCAAAGGTCTGAGGCGCCCGGAATCTGGAGCCTAGGGTGTTGGAACTCGAGCGACGGGCGAACTTGTTTTGGGATTGGAGAAAAGGAGTAAGGCCTTGGTCTCTTTATAAGAGGTTGAATACCAGGAGCCCTCCCCGTAACCGTTTGGGACTCGCCTTTAATCGAGAAAACATGCTAACGGGCACGATTGGGTTACCCACGTTCGTATTTATGAGAATCCCGTAAAAGGGGGGCACACTATCTCTGCTTTGACAAGACGTGCGAAGGAAATCGCCTCGCAAAACACGCTGAGGTGGAAAAGTGAAAATGATTAGAGTGAAGGACTTGGCTGTAGTGTGATGATACACTGCGGAATACGTCAGCAGATTTGATTGGTGTTAATATTATTCTCTCTATGGCAATATGTGGAAGCTTATTTTGCAGAGCCGGACACTACTCTTGGTGTTTACAATCTTCTATGAAGGACTTGGAGGAGGAACCCGCCTTGCAATGCCGAAGACAATTTGCGCGCTGGACTCGTCGTCATTGAAGCCTGGTTCAGGGGCTACTGAGGGAGTCCTGGATTAGGGGGTGTTCGGGTAGCCGGACTATACCTTCAGCCCGACTCCTGGACAATGAAGATAGAAGATTGAAGACTTCGTCCCGTGTCCGGATGGGACTTTCCTTGGCGTGGAAGGCAAGCTTGGCGATGCGGATATTCAAGATCTCCTACCATTGTAACCGACTCTGTGTAACCCTAACCCTATCCGGTGTCTATATAAACCGGAGGGTTGTAGTCCGTAGGCAATCAACTCCATATACAATAATCATACCATAGGCTAGCTTCTAGGGTTTAGCCTCCTTGATCTCGTGGCAGATCTACTCTTGTACTACCCATATCATCAATATTAATCAAGCAGGACGTAGGGTTTTACCTCCATCAAGAGGGCCCGAACCTGGGTAAAACATCGTGTTCCCTGCCTCCTGTTACCATCCGGCCTAGACGCACAGTTCGGGACCCACTACCCGAGATCCGCCGGTTTTGACACCGACACATATCCTTATTCCACTAAGGATAATTTTGACCAATGTCCAGTGATCTACTCCTAGATCACTATTGTACTCCCTTGCCAAACTCAAGGCAGGGTATACAATAGGTCTGGTACACAGCATGGCATACTTTATAGAACCTATGGCTAAGGCATAGGGAATGACTTTCATTCTCTCTCTATCTTCTGCCGTGGTTGGGTTTTGAGTCTTACTCAACTTCACACCTTGTAACACAGGCAAGAACTCCTTCTTTGACTGTTCCATTTTGAACTACTTCAAAATCTTGTCAAGGTATGTACTCATTGAAAAACTTATCAAGCATCTTAATCTATCTCTATAGACCTTGATGCTCAATATGTAAGCAGCTTCACCGAGGTCTTTCTTTTAAAAACTCCTTTCAAACATTCCTTTATGTTTTGCAGAATAATTCGACATTATCTCCGATCAACAATATGTCATTCACATATACTTATCAGAAATGTTGTAGTGCTCTCACAAACTTTCTTGTAAATACAGGCTTCACCGCAAGTCTGTATAAAACTATATGCTTTGATCAACTTATCAAAGCATATATTCCAACTCCGAGATGCTTGCACCAGTCCATAGATGGATCGCTGGAGCTTGCATATTTTGTTAGTACCTTTAGGATTGACAAAACCTTCTGGTTGCATCATATACAACTCTTCTTTAATAAATCCATTAAAGAATGGAGTTTTCTTTCTCCATTTGCCAGATTTCATAAAATGCGGCAATTGCTAACATGATTCGGACAGACTTAAGCATAGATACGAGTGAGAAACTCTCATCATAGTCAACACCTTGAACTTGTCGAAAACCTTTTTGCGAAAATTCTAGCTTTGTAGATAGTAACACTAATATCAGCGTCCGTCTTCCTCTTGAAGATCCATTTAATCTCAATGGCTCGCCGATCAATGGGCAAGTCAATAAAAGTCCATACTTTGTTCTCATACATGGATCTCATCTCAGATTTTATGACATCAAGCCATTTCGCGAAATCTGGGCTCATCATCGCTTCCTCATAGTTCGTAGGCTCGTCATGGTCAAGTAACATGACCTCCAGAACAGGATTACCGTACCACTCTGGTGCGGATCTCACTATGTTTTACCTACGAGGTTCGGTAGCAACTTGATCCGAAGTTACATGATCATCATCATTAGCTTCCTCACTAATTGGTGTAGTAGTCACAGGAACATATTTCTGTGTTGAACTACTTTCCAATAAGGGAGCAGGTACAGTTACCTCATCAAGTTCTACTTTCCTCCCACTCACTTCTTTCGAGAGAAATTCCTTCTCTAGAAAGGATCCATTCTCAGCAACGAATATCTTGCCTTCGGATCTGTGATAGAAGGTGTACCCTGTTGGAAATATGCCCTAGAGGCAATAATAAATTGATTATTATTATATTTCCTTGTTCATGATAATCGTTTATTATCCATGCTAGAATTGTATTGATAGGAAACTCAGATACATGTGTGGATACGTAGACAACACCATGTCCCTAGTAAGCCTCTAGTTGACTAGCTCGTTAATCAATAGATGGTTACGGTTTCCTGACCATGGACATTGGATGTTGTTGATAACGGGATCACATCATTAGGAGAATGATGTGATGGACAAGACCCAATCCTAAGCCTAGCACAAGATCATGTAGTTCGTATGCTAAAGCTTTTCTAATGTCAAGTATCATTTCCTTAGACCATGAGATTGTGCAACTCCCGAATACCGTAGGAGTGCTTTGGGTGTGCCAAACGTCACAACGTAACTGGGTGGCTATAAAGGTACACTACGGGTATCTCTGAAAGTGTCTGTTGGGTTGGCACGAATCGAGATTGGGATTTTGTCACTCCGTGTAAACGGAGAGGTATCTCTGGGCCCACTCGGTAGGACATCATCATAATGTGCACAATGTGACCAAGGGGTTGATCACGGGATGATGTGTTACGGAACGAGTAAAGAGACTTGCCGGTAACGAGATTGAACAAGGTATCGGTATACCGACGATCGAATCTCGGGCAAGTACCATACCGCTAGACAAAGGGAATTGTATATGGGATTGATTGAGTCCTTGACATCGTGGTTCATCCGATGAGATCATCGTGGAACATGTGGGAGCCAACATGGGTATCCAGATCCCGCTGTTGGTTATTGACCGGAGAACATCTCGGTCATGACTACATGTCTCCCGAACCCGTAGGGTCTACACACTTAAGGTTCGATGATGCTAGGGTTATAAAGGAAGTTTGTATGTGGTTACCGAATGTTGTTCGGAGTCCCGGATGAGATCCCGGACGTCACGAGGAGTTCCGGAATGGTCCGGAGGTAAAGATTTATATATAGGAAGTCCTGTTTCGGCCATCGGGACAAGTTTCGGGGTCATCGGTATTGTACCGGGACCACCGGAAGGGTCCCGGGGGCCCACCGGGTGGGGCCACCTGCCCCGGGGGGCACATGGGCTGTAGGGGGTGCGCCTTGGCCTACATGGGCCAAGGGCACCAGCCCCTAGAGGCCCATGCGCCAAGATATAGGAAAAAGGGGAGAGTCCTAAAGGGGGAAGGCACCTCCGAGGTGCCTTGGGGAGGATGGACTCCTCCCCCCCTCTTAGCCGCACCCCTTTCTTGGAGGAAGGGGCAAGGCTGCGCCTCCCCCCTCTCCCCTGCCCCTATATATAGTGGAGGGGAGGGAGGGCATCCATACCTGAGCCCTTGGCGCCTCCCTCCCTCCCGTGACACCTCCTCCTCTCCCGTAGGTGCTTGGCGAAGCCCTGCAGGATTGCCACGCTCCTCCATCACCACCACGCCGTTGTGCTGCTGCTGGATGGAGTCTTCCTCAACCTCTCCCTCTCTCCTTGCTGGATCAAGGCGTGGGAGACATCGTTGATCTGTACGTGTGTTGAACGCGGAGGTGCCGTCCGTTCGGCACTAGGATCATCGGTGATCTGAATCACGACGAGTACGACTCCATCAACCCCGTTCACTTGAACACTTCCGCTTAGCGATCTACAAGGGTATGTAGATGCACTCTCTTTCTACTCGTTGCTGGTCTCTCCATAGATAGATCTTGGTGACACGTAGGAAAATTTTGAATTTGTGCTACGTTCCCCAACAGTGGCATCATGAGCTAGGTCTATTGCGTAGATTCTTTGCACGAGTAGAACACAAAGTAGTTGTGGGCGTCGATATTGTTCAATATGCTTGCCGTTACTAGTCTTATCTTGACTCGGCGGCATCGTGGGATGAAGCGGCCCGGACCAACCTTACACGTACGCTTACGTGAGACCGGTTCCACCGACAAACATGCACTAGTTGCATAAGGTGGCTGGCGGGTGTCTGTCTCTCCCACTTTAGTCGGATCGGATTCGATGAAAAGGGTCCTTATGAAGGGTAAATAGCAATTGGCATATCACGTTGTGGTTCATGCGTAGGTAAGAAACGTTCTTGCTAGAAACCCATAGCAGCCACGTAAAACATGCAAACAACAATTAGAGGACGTCTAACTTGTTTTTGCAGGGTATGCTATGTGATGTGATATGGCCAAAGGATGTGATGAATGATATATGTGATGTATGAGATTGATCATGTTCTTGTAATAGGAATCACGACTTGCATGTCGATGAGTATGACAACCGGCAGGAGCCATAGGAGTTGTCTTAATTTATTTGTGACCTGCGTGTCAACTTAAACGTCATGTAATTACTTTACTTTATTGCTAACCGTTAGCCATAGTAGTAGAAGTAATAGTTGGCGAGGCAACTTCATGAAGACACGATGATGGAGATCATGATGATGGAGATCATGGTGTCATGCCGGTGACGATGATGATCATGGAGCCCCGAAGATGGAGATCAAAAGGAGCAAAGTGATGATGGCCATATCATGTCACTATTTGATTGCATGTGATGTTTATCATGTTTATACATCTTATTTGCTTAGAACGACGGTAGTAAATAAGATGATCCCTTACAACAATTTCAAGAAGTGTTCTCCCCTAACTGTGCACCGTTGCGACAGTTCGTGTTTCGAAGCACCACGTGATGATCGGGTGTTAGATTCTAACGTTCACATACAATGGGTGTAAGACAGATTTACACATGCGAAACACTTAGGGTTAACTTGACGAGCCTAGCATGTACAGACATGGCCTGGGAACACGGAGACCGAAAGGTCGAACATGAGTCGTATAGAAGATACGATCAACATGTAGATGTTCACCGATGATGACTAGTCCGTCTCACGTGATGATCGGACACGGCCTAGTTTGACTCGGATCATGTAATCACTTAGATGACTAGAGGGATGTCTATCTGAGTGGGAGTTCATAAGATGAACTTAATTATCCTGAACATAGTCAAAAGGTTTTTGCAAATTATGTCGTAGCTCACGCTATAGTTCTACTGTTTAGATATGTTCCTAGAGAAAAATTAGTTGAAAGTTGATAGTAGCAATTATGCGGACTAGGTCCGTAAACTGAGGATTGTCCTCATTGCTTCATAGAAGGCTTATGTCCTTAATGCACCGCTCAGTGTGCTGAACCCCAAACGTCGTTTGTGGATGTTGCGAACATCGGACATACACGTTTTGATAACTACGTGATAGTTCAGTTAAACGGTTTAGAGTTGAGGCACTAAAGACGTTTTCGAAACATCGCGGAACATATGAGATGTTTCGAGGGCTAAAATTGGGATTTCAGGCTCGTGCTCACGTCAAGAGGTATAAGACCTCCGACGATTTTCTTAACCTGCAAACTAAGGAGAAAAGCTCAATTGTTGAGCTTGTGCTCAGATTGTCTGAGTACAACAATCATTTGAATCAAGTGGGAGTTGATCTTCCAGATAAGACAGTGATGGTTCTCCAAAGTCATTGCCACCAAGCTGTTAGAGCTTCGTGATGAACTATAACATATCAGGGATAGATATGATGATCCTTGAGGTATTCGCGATGTTTGACACCGCGAAAGTAGAAATCAAGAAGGAGCATCAATTGTTGATGGTTGGTGAAACCACTAGTTTCAAGAAGGGCAAGGGCAAGAAGGGATACTTCATGAAACGGCAAATCAGCTGCTGCTCTAGTGAAGAAACCCAAGGTAAAACCCAAACCCGAGACTAAGTGCTTCTGTAATAAGGGGAACAACCACTAGAGCAGAATTACCCTAGATACTTGGTAGATAAGAAGGCTGGCAAGGTGGATAGAAGTATATTGCATATACATTGTGTTAATGTGTACTTTGCTAGTACTCCTAGTAGCACCAGGGTATTAGATACCGGTTCGGTTGCTAAGTGTTAGTAACTCGAAACAAAAGGCTACGGAATAAACGGAGACTAGCTAAAGGTGAGCTGACGATATGTGTTGGAAGTTTTTCCAAGCTTGATATGATCAAGCATCGCACGCTCCCTCTACCAAAGAGATTGGTGTTAAACCTAAATAATTGTTATTTGGTGTTTGCGTTGAGCATAGACATGATTGGATTACGTCTATCGCAATACGGTTATTCATTTAAGGAGAAAAATGGTTACTCTGTTTATTTGAATAATACCTTCAATGGTCTTACACCTAAAATGAATGGTCTATTAAATCTCGATCGTAGTGATACACATGTTCATGCCAAAAGATAGTAATGATAGTACCACCTACTTGTGGCACTGCCACGTAAGTCATATCGGTATAAAACGCATGAAGAAGCTCCATATTGATGGATCTTTGGGCTCACTCGTTTTTGAAAAGTTTGAGACATGCGAACCATGTCTATTGGTGTATATGCATGAAGAAACTCCATGCAAATGGACCGTTTTGACTCACTTGATTTTGAATCACTTGGGACATGCAAATCATACCACATGGGCAAGATGACTGAAAAGCCTCGTTTTCAGTAAGATGGAACAAGATAGCAACTTGTTGGAAGTAATACATTTTGATGTGTACAGTCCAATGAGTGCTGAGGCATGTAGTGGATATTGTTATGTTCTTACTTCACAGATAATTTGAGTGGATGTTGAGTACATTTACTTGATGAATCATGAGTCTGAATTATTGAAAGGTTCAAGTAATTTCAGGGTGAAGTTGAAAGATCGTCGTAACAAGAGGATAAAATATCTATGATATGATCATAGAGATGAATATCTGAATTACGAGTTTGGCACAGAATTAAGACATTGTGGAAATAGTTTCACAACTAATACAGCCTGGAACACCATAGTGTGATGGTGTGTCCGAACATCATAACTGCACCCTATTGGATATGATGCATACCATGATGTCTCTTATCGAGTTACCACTATCGTTCATGGGTTAGGCATTAGAGACAACCACATTCACTTTAAATAGGGCACCACATAATTTCGTTGAGACGACACCGTATGAACTATGGTTTGGAGAAACCTAAGTTGCCGTTTCTTGAAAGTTTGGGGCTGCGACGCTTATGTGAAAAGGTTTCAGGTTGATAAGCTCGAACCCAAAGCAGATAAAATGCATCTTCATAGGACACCCAAAAACAGTTGGGTATACCTCCTAATTCAGATCCGAAAGCAATAGGGATTGTTTCTTGAATCGGGTCCTTTCTCGAGGAAAAGTTTCTCTCGAAAAGTTGAGTGGGAGGATGGTGGAGACTTGATGAGGTTATTGAACCGTCACTTCAACAAGTGTGTAGCAGGGCACAGGAAGTTGTTCCTGTGGCACGTACACCAACTGAAGTGGAAGCTTATGATAGTGATCATGAAACTTCGGATCGAGTCACTAACAAACCTCGTGGGATGACAAGGATACGTACCACTTCAGAGTGGTACAGTAATCCTGTCTTGGAAGTCATGTTGCTAGACAACAATGAACCTACGAGCTATGGAGAAGCGATGGTGGGCCCGGATTCCGATAAATGGCTCAAGGCCATAAAACCCGAGAGAGGATCCATGTATGAAAACAAAGTGTAGACTTTGGAAGAACTACTTGATGGTCGTAAGGCTGTTAGGTACATATGGATTTTGAAAGGAAGACAGACAATGATGGTAAGTGTCACCATTGAGAAAGCTTGACTTGTCGTTAAGATGTTTTTCGACAAGTTCAAGGAGTTGACTACGATGAGACTTTCTCACTCGTAGCGATGCTAAGAGTCTGTTGGAATTATATTAGCAATTACTGCATTATTTATGAAATCTTGCAGATAGGATGTCAAAACATTGTTTCCTCGATGATTCTTGAGGAAAGGTTGTATGTGATACAACCAGAAGGTTTTGTCTATCCTGAAATATGCTAATAAGTATGCAAAGCTCCAGCAATCCTTCTGAGGACTGGAGTGAGCATCTCGGAGTTGGAATGTATGCTTTGATGATGATCAAAGATTTTGGGTGTATACAAAGTTTATGAGAAACTTGTATTTCCAAAGAAGTGAGTGGGAGCACTATAGAATTTCTGATGAGTATATGTTGTTGACATATTAATGATCAGAAATGACGTAGAATTTCTGGAAAGCATATAGGGTTATTTGGAAAGTGTTTTCAATGGAAAACTTGGATTAAGCTACTTGAACATTGAGCATCAAGATCTATAAGGATAGATCAAAACGCTTAATAGTACTTTCAAATGAGCACATGCCTTGACGAGATCTTGAAGGTGTTCAAGATGGATCAGTCAAAGAAGGAGTTCTTGCCTGAGTTGTAAGGTATGAAGTTAAGACTTAAAGCTCGACCATGGCAGAATAGAGAGAAAGGATCGAAGGTCGTCCCCTATGCTTAAGACATAGGCTCTACAGTATGCTATGCTGTGTACCGCACCTAAAGTGTGCTTTACCATGAGTCAGTCAAGGGGTACAAGAGTGATCCAAGAATGGATCACAGGACAGCGGTCAAAGTTATCCTTAGTAACTAGTGGACTAAGGAATTTTCTCAATTATGGAGGTGGTAAAAGAGTTCGTCGTAAAGGGTTACGTCGATGCAAGCTTAACACCTATCCGGATAGCTCTGAGTAGAGATACCGGATACGTATAATGGAGCAACAATTTAGAATAGCTCCAAGTAGAACAGTTATTTGGAATAGCTCCAAATAGAACGTGGTAGCTGCATCTAGGAGATGACATAGAGATTTGTAAAGCACACACGGATCTGAAAGGTTCAGACCCGTTGACTATAACCTCTCTCACAAGCATAACATGATCAAACCCAGAACTCATCGAGTGTTAATCACATGGTAAATGTGAACTAGATTATTAACTCTAGTAAACTCTTTGGGTGTTAGTCACATGGGGATGTGACCTTGAGTGTTAATCACATATCGATGTGAACTAGATTATTGACTCTAGTGCAAGTGGGAGACTGTTGGAAATATGCCCTAGAGGCAATAATAAATTGATTATTATTATATTTCCTTGTTCATGATAATCGTTTATTATCCATGCTAGAATTGTATTGATAGGAAACTCAGATACATGTGTGGATACGTAGACAACACCATGTCCCTAGTAAGCCTCTAGTTGACTAGCTCGTTAATCAATAGATGGTTACGGTTTCCTGACCATGGACATTGGATGTCGTTGATAACGGGATCACATCATTAGGAGAATGATGTGATGGACAAGACCCAATCCTAAGCCTAGCACAAGATCATGTAGTTCGTATGCTAAAGCTTTTCTAATGTCAAGTATCATTTCCTTAGACCATGAGATTGTGCAACTCCCGGATACCGTAGGAGTGCTTTGGGTGTGCCAAACGTCACAACGTAACTGGGTGGCTATAAAGGTACACTACGGGTATCTCTGAAAGTGTCTGTTGGGTTGGCACGAATCGAGATTGGGATTTTGTCACTCCATGTAAACGGAGAGGTATCTCTGGGCCCACTCGGTAGGACATCATCATAATGTGCACAATGTAACCAAGGGGTTGATCACGGGATGATGTGTTACGGAACGAGTAAAGAGACTTGCCGGTAACGAGATTGAACAAGGTATCGGTATACCGACGATCGAATCTCGGGCAAGTACCATACCGCTAGACAAAGGGAATTGTATACGGGATTGATTGAGTCCTTGACATCGTGGTTCATCCGATGAGATCATCGTGGAACATGTGGGAGCCAACATGGGTATCCAGATCCGGCTGTTGGTTATTGACCGGAGAACATCTCGGTCATGACTACATGTCTCCCGAACCCGTAGGGTCTACACACTTAAGGTTCGATGATGCTAGGGTTATAAAGGAAGTTTGTATGTGGTTACCGAATGTTGTTCGGAGTCCCGGATGAGATCCCGGACGTCACAAGGAGTTCCGGAATGGTCCGGAGGTAAAGATTTATATATAGGAAGTCCTGTTTCGGCCATCGGGACAAGTTTCGGGGTCATCGGTATTGTACCGGGACCACCGGAAGGGTCCCGGGGGCCCACCGGGTGGGGCCACCTGCCCCGGGGGGCCACATGGGCTGTAGGGGGTGCGCCTTGGCCTACATGGGCCAAGGGCACCAGCCCCTAGAGGCCCATGCGCCAAGATATAGGAAAAAGGGGAGAGTCCTAAAGGGGGAAGGCACCTCCGAGGTGCCTTGGGGAGGATGGACTCCTCCCCCCCTCTTAGCCGCACCCCTTTCTTGGAGGAAGGGGCAAGGCTGCGCCTCCCCCCTCTCCCCTGCCCCTATATATAGTGGAGGGGAGGGAGGGCATCCATACCTGAGCCCTTGGCGCCTCCCTCCCTCCCGTGACACCTCCTCCTCTCCCGTAGGTGCTTGGCGAAGCCCTGTAGGATTGCCACGCTCCTCCATCACCACCACGCCGTTGTGCTGCTGCTGGATGGAGTCTTCCTCAACCTCTCCCTCTCTCCTTGCTGGATCAAGGCGTGGGAGACATCGTCGAGCTGTATGTGTGTTGAACGCGGAGGTGCCGTCCGTTCGGCACTAGGATCATCGGTGATCTGAATCACGACGAGTACGACTCCATCAACCCCGTTCACTTGAACGCTTCCGCTTAGCGATCTACAAGGGTATGTAGATGCACTCTCTTTCTACTCGTTGCTGGTCTCTCCATAGATAGATCTTGGTGACACGTAGGAAAATTTTGAATTTCTGCTACGTTCCCCAACATACCCAATATTTTCTTTTGGGTATCCTATGAAGATGCACTTCTCCGATTTGGGTTTGAGCTTATCAGGTTGAAACTTTTTCACATAAGCATTGCAACCTCAAACTTTAAGAAATGACAACTTAGGTTTCTTGCCAAACCATAGTTCATACGGTGTCGTCTCAATGGATTTAGATGGTGCCCTATTTAACGTGAATGCAGTTGTATCTAATGCATAACCCCAAAACGATAGTGGTAGATCGTGAAGAGACATCATAGATCGCGCCATATCTAATAAAGTACGGTTATGACGGTCGGACACACCATTACACTGTGGTGTTCCAGGTGGCGTGAGTAGTGAAACTATTTCACATTGTTTTAACTGAAGGCCAAACTCTTAACTCAAATATTTTACCTCTGCGATCATATCGTAGAAACTTTTATTTTCTTGTTACGATGATTCTCCACTTCACTCTGAAATTCTTTGAACTTTTCAAATGTTTCAGACTTGTGTTTCATTAAGTAGATATACCCATATCTTCTCAAATCGTCTGTGAAGGTCAGAAAATAACGATACTTGTCGTGAGCCTTAACACTCATCGGACCGCATACATCAGTATGTATTATTTCCAATAAGTCAGTTGCTCGCTCCATTGTTCTGGAGAATGGAGTCTTAGTCATCTTACCCATGAGGCATGGTTCGCAAGCATCAAGTGATTCATAATCAAGTGACTCCAAAAGTCCATCAGCATGGAGTTTCTTCATGCGCTTTACACCAATATGACCTAAACGGCAGTGCCACAAATAAGTTGCACTATCATTATTAACTTTGCATCTTTTGGTTTCAATATTATGAATATGTGTATCACTACGATCGAGATCCAATGAACCATTTTCATTGGGTGTGTAACCATATAAGGTTTTATTCATGTAAACAGAACAACAATTTATTCTCTTACTTAAATGAATAACCGTATTGCAATAAACATGATCAAAGCATATTCATGCTCAACGCAAACACCAAATAACACTTATTTAGGTTCATCACTAATCCCAAAAGTACAGGGAGTGTGCGATGATGATCATATCAATCTTGGAACCACTTCCAACACACATCGTCACTTCACCCTTAACTAGTCTATGTTCATTCTGCAACTCCCGTTTCGAGTTACTACTCTTAGCAACTGAACCAGTATCAAATACCGAGGGGTTGCTACGAACACTAGTAAAATACACATCAATAATCTGTATATCAAATATACCTTTGTTCACTTTGCCATCCTTCTTATCCGCCAAATACTTGGGGCAGTTCCGTTTCCAGTGACCAGCCCCTTTGCAGTAGAAGCACTTAGTCTCAGGCTTAGGACCAGGCTTGGGCTTCTTCACTTGAGCAGCAACTTGCTTGCCGTTCTTCTTGAAGTTCCCCTTCTTCCCTTTGCCCTTTTATTGAAACTAGTGGTCTTGTCTACCATCAACACTTGATATTTTTCTTGATTTCTACCTTCGTTGATTTCAGCATTACGAAGAGCTTGGGAATAATTTCCGTTATCCCTTGCATATCATAGTTCATCACGAAGTTCTACTAACTTGGTGATGGTGACTAGAGAATTCTATCAATCACTATCTTATGTGGAAGATTAATTCCCACTTGATTCAAGCGATTGTAGTACCGAGACAATCTGAGCACATGCTCATTGCTTGAGCTATTCTCCTCCATCTTTTAGCTATAGAACTTGTTGGAGACTTCATATCTCTCAACTTGGGTATTTGCTTGAAATATTAACTTCAACTCCTGGAACATCTCATATGGTCCATGACATTCAAAACGTCTTTGAAGTCCCGATTCTAAGACGTTAAGCATGGTGCACTAAACTATCAAGTAGTCATCATATTGAGCTAGCCAAACATTCATAACATCTGCATCTACTCCTGCAATAGGTCTGTCACCTAGCGGTGTATCAAAGACATAATTCTTCTATGCAGCAATGAGGATAATCCTCAGATCATGGATCCAATCCGCATCATTGATACTAACATTTTTCAACATAATTTTTCTCTAGGAACACAATAAACTGGGAGCAACATCGCGAGCTATTGATCTACAACATAGATATGCTAATACTATCAGGACTAAGTTCATGATAAATTAAAGTTCAATTAATCATATTACTTAAGAACTCCCAGTTAGACAGACATCCATCTAATCTTCTAAGTGATCACATGATCCATATCAACTAATCCATGTTCGATCATCACGTGAGATGGAGTAGTTTCAATGGTGAACATCACTATGTTGATCATATCTACTATATGATTCACGCTCGACCTTTCGGTCTCCGTGTTCCGAGGCCATATCTGTTATATGCTAGGCTCGTCAAGTTTAACCTGAGTATTCCGCGTGTGCAACTGTTTTGCACCCGTTGTCTTTGAACGTAGAGCCTATCACACCCGATCATCACGTCGTGTCTCAGCACAAAGAACTTTCGCAACGGTACATACTCAGGGAGAACACTTATACCTTGATAATTCAGTGAGAGATTATCTTATAAAGCTACGGCTGAACTAAGCAAAATAAGATGTATACAAGATAAACATCACATGCAATCATAATATGTGACATGATATGGCCATCATCATCTTGTGCCTTTGATCTCCATCTCCAAAGCATCGTCATGATCTCCATCGTCACCGGCATGACACCATGATCTACATCATCTTGATCTATATCAATGTGTCGTCACATGGTTGTCTCGCCAACAATTGCTCTTGCAACTATTGCTATCACATAGCGATAAAGTAAAGCAATTATTTGGCGCTTGCATCTTATGCAATAGAGAGATAACCATAAGGCTTTTGCCTGTTGCCGATAACTTCAACAAAACATGATCATCTCATACAACAACTTATATCTCATCACGTCTTGACCATATCACATCACAACATGCCCTGCAAAAACAAGTTAGACGTCCTCTACTTTGTTGTTGCAAGTTTTACGTGGCTGCTACGGGCTGAGCAAGAACCGTTCTTACCTACGCATGAAAACCACAACGATAGTTTGTCAAGTTGGTGTTGTTTTAACCTTCACAAGGACCGGGCATAGCCACACTCGGTTCAACTACAGTTGGAGAAACTGACACCCGCCAGCCACCTGTGTGCAAAGCACGTCGGTAGAACCAGTCTCGCGTAAGCGTACGCATAATGTCGGTCCGGGCCGCTTCATCCAACAATACCGCCGAACCAAAGTGTGACATGCTGGTAAGCAGTATGACTTATATCGCCCACAACTCACTTGTGTTCTACTTGTGCATATTACATCAACGCATAAAACCTGGTGTCGGTGTCAAAATCGGCGGATCTCGGTAGGGGGTCCTGAACTGTGCGTCTAGGCCGGATGGTAACAGGAGGCAGGGAACACTTTGTTTTACCCAGGTTCGGGCCCTCTCGATGGAGGTAATACCCTACTCCTGCTTGATTAATATTGATGATATGGGTAGTACAAGAGTAGATCTACCACGAGATCAAGGAGGCTAAACCCTAGAAGCTAGCCTATGGTATGATTGTTGTGTATGGAGTTGATTGCCTACGGACTACAACCCTCCGGTTTATATAGACACCGGATAGGGTTAGGGTTACACAGAGTCGGTTACAATGGTAGGAGATCTTGAATATCCGCATCGCCAAGCTTGCCTTCCACGCCAAGGAAAGTCCCATCCGGACAAGGGACGAAGTCTTCAATCTTGTATCTTCATAGTCCAAGAGTCCGGCCGAAGGTATAGTCCGGCTACTCAAACACCCCCTAATCTAGGACTCCCTCAGTAGCCCCTGAACCAGGCTTCAATGATGACAAGTCCGGCGTGCAAGTTGTCTTCGGCATTGCAAGGTGGGTTCCTCCTCCAAGTCCTTCATAGAAGATTTTTAAACATCAAGAGTAGTGTCTGGTTCTGCAAAATAAGTTTCCACATATTGCCATAGAGAGAATAATATTAACACAAATCAAATCTGCTGACGTATTCTGCAGTGCGCCATCACACTACAGCCAAGTCCTTTACTTGAATCGTTTTTACTTTTCCACCTCAGCATGTTTTGCGAGGCGGTTTCCTTGGCACGTCTTGTCAAAGCAGAGATGGTGTACCCCCTTTACGGGATTCTCATCAATACGGACGTGGATAACCCTAACCGCGCCATTTATCACGGCGCTTGGGAGGCAAGCGAGTTTTACCAGGCTGGCGGGGTTGCACAACCGCATCCGCCCATATAAGGGGATAAGGATCCACCTTTTTACCTATGCCTTCTTCCTCCTTTGCTTGTCCATCTCCTGCGCACTCGAGCTCCAACGCCCAAGCCCGCACTTCCCACCTCAACCTTCTCCAGCAATGTTCGGAGCGGGAGGCAAGTGGATGGTCTCCTCCGTCACGGAGGGCGACGTCAAAAAGCTAAGGAAGGTCGGATACTTGTCCAAAGACATCGCGCACCGGCTTCCCGAGGAGGGGCAGCTTCTCCCCACCCCAAGGCCCCATGAGAGGGTAGTATTCCTTCCACACTTCCTCCGCGAACTGGGCTTTCCACTTCACCCATTCGTCCAGGGGCTCATGTTCTACTACGGCCTGGATTTTCACGATCTGGCCCCGAACTTCATCCTCAACATCTCGGCGTTTATCATCGTGTGCGAGGCTTTCCTCCATGTTCGCCCCCATTTCGGCCTCTGGCTCAAGACCTTCAACGTCAAGCCCAAGGTGGTGTGCGGCAACCAGGCGGAGTGCGGAGGCGCCATGGCGGGCAAGATTGCCAACGTCCTGTGGTTTGAGGGCTCCTTCGTAGAGACCCTAAAGGGGTGGCAAGCCGGGTGGTTCTACATCACCGAGCCATGCGATCCGAAATGGATCGCAGCCCCCAAGTTCCGATCCGGACCTCCCACGTGGCTCATGTCCTGGAAAGAGACGGGCCTATCATGGGGCAACGAGAAAGAGGTGACCGGACTGAAGACATGCATCCAGTCTCTGGTAAACAAGTCAACCAGGCTTGTAAATGTAGTCCAGGTCATGCTCGTTCGCCGAATCCTCCCGTGTCAACAACGGGATTTTACTCTGTGGGAGTTCGACCCGGCACGGCACCGAACCCTTAACAGGCTCTTCGACACGACGTATGAAGACGTCTGGAAGGCGCTAATCAAAGGTGCCGAGGCTCCCACATCCGCTTCCGATGACTGCGGATACAGCTCGCAGCGTCATGCTAGCGAGGTAAGCTATTTTCACCTTTTACAGGATGTTCAGCTTTTTTCATAGTTTAACTCTATGCGGGATCTAAACTCTCATACCTTTGACAGGCTTGGCGGGCGTTATCCGGACCGATTAACTGTCCGGCTCCGCTGCCCGAAGACCCAGCCCCAGCTCTACTAGTGAAGCTGTTGGCTCCGGCGCCTTATGTGGTGCCGGAAAAGAAGGCCAAGAAGAAGAACGGGGACTCGAAAGAGTACCCGCAATGTGGTGTTGTCGGACTCGTCATCCGACGAGTCCGAGACGCCCTCCTCCCATGAAAACGAGGAGGAGGAAGAAGAAAGCTCCCCCCCAGCGGAGGGAGGAAAGAAAAGGAAGGACGCCCCAAGGGGGAAGGCCGAAGGGTCCAAGAAGAGGAAGACCCCTCCGCCGGACTACG
Source organism: Triticum dicoccoides (assembly GCF_002162155.2). NCBI lineage: Eukaryota > Viridiplantae > Streptophyta > Magnoliopsida > Poales > Poaceae > Triticum > Triticum dicoccoides. The sequence continues at coordinate 539,412,522 of NC_041392.1, read as the reverse complement.
CCCCCGACACCGACGAGGACGAAGAGGAGTGGCCGGACAGGGCCAGGCGTCCGGCGAAATCGTAAGTGTTCGGATACTAGAGTAACTCATGATATTCCTTTTGTTGCACAGCTTTCCCTAATGTCGGATATAATCATGCAGCCCGCCCCAGGCCGAACTCAACGAGTCGTCGAGCGGCTCCCTGGATTCATCGGACGTGAACTTAGTTCTGCCTGTTTTCTCCCCCCGCACTGCGGATGACGCCGAAGTGGCGTCGCAACAAGCTCCGGGGCAGGAGGAGGTGGTCCTAGAGGAGCCGCAAGGCGACCTCCCGGACTCCAGGAGTAAAGGGGACAAGACCCCCCAGGGCTCCAAGTCCGGCTCTGATCCGGACACCATGCCGGAATCTTCAACGTTTCCGGACCGCAGCAGGCGAACTCCTTCCAAGAGGAGCAAGCCTTTTGAGCTGGCAGCCTCTGTCCAACCGGAGGTGCCGGACAATCTGCTGGAGGTGCTTGAAGGCGCCTCCATCGACGAGGAGCACCGTACTATTATGAGTACGGTGATCCAGAAGGTTCAGTCCGCCAAGAGCGGACTGAGTGAAGCTTGTGCTAGCCTCCTAACAGGCTTCGAGGTAAGTAAAAAATATGTAAAAATATTACCGCATAGACAGTAGCCCCTGATGCTCTGTTTGGCGTTCGGAAAGAAAAGCCGAATAGAGGATCTATTAAATATCGCAGGAGTCTAACAATAAAGAGTCAATATGCGTATGCAGGCTTCGCTGCTAGCCACCGCCGCACTGACTGAAACAGGGACTCGAGCGGACCGAGCAAGAGCTCGGCCTTGCCAAGCGGCAGCTCGAGGAAAAAGAAGGTAGGAAATACCTTACAGAAAAAGTGCCTATAGAGAGGCGTGATTGGAAAAAATAACAGGATTGCACTGCTTATTATAGGGGCTACGACTGAGGTGGCGACCCTCAAGCAGGCGCTGTCCGAGGCCAAAAAGAAAACGGCCGTGGAGCGCACCGAGCGAGAGAAACTTGGGGCTTAGGTCGGCGAGGTGCAGCAAGAGCTTCAGGCTGTCATGAAAAATCATGAGAGTTTGGAGCTTGAGTCAAAGACCCAAGCATCCGAGCTCGCGGCGGCCCTTGAGACTGCCAAGTCTGCCAAGGCCGAAGCCCAAAAGGCCCTCCAAGAGTTGGAGGAGATGAAGAAGATAGCAGCGGGTAAGGCATTCTTTATGCAAAGAAGAAATATAAAAGTAAACTACTTGTTACTTACCCGAATCCGGAGCTCTCCAGGGGCGTTCGCAGATCTTCCCGGCAGCGTATCCGACGCTGCCGCATTCTACCGAGCTGAAGAGGACAGCTCGACGGAGAAGGTGTTCTGGTCTTAGTATGCTGAGGCCGGACACCCTGTGCCCTTGAGCGACCAGCTGAAACAGCTGGTCGAGCTCCACAAGGCGGCCGAACAGGCCATGAAGGGCTTCATAGTTCAGCTGTGGCCCGGAGAGGCCCTGCCTGGGAGCTACTTCGGGCTGGTGCGGCGGCTGGTGGAGGCCTGTCCAAGGCTCGAGGTCATCAAGCGGTCCGTCTGCATCGAAGGAGCCCGCAAGGGCCCTTGCCCGTGCGAAGGTGCACTGGGGTAAGCTGGACGGTGAGAAGCTTGTGAGGGACGGGCCGCCGCCGGGGAAGGAGCATCGCAAGCCCGAGAACTATTACAAGGATGTTCTTTCAGGTGCCCGCCTTGTGGCGGATGAATGTACCAAGGATGTAATTTTTGAATGAACTCGCTCGATTTTATCCTGTGCGCTAAGCAATTCTTGAATATCCGCATCGCCAAGCTTTCCTTCCACGCCAAGGATAGTCCCATCCGGACACGGGACGAAGTCTTCAATCTTGTATCTTCATAGTCCAGGAGTCTGGCCGAAGGTATAGTCCGGCTACTCGAACACCCCCTAATCCAGGACTCCCTCACCTGGCTCGGATGCCAAGATTGGGAACGTAGTAATTTCAAAAAAAATCCTACGCACACGCAAGATCATGGTGATGCATAGCAACGAGAGGGGAGAGTGTTGTCCACGTACCCTCGTAGACCGAAAGCAAAAGCGTTAGCACAACACGGTTGATGTAGTCATACGTCTTCACGATCCGACCGATCAAGTACCGAACGCACGGCACCTCCGAGTTCTGCACACGTTCAACTCGATGACGTCCCTCGAACTCTGATCCAGCCGAGTGTTGAGGGAGAGTTTCGTCAGCACGATGGCGTGGTGATGATGATGATGTTCTACCGAGGTGGATTATGGTGGAGGGGGGCACCGCACACGGCTAAGAGATCAAGAGATCAATTGTTGTGTCTTTGGGGTGCCCCCTGCCCCTGTATATAAAGGAGTGGAGGAGGGGGAGGGCCGGCCCTCTCTATGGCGCACCCTAGGGGAGTCCTACTCCCATCGGGAGTAGGATTCCCCCTTTCCTAGTAGAACTAGGAGCCCTTCCATGTAGTAGGAGTAGGAGGGAAGGAAAGGGAAGGGAAAAGGAGAAGGAAGGAAGGGGGCGCCCCCCTCCCTAGTCCAATTCGGACCAGCCCATGGGGAGGGGTGCGGCCACCCTTTGAGGCCTTTCTCTCCTTTCCCGTATGGCCCATTAAGGCCCAATACGAATTCCCGTAACTCCCCGGTACTCCCAAAAATACCCGAATCACTCGGAACCTTTCCGATGTCCTAATATAATCATCCAATATATCGATCTTTACGTCTCGACCATTTCGAGACTCCTCGTCATGTCCCCGGTCTCATCCGGGACTTCGAACTACTTTGGTACATCAAAACACATAAACTCATAATATAACCGTCATCGAACTTTAAGCGTGCGGACCCTACAGGTTCGAGAACTATGTAGACAGGGCCGAGACACGTCTCCGGTCAATAACCAATAGCGGAACCTGGATGCTCATATTGGCTCCTACATATTCTCCGAAGATCTTTATCGGTCAAACCGCATAACAACATATGTTGTTCCCTTTGTCATCGGTATGTTACTTGCCCGAGATTCGATCGTCGGTATCTCAATACCTAGTTCAATCTCGTTACCGGCAAGTCTCTTTAATCTTTCCATAACACATCATCCCGCAACTAACTCTTTAGTTGCAACGCTTGCAAGGCTTATAGTGATGTGCATTACCGAGTGGGCCCAGAGATACCTCTCTGACAATCGGAGTGACAAATCCTAATCTCAAAATATGCCAACCCAACAAGTACCTTCGGAGACACCTGCGGAGCACCTTTATAATCACCCAGTTACGTTGTGACGTTTGGTAGCACACAAAGTGTTCCTTCGGTAAACGGGAGTTGCATAATCTCATAGTCATAGGAACATGTATAAGTCATGAAGAAAGCAATAGCAACAAACTAAATGATCAAGTGCTATGCTAATGGAATGGGTCAAGTCAATCACATCATTCTCTAATGATGTGATCTCGTTAATCAAATGACTACTCGTGTCTATGGCTAGGAAACTTAACCATGTTTGATTCAACGAGCTAGTCAAGTAGTGGCATACTAGTGACATACTGTTTGTCTATGTATTCACACATGTATTATGTTTCCGGTTAATACAATTCTAGCATGAATAATAAACATTTATGATGATACAAGGAAATAAATAATAACTTTATTATTGCCTCTAGGGCATATTTCCTGCATTATACCCCTAGGCGCGCCCTCCACCCTCGTGGGGCCACCGAAGCTCCACCGACGTACTTCTTCCTCCTATATATACCTACGTACCCCCAAACGAACAGATACGGAGCCAAAAACCTAATTCCACCACCGCAACTTTCTGTATCCACGAGATCCCATCTTGGGGCTTGTTCGGGAGCTCCACCGGAGAGGGCCGTCATCACAGAGGGCTTCTACATCATCATAGCCTCTCCGATGAAGTGTGAGTAGTTTACCTCAGACCTTCGGGGCCATAGTTATTAGCTAGATGGCCTCTTCTCTCTTTTTGGATCTCAATACAAAGTTCTCCCTGTCTCTTGTGGAGATCTATTCGATGTAATCTTCTTCTTTTTTGCGGTGTGTATGTTGGGACCGATGAATTGTGGGTTTATGATCAAGTCTATCTATGAATGATATTTGAATCTTCTCTGAATTCTTTTATGTATGATTGGTTATCTTTGCAAGTCTCTTCGAATTATCAGTTTGGTTTGGCCTACTAGATTGGTTTTTCTTGCCATGGGAGAAGTGCTTAGCTTTGGGTTCGATCTTGCGGTGTCCTTTCCCAGTGACAGAAGGGACAGCAAGGCACCTATTGCATCGTTGCCATGAAGGATAACAAGATGGGGTTTATTTCATATTGCATGAATTTATCTCTCTACATCATGTCATCTTGCTTAAAGTGTTACTCTGTTTTTAACTTAATACTCTAGATGCATGTTGGATAGCGGTCGATGAGTGGAGTAATAGTAGTAGATGCAGAATCGTTTTGGTCTACTTGACACGGACGTGATGCCTATATACATGATCATGCCTAGATATTCACATAACTATGCTCAATTCTGTCAATTGCTCAACAGTAATTTGTTCACCCACCATAGAATACTTATGCTCTTGAGAGAAGCCACTAGTGAAACCTATGGCCCCTAGGTCTATTCTCATCATATCAATCTCCATCACTTTAATCTATCTTTGCTTTTTACTTTGCCTTTTACTTCTCACTTTGCATCTCTATACCAAAAATACCAAAAATATTATATCTATCAGATCTTACTCTCGTAAGTGACCGTGAAGGGATTGACAACCCCTAATCGCGTTGGTCGCGAGTAGCTATCATTTTCTGCAGGTACGAGGGACTTGAGCGTGGCCTCCTACTGGATTGATACCTTGGTTCTCAAAAACTGACGGAAATACTTACGCTACTCTGCTGCATCATCCTTTCCTCTTCGGGGAAATCCAACGCAGGCTCAAGAGGTAGTAGTGCTCATACTTTTTCATTGTATCATCCATGCTAGTTTATTTTCTCTTTTTATGCTTTCTTCTTGTGTGTTTAATAAACCTTAAGAAAAATATAACAAAAAATTATTAGTTGTAGCTTTTAGCTAGTTTTAATTTCCATGCTTGTAGTAGTAATTAAAAAGAAAACCCAAAAAGATTTCATGTTCTTCTTTTTGCTTGTTGGGAGCTTTCCCGTGTAAATAGTTTTATTTCTTTTCTTTTCTTTGGGGGTTGATAGGAGAAGACCATAATTAAATTGTTGAAGTGGCTCTTATATGCATTATTGTTGATCTGACAAAAGAGCCCATATTGCCTTGTCTTCTCATGTTTTTTGAATGCTTGCATATTCCAGCTTAGTCCAATGCACACGCACTATTATTATTATCCACATCGTTCGGTCGTGCAAGTGAAAGGCAATTATGACGATATATGATGGACTGACTGAGATGAGAAAAGCTGGTATGAACTCGACCTCTCTTGTTTATGTAAATATAATTAGTTCATCGTTCCTGATTCAGCCTATTATGAATAAACATGTTTGCCATGACAACTAGAGATCATAGTTTCTTGTGCCATGCTTAATTAGCTAGGAGCTTATAATGGTTTACCTTGCGTGCCAACATGATATTAAAATGGTTGTGATGTGGTATGATAGGGTGGTATCCTCCTCTGAATGATTTAAGTGACTTGACTTGGCACATGTTCACGCATGTAGTTGAAACAAAATCAACATAGCCTTCACGATATTTATGTTCATGCTGGATTATATCCTACTCATGCTTGCATTCGGTGCTGATTAATTTTAATGCATGTTCATGACTGTTGTCGCTCTCTAGCTGGTCGCTTCCCAATCCTTTTCTAGCCTTCACCTGTACTAAGCGGGAATACTTATTGTGCATCCAACCCCATAAACCCCAAAGTTATGCCATATGAGTCCACCATACCTACCTATATACGGTATCTACCTGTCGTTGCAAGTAAATTTGTATGTGCCAAACTCTAAACCTTCAAATAAATATCTTGTTTTGTATGCTCGAATAGCTCATGTATCAACTAGGGCTGTCCGTATCTTCCATTTTAGGTGGGTTATTCTCAAGAGGAGTGGACTCCGCTCCTCACTCACGAGAAAGTGGCTGGTCACCGGGATGCCCAGTCCCATGCTTTATGCAAATCAAATCAAAATAATTGCAAACAAAACCCCCCCTAGGACTCTAGTTAGTTGGAGGCACTCGTTGTTTCGAGCAAGCCATGGATTGATGCTTGTTGGTGGAGGGGGAGTATAAACTTTACCATTCTGTTTGTGAACCGCCTATAATGTGTGTAGCATGGAAGATATCGCCATCTCTTGGTTGTTATGTTGACAATCAAAGTATACCGCTCAAAATATTATTCACCTCTATTTTAAAACCGAGCTCTGACACCTCTACAAATCCCTGATTCCCTCTGCGAAGGGCCTATCTATTTACTTTTATGTTGAGTCATCATCCTCTTATTATAAAGCACCAGTTGGAGAGCACCACTATCATTTGCATTCATTACTGTTAGTTTACATTGAGTATGACTTGACTGGATCTTTTTTACCATGAATTACAATGTCTAGTCAATCCTTGATCTTTAAAGGTGATCTTCATTTATGTTTTGCGGTCTCAGAAAGGGCTAGTGAGATACCATCTTGTTATATCATATTATGATTGTTTTGAGAAAGTGTTGTCATCTGAGATTTATTATTATTGCTCGCTAGTTGATTATGCCATTGATATGAGTAAACATGAGACCTATGCGTTATTGTGAATATGGTTAGTTTATAATCTTTGGTGAAAACTTGAATGTTGGCTTTACATATTTACAACAACAAGAGCAAACAGAGTTTGTAAAAGTTTTTCTTTATCACTTTTAGTTTGTCAACTGAATTGCTTGAGGACAAGCAAAGGTTTAAGCTTGGGGGAGTTGATACGTCTCCATCGTATGTACTTTTCCAAACACTTTTGCCCTTGTTTTGGACTCTAACTTGCATGATTTGAATGGAACTAACCTGGACGGACGCTGTTTTCAGCAGAATTACCATGGTGTTATTTATGTGCAGAAACAAAAGTTCTCGGAATGATCTGAAACTTCACGGAACGTCTTTTTGGAAATAATAAAAACTCCCTGCAAAAGTGTAACATCCCAAAATTCTAAATTTTGGAATGTTATATTAAATAAATATTTGTGTTTGTTTGTTTGATTGAATGCTTGATTGATTGCCTAAAAGTGAGTGAAATTTGAAACTTTTGAGAGTTTAATGAGAGGGAATGAAATGACTTTCCCAAAACTTTCCCCTTGCATTTTGATCCTTAGGAATCCAAATTCATTTCATCACAAAAAACCCTAGAGTGAAGATGATATGACTTCTTCCATTCAAAGAAATGAAAAGGGGGTTGAAAAGATTTGAATTCCATCTGAAAATATTTCAAATTCGAAACTTTATGCAACTCAATGATTTTCATGAGAGAAGATAAAATGACTTCTTCAATTATATGAAATATGAGTTCGAAGTTACAAAGAATCAAATTGAAAGTCATTTGGAATTATTTTGGAGATATAGCCGCATTGTGGGTGTTTTATTATTTGGAATTATCTTGCGACATACCTACCATGCGGCTATGCCTCTAAGTCGTGCCCCGACACGTGGGGGATATAGCCGCATTGTGGGTGTTTCAACGGTGTAGACGTCCCTTAGAGCGCGCTTGTGCTCCTTCTTTGGGATATGTGTGACATATATCATGTTCACTGTTTTCACCTCGGGGGGGGGGGGGACTTCTTATGCCCCCTGTGTTCGGAGGGCGGGGCTCATCATCGTCCTCGCTTTGAGGCCTTTCCCCTTGTGTTCGGTATTTAATTTACCGGCCTATTTAAAAACCAAGCAGTTTCTGTTGGAGCGGTTGGCAGGCTTGTCAGGGGTGCATGAATATGGAAAGGCCTATCTAGTATTTTGTCCAAGTTGGATGGACCATCTCTATTTCCTTTGAATGGCTTCTTCCGCTGACCGAGTTTGGAGCCGCTGAATCCGGCATTTACCGTTGTATCCTCGGTTTCTTCCTTATTGTTTCGACGCTTGTTTTTGCTATGTCATGGCCTTCCATTGCCATCCCTGGCCTTAGAGGTGCCGGGGTCGCTAGTGCTATTGCTTCTATGAGCCAACCAGTTGTCTTCTCCCACGCAAAAGTTGGTCATAAGTGTAGTAAGATAAGCCATAGTTTTTGGCTTTTCCTGACCGAGGTGTCAGGCGAGCCATTCATCACAGACACTGTGCTTAAAGGCCGCTAAGGCTTCGGCGTCCGGGCAGTCAACAATTTGGTCCTTTTTAATTAAGAACTGAGTCCAGAGTTTGCGGGCTGACTCTCCGGGTTGCTGGACTATGTGACTGAGGTTGTTAGCGTCCGGTGGCCGGACATATGTGCCTTGAAAGTTATCTCAAAAAGCATCCTCCAAGTCCTCCCAACTACCAGTGGAGTTCTCTGGGAGGCTATTCTGCCAGTGTCGTGCTGGTCCTTTTAGCTTTAGGGGAAGGTATTTAATGGCATGGAGATCATTGCCACGAGCCATATGAATGTGGAGAAGAAAATAGTCAATCCATACGACGGGATCTGTAGTTAGATCATATGCCTCGATGTTTACGGGTTTAAACACTTCTGGAAATTGGTGCTGCATTACCTCATTAGTAAAGCACATGGGGTTTGCGGTGCCTCTATATCGGGCGACATCACGACAGAGTTCGGATGATGTTCGTATTAGATTCTCGGCTCGTACTTGGTGATGATTGTCGCGCCAGGCTTGATGGTCGTCGTCTCGTGTTGGAGCACGTCCCCTTGATCCGTAGATTGATCTGGTATGGTCTTGACGTAAGTCATATGTGTAACCCGGAGCCGATGCCTCTTTGTCTCTACGGTGGGGTGGCGCGGGTTGGTATTCGGCAAAATGAGCCATTTTGTCCCGTCCACATGGCGGTCGGTCTGGTTCATCAGCATGATGGTATCTGGACGGATTTGGCTCAAGGGCCTCGTCATCGAATTGCAGTAGTAGCCTGCGTTTTGGGTAGCTCTTTGTTGGGCCCTCAAGGCCGTATTCTTTGGCAGCCAGGACCTTGGTCCATCTGTCGTTGACGTATCTTGTTTGGCTTGAAGCTGTTGATGTTTCTTTTTCAAACTCCTTGCAGTGGCGATAAGTTGTCGCTTGAAGTGTTCTTGTTCGAGGGGGTCCTCTAGCACGATGAAATCTTCGTTGCCGAGGCTAACATCCTCCTCGGAGGCTGGTAGATAATTACTATCTTCCGAATCCTCACGATCACCGAGTTCGTCAGGGTTAACCTGTCCCTCCTCCCATTCATCATGTGCGGATGCAGGCTCGATGGGGTCTTCGGCATCATCTGGAGTGTTGCTATCTTTGACACCGGTATTGCTATCCTTTTCACGACGGGATCGTGAGCGGCGCGGCTGATGTCGGTGCTTAGGTGGTGCCTCGACGGGCTTGTCCTTAAACGGATCGTGAGTGCCATCATCGTCCTTCTTTCGGGTGTATCCACCATGTACACGTCGTATGTTGAAGTGGTGATCCAACGCCCGGTGATGGTTGGGTTTTGGCTTTGTTCGGCTCCGGCATCGTCGTCCATACCGTCGATGTCTTAGGACATGTAATCCAGCATGTCAGTTAGATCCTCGAAAGTGGCTATTAAGTGGGTGGTGGGTGGGACGCAAAATTCCATGGTCTCAGCCCCTAGTTCAGGCTGGGCATTGATACATCTCCAACATATCTATAATTTATGAAGTATTCATGCCATGTTTACAACAATTTTATATGGTTATGGTATGATTTGCATGGAACTAACCAAATGAGCTGAAACTTTTTGACGAATTTTTGGAACAAAATAGACCCTAAAGCTTCGTTGAAGGACTAGAAGGTGAAGGAGTAGGGCACAAGACACTGGGGCGCGCCTGGGCCCTTGTCCGTGCCCCGGTGGGTTGTGCTAACCTTGAGGCCCATCTTCGCGTGAAACCGATGCCAAAAACTCCTATAAATAGAGAAACCATCATAAATAACCCTAGATCAGAAGTTCCTCCACCGCAAGGCTCTGTACCCATGAGAAACCAATCTAGACCCCGTTTCGGCACTCTGCTGGAGGAGGAAATCATCACCAGTGGCGATCTTCATCATCCCGGCAGCCACCATGATGAGGAGCTAGTAGTCCACCCTCGAGGCTAAGGGTTTGTACCAGTAGCTATGTGTTTAATATCTCTCTCTCTCTCTCTCTCTCTCTCTCTCTCTCTCTCTCTCTCGTGTTCTTGAGATGTCACGATCTTGATGTATCGTGGGCTTTGTTAATATAGTCGGATCATATGGCGTTTTCCCCTCTCTATCTTGTTGTGAATTGAGTTTTCCCTTTGAGATTTCATTTTATCGGATTGAATACGTTTATGGATTTGAGAGCGCTTGATGTATGTCTTGCTATGAGTACTCGTGGTGACAATGGGGTATCATACTGATTCACTTGATATGTGTTTTGGCACTCAACTCGCGGATTCCTAAGGTGACATTGGGGTAATCTATGCATAGGGGTTGATGCATGTTCTCGTCTTTTGTTTCTTTGATAGAAATCTTGGGGCACTCTTTGAGGTTCTTTGTGTTGGATTGAACATTATGAATATGAAATTATTTGGTGTTATTTTAGTATGAACTCTTGGATAGATCGATCGGAAAGAATAGCTTCGAGGTGGTTTCGTACCCTACAAACGATTTCTTCTTATGTTCTCTGCTAGATAGGAACTTTGGAGTGATTCTTCATCGCACTTTGATGGGTGGTTATATGATCCAATTATATCAGCACTGTTGAGAGATTGCAATAGCGAAAGTACGAACCCTAGGCATCATTTTCAAGCATCGCAATACCAATTTTGTGCCTGTTTACTTTTTTCTACCTTGCTGTTTTTATTTATTCAGATTATAAAAATATATTTCTACCATCCATATTAAACTTTTATCACCATCTCTTCGCCGAACTAGTGTACCTATACAATTTGCCACTGTATTAGGTGTGTTGGGGACACAAGAGATTTCTTGTATTTGGTTGCAGGGTTGTTTGAGAGAGACCATCTTCATCCTACGCCTCCCACGGATTGATAAACCTTAGGTCATCCACTTGAGGGAAAATTGCTACTGTCCTACAAAACTCTGCGCTTGGAGACCCAACACGAGTCTACAAGAATAAAGTTGCGTAGTAGACATCAATCTCTTTTCCGGCGCCGTTGCCGGGGAGATTAGGTAAGCGGCACTCAAATCCCGTCAACGAAGCTCTTTTCTAGCGCCGTTGCCGGGGAGGTGAGTGCTTGAATGTATATCTTTAGATCTTGCAATTGAATCTTTTAGTTTCTTGTTTTATCACTAGTTTGGTTTATAAAAAGAAAAGTACAAAAAATGGAATTGAGGTTGCGTCATATTGTTCATCTTTATAATGTCTTTCGCGAAAATGATGGAAAGGAAAATTGAGTTCAATTGATAGAAGAAGAATTCTATAAAATGTTTGACAAAAAATCTTTGAATGATGAGCTTGATTTCAATGTTGTTAGTATGAATTCTTCGAATATCCAAGATGCTAATGATATGCAAAGCCATAAGCTTGGGGATGCTATGTTTGATGAAAATGATATTTTTACTCCCCCAAGATTTGATGTGCAAATTTGTTATAATGATTGCATGCCTCCTATTTATGATGATTATAATGATGAAAGTGGATTTGGAGAGGTCATGACTTTATTTAGTGATGAATCCACCATTTTGGATGATGCTTCAATTGACTATGATAACAATTTTGCTATCTATGATGATTATGGTGATGACATGTATGCTATAAAGAATAACGATAACCATGAAACTTGTCATCAGGATTTTAATTTTCACTCTCTTGATAGTTATTTTGTTGAGGTTGCTCCCACTACTATTGATGAGCAGAAATTTGCTTATGTGGAGAGTAATAAGTTTTCTATCCTTTTGTGTCATGAAAAGAATGCTTTATGTGATGGTTATGTTGTTGAATTTCTTCATGATGCTACTGAAAATTATTATGGGGGAGGAACGTATGCTTGTAGGAATTGCAATAATATCAAGTTTCCTCTCTATGTGTTGAAAATCTTGATGTTGTGCTTGTTTTGCCTTCCTATGCTAGTTGATTCTTGTTCCCTTAAATTGTTTGATCACAAAATCCATATGCATAGGAAGTGGGTTAGGCTTAAATGTGCTTCGCATGTGATTTAATTATGCTCTTGTTATGTTTCAATTCTTTACTTTTATGCGAGCATCATTGAAATCATCATGCCTAGCTAAAAGGCATTAAAGAAAAGCGCTTGTTGGGAGACAATCCAACACTTTTATCTATTGTTTTTGTGTGCTCACATGATTAGGCTACTGTACTAATCATGTTTTATTGCTTTTTTTCAATAAAGTGCCAAGTAAGACCTTTGGGATGGCTTACGGTGATAGTTGATTTGATCTTGCTGGAAAAACAGAAACTTTTGCACTCAGGAAAACAATTCTAGATTTTAACAGAAGCGTGATAAAATGCTGATTCTTTTTACACAAGATTAATAGACAAATTTCCCAGGTTTTCCAATTTTTTCAGAATTTTTGGAGTAGCAGAAGTATGGTTGGAGTACAGATTACTACAGACTGTTCTCTTTTTGGCAGATTCTGTTTTCAATGCATAGTTTGCTTGTTTTCTAGTTTCCATGGCTTATATTGCTCTATATAAATTGTGGAAATGATATGCTACAGTAGGAATTGTGTGATAACATTTGTTAATCTTGTCTTTGACAGTACCAAAGTGAAATGGTTTGTTCTTTATCATACTAACCTATCTCACAAAGTTCCATTAAGTTTTGTGTGATTGAAGTTCTCAAGTTTTGGGTGAGATGTCGATATGAGGAGAATAAGGAGTGACAAGACCCTGAGCTTGGGGATGTCCAAGGCAGTCCAAGGTAATATTCAAGGAAGATCTAAGCAACTAAGCTTGGGGATGCCCCGAAAGGCATCCCCTCTTTCGTCTCCAACATTATCGGCAACCTCACTTGGAGCTATGTTTTCATTCGTCACATGATATGAGTTTTACTTGGAGCATCATCTTATTTTGTTAGAATTTGCTTGCTGTTATTTATAATAATATTTTGCATCTTTTATTTCAATAAAAATGTCAAGTATAGCCTTTACTATGCTTATTTTACAAGTCTACATATTGCTGTTCGAAAACAGAAAGTTTACCATTGTTGCAAAAATTCCCTAGAAAAGTAAGAATATGATAAAATGTTGAAATATTTTCAAAATAAGCTCTGATAAATTTTCTACAGTTTTTATTTTTTTTCATAATTTTTGGAGTTTAAGAGTGTTGATACTCTTGCATTCTTTACAGATTGTACTGGTTTGGCAGATTGCTGTTATGTTTGCATTGTTTACATATGTTTTCTTGTTTAATGATTCTATTTGAGGATAGGAGTATTAAATATGCAGAGGAATTTAGTGTGCAATGTTGAATAGTAATTTTAGTGATTTGCTACAGTAGATAATTATAAGGTTTTTGCATTGGATTATACTAACTTATCTCACGAGTCCTTGTTGAGTTTTGTGTGGATGAAGCTTTTGAGATTTAGGAAAACCGTGATATACGAGGAATTAAGGAGACAAAAAAGCTCAAGCTTGGGGATGCCCAAGGCATCCCAAGATAATATTTCAAGAAGTCTCAAGCATCTAAGCTTGGGGATGCCCCGGTAGGCATCCCACATTTCTTCATCAACAATTATCGGTTAGTCTCGGTTGAGCCTAAGTTTTTGCTTCTTCACATGATGTGTGCTATTCTTAGAATGTCATTTTATTTTGTTTTTGCTTTTTGTTTTAATAAAATACTCAGATCTGAAAGTTTTTAAATAAAAGCGAGTCCTTAAATAGCTACCCATTTACTTAACTGCTCATTTGATCTTCGCTTATATCCTTTTGGAGTAGTTTGCCATTTGCTCTAGTGCTTCACTTATATCTTTTTAAGCACGATGTGCTTTAATATTTTTGAATAAATTCTCTCATTCTTCACTTATATTATTTTGAGAGACTAAAAATTTTATGCTCATGTTCTTCACTTAAATTTGTTTGAGCTTGTCAAAAGCAATTGCAACATATGAAACTAGTCCCAAAATGGTAGATATTCAAGAGGGATATAATAAAAACTTTCATGAAGATCATTGGACAAAATAAACTTGATTCTTTATAATAGTTTTGAGATATGATGATAACGATATGTGAGTCATGTTGATGAGTAATTGTGCTTTAGTAAGAATATTGCTATTAAGGTTTGTGATTCCCTATGCAAGCACGTAAGTCAGTAGTTATGAAAGGAAATTACATCCTACTTGTGGTGCATTATTCGGTGTCAGTTATGCTCAATGCTCGCTTATGTGATTCTTCATTTCTTGGTTGGTTGCTTCTCAATCTTTTTGCTAGCCTCCACTTGTACTAAGTAGGAATACTACTGTGCATCCAAAATCCTTAAACCCAGTTTTGTCATATGAGTCCATCATACCTACCTATATACGGTATTCTCATGCCACTCTAAGCAAATTTGTATGTGCCATCTCTAATTTTCAAAATAATTTCCTTTTTGTGTGCTCGTGCCGCTCATGAAACGGTAGGGGGTGGCTAATATATTTCCATGCTAGATGTGTTATTCTCAAGATGAGTGTTTATTCACTTTTCATTGCACGAGAGTACGACAAAGGTATTAGGGATGCCCAGTCCCAAAATGAAAAATGAATTTACTTTATGTTGTCAAATAATAAATTCCTTGGAAAGTGTTGGTATGGACGGTACCCGTGGATACGGCTAGCCGTGGAATGTGAAAGTGTGGTGGAAGAAGGAATAAACTTTATTTTTTCTTTGGGAACCGCCTATGATCGTTTTCGTTGACAGGAAAGGCATGCCACCCAAAATGTTTTATCTCTATCTTTTCCGCTTTGAGCTCTGGCATCTCTACAAATCTCTATCTCCCTCTGCGAAGGGCCTTTCTATTTACTTTATGCATTTTTCTTATTTCAGTCTCCATCTTCTCTTATAAAGCACCAACTAAGAGGCACTATGATCGTACTTGAGGATTGGGTGTAGCTAATATGCGAGTGTGTTTCATGAATGGATCAATGATTGAGCATGATGGGCTAGGGATAGCTTTCTTTAGTGTTGAGATTTTGAAATACATGGTTGCTTGTTGATATTCTTGAGTATTGATGTCCTCATGTCAAAATATAGACTATTGCTTTGAATCATTCAAGTCCAAATGTCCATGCTACAAAAGAAAAGAGTATGTGATAAATATGATAGGTAGCATTCCACATCAAAAATCCTATTTTCAATTGCTACTTTATCATGATAAGTTTTATGAGAAAGAGTTGTTGTTATGATGCTAGGAAAAGTGATTGAAATTATCATTGATCAAACTTGTGCACTTTGCTAGCATTCCCACTTCATAAATTATTTCTTTTATCATTTACCTAATCGAGGACGAGTAGGAATTAAGCTTGGGGATGCTAATACGTGTCTAACGTATCTATAATTTATGAAGTATTCATGTCATGTTTACAACAAATTTATATGGTTTTGGTATGATTTGCATGGAACTAACCTGAACTGACGCTGTTTTCAGCAGAACTACCGTGGTGTTGTTTTTTGTGCAGAAATGAAAGTTCTCCAAATGAGCTGAAACTTTTTGACAATTTTTTGGAACAAAAGAGACCCCCGAAGCTTCATGGAAGGACTAGAAGGTGAAGGAGTAGGGCACAAGACACCGGGGGCGCCTGGGCCCTTGTCCGTGCCACGGTGGGTTGTGCTCACCTCGAGGCCCATCTTCGCATGAAATCGATGCCAAAAAATCCTATAAATAAAGAAACCATCAGAAATAACCCTAGATCAGAAGTTCCACTGCCGCAAGGCTCTGTACCCACAAGAAACCAATCTAGACCCCATTTCGGCACTCTGCCGGAGGGGGAAATCATCACCGGTGGCCATCTTCACCATCCCGGCGGCCACCACGATGAGGAGGGAGTAGTCCGCCCTCGGGGCTGAGGGTTGGTACTAGTAGCTATGTGTTTAATCTCTCTCTCTCTCTCTCGTGTTCTTGAGATGTCATGATCTTGATGTATCGCGGGCTTTGTTAATATAGTCGGATCATATGGTGTTTTCCCCTCCCTATCTTGTTGTGAATTGAGTTTTCCCTTTGAGATTTCATTTTATCGGATTGAATACTTTTATGGATTTGAGAGCACTTCATGTATGTCTTGCTATGAGTACCCATGGTGACAATGGGGTATCATATTGATTCACTTGATATGTGTTTTCGCACTCAACTCGCGGATTCCCGAGGTGACATTGGGGTAATCTATGCATAGGGGTTGATGCATGTTCTTGTCTTTTGTTTCTCTGGTAGAAATCTTGGGGCACTCTTTGAGGTTCTTTGTGTTGGATTGAGCATTATGAATCTGAAATTACTTGGTGTTATTTTAGTACGAACTCTCGGATAGATCGATCGGAAAGAGTAGCTTCGAGGTGGTTTCGTACCCTACAAATGATTTCTTCTTATGTTCTCCGCTAGTAGGAAATTTGGAGTAATTCTTCATCACACTTTCAGGGGTGGTTATATGATCCAATTATATAAGCACTGTTGAGATATTGCACTAGCAAAAGTACGGACCACGGGCCTCATTTTCAAGCATTGCAATACGGATTTTGCGCCCGTTTACTATTTGCTACCTTGCTGTTTTTATTTATTCATATTATAAAAATATATTTCTACCATCCATATTACACTTTTATCACCATCTCTTCGCCGAACTAGTGCACCTATACAATTTGCCATTGTATTAGGTGTGTTGGGGACACAAGAGATTTCTTGTATTTGGTTGCAGGGTTGTTTGAGAGATACCATCTTCATCCTACGTCTCCCACGGATTGATAAACCTTAGGTCATCCACTTGAGGGAAAACTGCTACTGTCCTACAAAACACTGCGCTTGGAGGCCCAACACGAGTCTACAAGAATGAAGTTGTGTAGTAGACATCAGGCGTAGTTTGAAAGTGACGCTTCCGTGATGGCGAGAGATCACATTAAGTACAGAGCCTCGTTTAGGAGCAAAAACTGGATGGGTGACTGAGGATCTGCGGGGATGGGCCTGGTGAACGCTACCTGACCGTGCTCGATAGACGCAAACCTTGAGAGTTTGCAGTTGGTCACTAGAGATGAGTCAGGCTTCCTGATGACAAGGGGAGTCCTGTTGGACTCTGAGCCCGCCGACAGCATGGTCACTTCTAGATCTCCGGTGGGTAACTCCATAGAAGGGGAGAGCCCGACGGGTTTTACTCTCCCGTCTTCAGACAGGGTGGCCGGCTCTGGATTTAAGGCCAAAGCGGGTATGAGAGTCGATCCCTGAGCGGATTTGGATAGTGGATCAGATGGGCTTCCTTCATGTAGATGAGGAGCTGATACGTCTCCAACGTATCTATAATTTTTGATTGCTCCATGCTATATTATCTACTGTTTTGGACATTATTGGGCTTTATTATCCACTTTTATATTATTTTTGGGACTAACCTATTAACCAGAGGACCAGCCCAGAATTGCTATTTTTTGCCTGTTTTAGGGTTTCAAAGAAAAGGAATACCAAACGGAGTCCAAACGGAATGAAACCTTTGGGAACGTGATTTCTCAACAAACAAGACCCGGGAGACTTGGACCCTACGTCAAGAAAGAAAAGAGGAGGCCACGAGGTAGGGGGCGCGACTACCCCCCCCCAGGCGCGCCCTCCACCCTCGTGGGCCCCCTGTTGCTCCACCGACGGTACTCCTTCCTCCTATATATACCTACGTACCCCCAAACAATCAGATATGGAGCCAAAACCCTAATTACACCGCCGTAACTTTCTGTATCCACGAGATCCCATCTTGGGGCCTGTTCTGGAGCTCCGCCGGAGGGGGCATCGATCACGAAGGGCTTCTACATCAACACCATAGCCTCTCCGATGAAGTGTGAGTAGTTTACCTCAGACCTACGGGTCCAAAGTTAGTAGCTAGATGGCTTATTTTCTCTTTCTGGATCTTAATACAATGTTCTCCCCCTCTCTTGTGGAGAACTATTCGATGTAATCTTCTTTTTGCGGTGTGTTTGTTGAGACTGATGAATTGTGGGTTTATGATCAAGTCTATCTATGAATAATATTTGAATCTTCTCTGAATTCTTTTATGTATGATTGGTTATCTTTGCAAGTCTCTTCGAATTATCAGTTTGGTTTGGCCTACTAGATTGATCTTTCTTGCAATGGGAGAAGTGCTTAGCTTTGGGTTCAATCTTGCGGTGTCCTTTCCAGTGACAGTAGGGGCAGCAAGGCACGTATTGTATTGTTGCCATCGAGGATAACAAGATGGGGTTTTCATCATATTGCATGAGTCTATCCCTCTACATCATGTCATCTTGCTTAAGGTGTTACTCTGTTTTTAACTTAATACTCTAGATGCATGCTGGATAGCACTCGATGAGTGGAGTAATAGTAGTAGATGCAGGCAGGAGTCGGTCTACTTGTCTCGGACGTGATGCCTATATACATGATCATACCTAGATATTCTCATAACTATGCTCAATTCTGTCAATTGCTCAACAGTAATTTGTTCACCCACCGTAGAATAATTATGCTCTCGAGAGAAGCCACTAGTGAAACCTATGGCCCCCGGGTCTATCTTTATCATATTGATCTCCTACTACTTAGTTATTTCCTTTGCTATTTACTTTGCCTTTATTTTACTTTGCATCTTTATCATAAAAATACCGAAAATATTATATTATCATATCTATCAGATCTCACTCTCGTAAGTGGCCTTATAGGGATTGAAAACCCCTATTTGCGTTGGTTGCGAGGATTTATTTGTTTTGTGCAGGTACGAGAGACTCGCACGTAGCCTCCTACTGGATTGATACCTTGGTTCTCAAAAACTGAGGGAAATACTTATGCTACTTTGCTGCATCATCCCTTCCTCTTCGGGGAAAACCAACGCAATGCTCAAGAGGTAGCAAGAAGGATTTCTGGCGCCATTGCCGAGGAGGTCTTCGCAAAAGTCAACATACCAAGTACCCATCACATACCCTTGTCTCCCGCATTACATTATTTGCCATTTGCCTCTTGTTTTCCTCTCCCCCACTTCACCCTTGCCATTTTATTCGCCCTCTCTCTCTCTATCCTCCCTATCTTTCTCTATTTGCCTCTTTTTGCCCGCTTGCTTTTTGTTTGCTTGTGTGTTAGTTCGCTTGCTTGTCACGATGGCTCAAGATAATACTAAATTGTGTGACTTCACCAATACCAACAACAATGATTTTATTAGCACCCTGATTGCTCCTCTTACCGATGCTGAATCTTGTGAAATTAATATTGCTTTGCTGAATCTTGTCATGAAAGATCCGTTTTCCGGCCTTCCTAGTGAAGATGCCGCTACCCATCTAAATAGCTTCATTGATTTGTGTGAATGCAAAAGAAGAAAGATGTGGATAATGATATTGTTAAATTGAAGCTATTTCCATTTTCGCTTAGAGATCGTGCTAAAGCTTGGTTTTCATCTTTGCCTAAAAATAGTATTGATTCATGGAACAAGTGCAAAGATGCTTTTATCTCTAAGTATTTTCCTCCCGCTAAGATCATCTCTCTTAGAAACGATATTATGAATTTTAAGCAACTTGATCATTAACATGTTGCACAAGCTTGGGAGAGAATGAAATTAATGATACGTAATTGCCCTACTCATGGTTTAAATTTGTGGATGATTATACAAAAAAAATTTGTCGGATTGAATTTTTCTTCTAGAAATCTTTTAGATTCGGCCGCGGGATGCACTTTTATGGAAATCACATTAGGAGAAGCTACTAAACTCCCAGATAATATTATGGTTAATTATTCTCAATGGCATACTGAAAGATCTACTAATAAAAAGGTGCATGCGATAGAAGAATTTAATGTTTTGAGTGGAAAGGTGGATGAACTTATGAAATTATTTGCTAATAAGAGTGTTTCTTCTGATCCTAATGATATACCCTTGTCTACTTTGATTGAGAATAATAATGAATCTATGGATGTGAATTTTGTTGGTAGGGACAATTTTGGTAACAACGCGTATAGAGGAAATTTTAATCCTAGGCCTTATCCTAGTAATCCCTCTAATAATTATGGTAATTCCTACAACAATTCTTATGGAAATTATAATAAGATGCCCTCTGATTTTGAATCTAATATTAAAGAATTTATTACTTCAGAAAATAATTTTAATGCTATGATTGAAGAAAAATTGCTTAAGATTGATGATTTGGCAAGGAACTTTGATAGAATTGCTCTTGATGTTGATTCTTTGAAACTTAGATCTATTCCACCTAAGCATGATATCAATGAGTCTCTCAAAGCCATGAGAATTTCCATTGATGAGTGCAAAGAAAGAACCGCTAGGATGCGTGCTAAGAAAGATGCCTTTATAAGAGCGTGTTCTTCTAGTTCCTATGAAAATAAAGATGAAGATCTAAAAGTTATTGATGTGTCCCCTATTAAATCTTTGTTTTACAATATGAATCTTGATAATGATGGGACTGAATATGATCCACCTTTACCTAGAAGGCGTTCCAAGAATTCGGAATTTGTTGATCTTGATGCTAAATTTGATAAAAGTGGGATTGAAGAAATTAAAACCCTAGATGTTGTTAAACCCACTATTATGGATTTCAAGGAATTTAACTATGAAAGTTGCTCTTTGATTGATTGTATTTCCTTATTACAATCCATGCTAAATTCTCCTCATGCTTATAGTCAAAATAAAGCTTGATGCCTTGATGCAATCTTATGAAGAAAAACTTGAATTGGAAGTTTCTATCCCTAGAAAACTTTACGATGAGTGGGAACCTGTGACGCCCCCGATTCAATCGTACACTAATCATGCACGCAAATGTGTACGATCAAGATCAGGGACTCACGGGAAGATATCACAACACAACTCTAAAACATAAATAAGTCATACAAGCATCATAATACAAGCCAGGGGCCTCGAGGGCTCGAATACAAGTGCTCGATCATAGACGAGTCAACAGAAGCAACAATATCTGAGTACAGACATAAGTTAAACAAGTTTGCCTTAAGAAGGCTAGCACAAACTGGGATACAGATCCAAAGAGGCGCAGGCCTCCTTCCTGGGATCCTCCTAAACTACTCCTGGTCGTCGTCAGCGGGCTGCACGTAGTAGTAGGCACCTCCGGGGTAGTAGTCGTCGTCGACGGTGGCGTCTGTCTCCAGGGCTCCAGCATCTGGTTGCGACAACCAGGTAGAAGGGAAAGGGGGAAAAGAGGGAGAAAAGCAACCGTGAGTACTCATCCAAAGTACTCGCAAGCAAGGAGCTACACTACATATGCAGGGGTATATGTGTAAAGGGCCATATCAGTGGACTGAACTGCAGAATGCCAGAATAAGAGGGGGATAGCTAATCCTGTTGAAGACTACACTTCTGGCAGCCTCCGTCTTGCAGCATGTAGAAGAGAGTAGATTGAAGTCCTCCAAGTAGCATCTCCAAGTAGCATCTCCAGGTAGCATCTCCAAGTAGCATCGCATAGCATAATCCTACCCGGTGATCCTCCCCTCGTCGCCCTGTGGAAAAGCGATCACCGGGTTGTCTATGGAACTTGGAAGGGTGTGTTTTATTAAGTATCCGGTTCTAGTTGTCATAAGGTTAAGGTACAACTCCAAGTCGTCCTGTTACTGAAGATCACGGCTATTTGAATAGATTAACTTCCCTACAGGGGTGCACCAACTTACCCAGCACGCTTGATCCCATTTGGCCTGACACACTTTCCTGGGTCATGCCCGGCCACGGAAGATCAACACGTCGCAGCCCCACCTAGGCTCAACAGAGAGGCCGGCATGCCGGTCTAAACCTAAGCGTGCAGGGGTCTGGGCCCATCGCCCTGAGCACACCTGCACGTTGCGTACGCGGCCGGAAGCAGACCTAGCCTAGTGGCGTTCCAGTCCAATCCGGCGCGCGCCGCTCAGTCGCTGACGTCACGAAGTGCTTCGGCTGATACCACGACGCCGGGATACCCATAACTACTCCCGCGTAGATGGTTAGTGCGTATAGGCTCGTAACCAACTCAGATCAAATACCAAGATCTCGTTAAGCGTGTTAAGTATCCGCGAACGCCGAACAGGGCCAGGCCCACCTCTCTCCTAGGCGGTCTCAACCTGCCCTGTCGCTCCGCCACAAAGATCCACTCACGGGTGCTCCACCAGCCGACCCGACTTTAGTCTCCACATGTATCACATATAAGTATATAGTATATACCCAAGATCACCTCTCGAGTGATCTCGGCCCAATAGTATAGCACAGCAGACGGACAAGAATGTAGGGCCACAGATGAAAAATACTAGCATCCTATACTAAGCATATAGGATTGAAGGTAAAGGTATCAACAGTAGTAACAAGGACATGCTATGCATCAGGATAGGTATAACGGAAAGCAGTAACATGATACACTACTCTAATGCAAGAAGTATAGAGTAGAATGGGCGATATCTGGTGATCAAGGGGGGGGCTTGCCTGGTTGCTCTGGCAAGAGAGAGGGGTCGTCAACTCCGTAGTCGAACTGGTCAGCAACAACGTCGGTCTCGTAGTCTACCGGAGAGAAGAGGGGGAAGCAATAATGAATACAGAGCAAACAAAGCATCACAAAATATAACAAGGCAATACGCGGTGTTCGGTGTGCCCTAACGCGGTAGTAGGTGATACCGGTGAAGGGGGGAAAACATCCGGGAAAGTATTCCCGGTGTTTCGTGTTTTCTGACAGATGAACCGGAGGGGGAAAGTTGCGGGTTTGATATGTTAGGGGTGTGTGGTGGGCGAACGGGCTACGTATCCGGGTTTGTCTCGTCGTTCTGAGCAACTTTCATGTTGAAATTATTTTAATCCGAGTTACGGATTAAAAGATATGATTTTCTAAAGATTTTATTAATTTTTGGAATTTAATTAATTATTTAATTAATTTGAAAATGGATTTATGACATCAGCATGATGTCATGCTGACGTCAGCAGTCAACGTTGGCCGTTGACCTGGTCAACCTGTCATGTGGGCCCAGGGGGACCCACCGGTCAACCTCTACTTAGGTTAATTAGGGTTTAGGTTAATCTAATTACAGTTTAATTAAACTTAACTAGTTAATTAAATTAATTAAACCGGATTAATTAACTTAATTAATTACTTAATTAATTAATTAATAATTAATTTTATTAAATCATTTTCATTTTTATTAATTATATTTATCTTTTTTTTTAAAACGTCTTGGGGCGGGGCCCTGTGGTCAGTGGCCCGGGGGGGCTTGCGGGTCGGGCGCTGCGACGCCCAACTGGGCGCTTGCCCCAAATCGGCGGCGAGGAGGACCGGGGCATGGCCGGGCGGCCACCGGAGGGGAATCGCCGGGGGGGGGGAGCAGCAGGGCGCCAGGGCGCGACGGCGGGTGCGGTGTAGCCCGCCCAGTCG
>NC_041392.1:539379343-539388417 GCF_002162155.2 Triticum dicoccoides | reverse complement strand
GGGGCCGATCCCGATCCAGATCGGTGGGGGAGGAGAAGGGGATCGGGGGGGAGTGGGGGGTGTCTGTGCCTAGGGTTTGCGGGGTGAGGGGATAAGGAGAGGGAGTGGGGGCCGACCTGGGCCGGCCTGGTTGGCCCGATGGCCAGCTGGGCCGCGGTCCAGCAGGGGAGGGGGGGAGTTTAGTTTTTTATTTTATTTTATTTACTTTTCTGTTTTAAACGATTTTAAATTATTTAGGCCCTTTATAAAAATGTGTTCATTTCACGATAATTTCCTATGCAATATTTGGCAACCCCCGAACATTTTAGTTTTAATTTTTGAAAACTTTTATTGCTATCATACATTTGAATTTGAATTTCGAAACATTTTTGAATTAACCGAGATTAGCTACAGTGACAGAGGTGACGTGGCACCATCAACGTGAGTTTACTGTAGCATGATTATCCGGGCGTTACAAATCTCCTCCACTACAAGAAATCTCGTCCTGAGATTTAGGACGTAGAAGGAAAGAGTGCGGGGTATTCCTCACGAAGACGATCCTCGCGTTCCCATGTGGCTTCGTCTTTAGAGTGATTCGACCACTGGACCTTGAGGAACTTGATCGCCTTCTGACGTGTGCGGCGTTCAGCTTGGTCGAGAATGCGGACCGGATGCTCTTTATAGGAGAGGTCCTGTTGCAATTCGAGCACTTCATGGTCCACTGCTCGGATTGGGTCCTTGAAGCAGCGACGGAGCTGTGACACATGGAACACATCGTGAACCTGAGAAAGGTTCGACGGAAGCTCCAGTTGATATGCCACTTTTCCACGCCTTTCCAGAATAGTGAAAGGGCCAATACAGCGAGGAGCTAGCTTGCCCTTGATCCCGAATCGGTGAGCACCCTTCATTGGTGTAACGCGAAGATAGGCCTTTTCGCCAGGTTGATAGACCATGTCTTTATGATGACGGTCATAATTACTCTTTTGACGAGACTGAGCGGTCTTGAGATTCTCGCGAATAATGCGGACTTGTTCTTCGGCATGTTGGATAATATCCGGACCGAAGAGTGGACGTTCCCCAGTTTCTGACCAGTTCAGAGGGGTTCGGCACTTTCGTCCATATAACACTTCGAAGGGGGCCATCTTCAGACTAGCTTGATAGCTATTATTATTAGAGAACTCGGCATACGGGAGGGATTCCTCCCATTTCTTGCCGAAGGAAATAACACAAGCTCGAAGCATGTCTTCGAGAACTTGGTTGACACGTTCAACTTTCCCTTGTGACTGCGGATGAAACGCCGTACTGAAAGATAAGTGAGTCCCCGTAGCTTCGTGGAAACTTGCCCAGAATCTTGAAGTGAATAAGCTGCCACGGTCCGAACTGATAACCAGTGGAATACCGTGAAGTGAAACAATTCTGGACATATAGAGAGTTGCAAGCTGACTAGCAGTGATCGTTTCTTTGACCGCCAGAAAATGTGCAACTTTAGAAAGCCGGTCAATGACGACAAGAATAGCATCATTACCTTTCTGCGATTTGGGAAATCCAGTGACAAAGTCCATTTCAACATGGTCCCATTTCCATTCAGGAATAGAGATAGGTTGCAGAGTTCCAGCAGGCCTTTGATGTTCTGCTTTGATACGACGGCAAACGTCACACTCAGCAACATAGCGAGCAATGTCTTGCTTCATGTTAGACCACCAGAATCTCTAGCGGATGTCTTGGTACATCTTTGTACTACCAGGATGGATACATAGAGGCGTATCATGAGCTTCTTTCATAACCTCCTGAGTCATATTCAGGTTTTCCTTCTTACACGGCACCACTAGGCGGCCTTTGAAGTACAAGGCGCCATCACCAGCAATAATGAAGAATGATGGCTTTCCTTCTTTGAGGTCGCGCTTAATCTGGTGGACTTCAGAGTCATATCCCTGTAATGTCTTGATGGAGCTCACGAGATCGGGTTCGACAGCCAGGGTATAGAGGGAACCCTGGGAAACAACACGGAGATTCATCTTGCGAGACTCCTCAGGAGGGGGAGCGAGTGCACCCGGAGGAACAATATGGAGGTTCAGCTTTCTGAATTCTTCAACAAGTGAGGGCTGAACTTTGTGAATCTGGAGGTGGTTGCAGTAAGACTTGCGGCTCAAGGCATCAACCATTACATTAGCCTTGCCTGGTGTATAGGAAATACCCAAGTTAAAATCTGCAACAATCTCCATCCATCTCTGCTGACGGAGGTTCAGGTCTGGTTGAGTAAACAGATACTTCAGACTTTGGTGGTCGGTGAAGATCTCGCAATGATTACCGAGAAGGTAATGTCGCCACTGTTTTAGTGCATGGATAACAGCAACAAGCTCGAGGTCGTGAACTGGATAGTTCTCTTCGTTAGGGCGCAATTGACGAGAGGCATAAGCAATCACTTTGCGCTCTTGCATTAGTACAGCGCCTAAGCCTTGAGTGAAGCGTCACAGTAAATGACGAAGTCCTTCTTAGTATCAGGTGGAGCTAGTACTGGGGCAGAAGTCAACTTGTCTTTGAGTGCCTGGAAGCTTTCCTGACATTTGTCTGTCCATTGGAACTTGACGCCCTTATGCAATAGGTTAGTCAGGGGCCTGGCGATCTTGGAGAAGTTCTCGACGAATCGACGGCAATAGCTGGCGAGACCGAGAAAACTTCTGACTTGCTTGACGTTCTTTGGAGGAGTCCAATCAAGAATAGCCTGAACTCGTTCAGGGTTGACGGCAATACCATCCTTAGAGATGACATGCCCGAGATAGGTTACTTCAGGCAGCCAGAATTCACATTTGGAGAACTTGGCATAAAGTTGATGCTCTCGTAGTTTTTCCAGCACAAGACGAAGATGTTCAGCATGTTCTTCTTCGTTCTTAGAAAATACCAGGATATCATCCAGATAAACCAAGACGAACTTGTTGAGGTAATCCATGAATATATAGTTCATCAGGTGAGAGAAGGTGGCTGGAGCATTGGTTAAGCCGAAGGACATGACAGTGTACTCGTATGAACCATAACGAGTCACGAATGCGGTCTTCGGGATATCCTCTTCGCGAACACGGATCTGGTGGTAACCCAACCTCAAGTCGAGTTTCGAGAACACTGATGAACCAGCCAGTTGATCATACAGATCATTTATCCGAGGAAGAGGATACTTATTCTGAATGGTAGCTTGGTTTATAGGACGGTAGTCTTGGACCAATCGGTTTGTCCCATCCTTCTTCTTGACAAAGAGAGAAGGTGCTCCCCAAGGAGAGCAACTTGGGCGAATGAAACAACTTTGAAGAGATTTGTCGATTTCCTCCTTGAGCTCAAGGAGTTCATGTGGCGGCATCTTGTAGGGTCGCTTGGCTATAGGAGTGGTGCCTGGTTTCAAGTCGATGACGAATTCGACAGCTCTAGCAGGGGGAATCCCTGGAAGTTCTTCAGGAAAGACGTCCTGGAAATCGCGAACGACGGGAATGTTTTCAATGCCCTCGAGGGGTGCGGCGTTCAATGCATTCAATGCATAGAGCCTTGCCTCGGCATCCTGAACTAGACGAGCATTGTAGCTTATTATTTCATCAGAAGGGTGTAACAGATGGACGGTCTTAGTGGCGCAAACGATTGAAGCAGTATGCGCTTTCAACCAATCCATCCCCAAAATGAGGTCGATGTTAGACGTCTTCAGGATAATGGGTGAGGCATAGAATTCCAGCCCTTCGATTTCCACGGGGACGTCGACGCCAACCATGGAGGTTTGACTTTGTCCCAAGGGGTTTTTTACCACTACCGAAGAGTTCATCTCCTCACACTTAACGTCGTGCTTGTATGCAAAATCTTCTGACATGAATGAATGCGATGCTCCTGAATCGAATAAAGCAGATGCAGGTACTGAATTTATGAGGAGTGTACCCATCACAGTAGCAGGCTGGTCTTGAGCTTCGTTCAGATCAACGTGGTTGGCATGAACCCGACCATAAGGCTTGGCATTGTTGTTGCGGGGTTGGTTGCTTCCACGGCCAGTTGCTGGAAGGGCCAGTTGTTTCTGGTTCTGGTTGCATTCTCTAGCACGGTGCCCTGGTTGTCCACACCTGAAGCACAGACCATTATTGGGGGTGGGAACAGGAGCTTGGGGTGGTGGAGCTGGAAGCTTTGGCTGCCTAGTTGGAGTAGGCAGACAAGGTGCAGCATAGCTTTGCCTTGGGGCAGGTGCATTCGGCTGGTACATGCTGTTGGGAATCCAAATCTTACGCTTCTGCGAGGACGGGCCCGAAGATGAGCCCGTGTCACGGTTGCGCCTGTTAGAGCTCTGGTATTCCTGCAGACCAGTTTCAACATTGATAGCTTTGTTCACCAAGGTGGCGAAATCAGCAAAGTCGTGCACTAGAAGTGCGAGCTTGATGTCAGCTTGAAGGCCGTCACGGAACTTCTCCTATCTGCGTGCATCAGTGGCAATGTCCTCTTCAGCATAGCGAGACAAGTCCAGAAACTCTCGCTGATAAGCTTCAACAGTCTTGTTGCCTTGGGTGAGGTTGCGGAACTCACGCTTCTTCCGGTCCATGACTCCTTGAGGGATGAAGCGGGCACAGAAAGCAGCCTGGAAGTCTGGCCAGGTGATGATTGTCCCAACTGGCAGAGTACGCCTGTGGCTGTCCCACCATTGAGCTGCGGGTCCCTTCAGGAAGAAGGAAGCAAAAGTGACATAGCTGGCAGGGGCTACATCAGCAGACTCCATCTCATAGGTGATGTCACGGAGCCAGTCATCAGCATCCAGCGGCTGGGTTGAGCTGCGGTACACACTTGGGTTGAGGCGTATGAAATCCTGCAGAGTTGTTGTGTTTGGCTGCTGGTTCATATTGGGGCGAGGAAACTGAGCCATCATGTTCTCCATGAACTGGCGATTCATCTCAAGCTGTTGGATCATACTAGCCATGTACTCAGGCGGTGGTGGGAAGTTGCCACCACGACCACGACCAGCTGGTCTAACCATCCTGCTAATATATAACAGGGGTAGTTCAACATTTGAGAAATTATGCAAAGGACAAGAATCATTCATGATCAAATATGCATAATGAAAGCAGCAAGATAGAAACTACATAGTAGTCGACACATCTTACAAAAGGGATCATGCATAGAGTTCGGTACACAGAGTCCAGTACATAGACTAAGACATCATAGGCGGCACGCAGGCTCGCGACGAATGCATCTATCACTAACAAGCAAGCCTACATCAGTCCCACGCGGTACTGCGAAGGTAGCTGTAGCCTGAAAGCTGGTAGTGCGGCAGCGGATAGTCCTCCACGTCAGTGACCTGGGGTCCGCGGATACTCTGGTGCAGAACCCGACGCCCAAGTGGCAGAAGAGGACCAAGCGCGGGAGAGTAGCCTCCCACCTCTGGCCAACCGACACCCTGGGGCATCACGGTCCTGGCTGGGTAGATCACAGATCGCGGCAGCTCTCTGGATCGGACAAAGGGGTGCAACAGCGTCAGAGCACGGTAAAGGTGCTGACGGGTGATGTACAACTCGTGGCGAAGAGCTCGGTTAGCTCGATCCAGCCCATCAGCATGCAGAACAAAGTTCTGATGGTAGAAGGGCTCTCTAGTGACAGTGGAGTAGGCAGCAGTGTAGTAACCCTCCTCACCAACATCAGACGCGATAGCAATGTGCCTGAAGGGGGAGGTGTCCAAATCCCGATACTCTTCACGAAGGCGTGTCAGAGCAGCATAAGCAGCATCGTGGACTACCATATCGATAGTCACCCCAACACCATGTGCGGTGTGTAGCACAGTAGTGGAGTCATACTCCCGAGAGTAGAGGTGGACGATGGCTCGGTACTACTCCTGGTTAAAGTCCTGGTACTCCTCAAAGACGGTGTACTCAGGGTGCCAGCGATAACCCAGGTAGGTCATCATCTCAGCTAGCACGGCAGGTGATCCCGAGGCACCAATGGCCGTCGTGTGGCGGACGACCTGCCTCGTGGGTTCCATCTGAAAACAAAGATGTTTCAAGGGAGTCAATGACAGTGTGGAAATCGTCCAAAATACTATTCCAAAGAATACTATGGCTTTATCCAACTTTGGGGTGAATGGGGTCACGGGATCCTAGTGATAGTTAGTAAATTCATTTATCCCGAGTAGAAAAGAGTTCAGAGTCCCAGAGTAAAGGTCGAGGAGTAAAAGATCCTAGTACCACCCGATGGTGACGTGGGCCCGTAAGGCACACAACCAAGTTAGTAAAAGTTTTTATAATGTCTAGACTCGACTTCGGCCAAGGAGTGTGGAAGGGGGATTCCTACAGGTAGTCGGCTCTGATACCAACTTGTGACGCCCCCGATTCAATCGTACACTAATCATGCACGCAAATGTGTACGATCAAGATCAGGGACTCGCGGGAAGATATCACAACACAACTCTAAAACATAAATAAGTCATACAAGCATCATAATACAAGCCAGGGGCCTCGAGGGCTCGAATACAAGTGCTCGATCATAGACGAGTCAGCGGAAGCAACAATATCTGAGTACAGACATAAGTTAAACAAGTTTGCCTTAAGAAGGCTAGCACAAACTGGGATACAGATCGAAAGAGGCGCATGCCTCCTGCCTGGGATCCTCCTAAACTACTCCTGGTCGTCGTCAGCGGGCTGCACGTAGTAGTAGGCACCTCCGGGGTAGTAGTCGTCATCGACGGTGGCGTCTGGCTCCAGGGCTCCAGCATCTGGTTGCGACAACCAAGTAGAAGGGAAAGGGGGAAAAGAGGGAGAAAAGCAACCGTGAGTACTCATCCAAAGTACTCGCAAGCAAGGAGCTACACTACATATGCAGGGGTATATGTGTAAAGGGCCATATCAGTGGACTGAACTGCAGAATGCCAGAATAATAGGGGGATAGCTAATCATGTCGAAGACTACGCTTCTGGCAGCCTCCGTCTTGCAGCATGTAGAAGAGAGTAGATTGAAGTCCTCCAAGTAGCATCTCCAAGTAGCATCTCCAGGTAGCATCTCCAAGTAGCATCGCATAGCAAAATCCTACCCGACGATCCTCCCCTCGTCGCCCTGTGGAAAAGCGATCACCGGGTTGTCTGTGGAACTTGGAAGGGTGTGTTTTATTAAGTATCCGGTTCTAGTTGTCATAAGGTCAAGGTACAACTCCAAGTCGTCCTGTTACCGAAGATCACGGCTATTCGAATAGATTAACTTCCCTGCAGGGGTGCACCAACTTACCCAACACGCTTGATCCCATTTGGCCGGACACACTTTCCTGGGTCATGCCCGGCCGCGGAAGATCAACACATCGCAGCCCCACCTAGGCTCAACAGAGAGGCCAGCACGCCGGTCTAAACCTAAGCGTGCAGGGGTCTGGGCCCATCGCCCTGAGCACACCTACATGTTGCGTACGCGGCCGGAAGCAGACCTAGCCTAGTGGCGTTCCAGTCCAATCCGGCGTGCGCCGCTCAGTCGCTGACGTCACGAAGTGCTTCGGCTGATACCACGACGCCGGGATACCCATAACTACTCCCGCGTAGATGGTTAGTGCGTATAGGCTCGTAACCAACTCAGATCAAATACCAAGATCTCGTTAAGCGTGTTAAGTATCCGCGAACGCCGAACAGGGCTAGGCCCACCTCTCTCCTAGGCGGTCTCAACCTGCCCTGTCGCTCCGCCACAAAGATCCACTCGCGGGTGCTCCACCAGCCGACCCGACTTTAGTCTCCAAATGTATCACGTATAAGTATATAGTATATACCCGAGATCACCTCCCGAGTGATCTCGGCCCAATAGTATAGCACAGCAGACGGACAAGAATGTAGGGCCACAGGTGAAAAATACTAGCATCCTATACTAAGCATATAGGATTGAAGGTAAAGGTATCAACAGTAGTAACAAGGACAGGCTATGCATCAGGATAGGTATAACGGAAAGCAGTAACATGATACACTACTCTAATGCAAGCAGTATAGAGTAGAATGGGCGATATCTGGTGATCAAGGGGGAGGCTTGCCTGGTTGCTCTGGCAAGAGAGAGGGGTCGTCAACTCCGTAGTCGAACTGGTCAGCAGCAGTGTCGGTCTCGTAGTCTACCGGAGAGAAGAGGGGGAGGAAATAATGAATATAGAGCAAACAAAGCATCACACAATATAACAAGGCAATACGCGGTGTTCGGTGTGCCCTAACGCGGTAGTAGGTGATACCGGTGAAGGGGGGAAAACATCCGGGAAAGTATTCCCGGTGTTTCGTGTTTTCTGACAGATGAACCGGAGGGGGAAAGTTGCGGGTTTGATATGTTAGGGGTGTGTGGTGGACGAACGGGCTATGTATCCGGGTTCGTCTCGTCGTTCTGAGCAACTTTCATGTTGAAATTATTTTAATCCGAGTTACGGATTAAAAGATATGATTTTCTAAAGATTTTATTAATTTCTGGAATTTAATTAATTATTTAATTAATTCGAAAATGGATTTATGACATCAGCATGATGTCATGCTGACGTCAGCAGTCAATGTTGGCCGTTGACCTGGTCAACCTGTCATGTGGGCCCAGGGGGACCCACCGGTCAACCTCTACTTAGGTTAATTAGGGTTTAGGTTAATCTAATTATAGTTTAATTAAACTTAACTAGTTAATTAAATTAATTAAACTGGATTAATTAACTTAATTAATTACTTAATTACTTAATTAATAATTAATTTTATTAAATCATTTTCATTTTTATTAATTATATTTATCTTATTTTTAAAACGTTTTGGGGCGGGGCCCTGTGGTCAGTGGCCCGGGGGGGCTTGCGGGTCGGGCGCTGCGACGCCCGACTGGGCGCTCGCCCCAAATCGGCGGCGAGGAGGACCGGGGCATGGCCGGGCGGCCACCGGAGGGGAATCGCCGAGGGAGGGAGCAGCAGGGCGCCAGGGCGCGACGGCGGGTGCGGTGTAGCCCGCCCAGGCGGTGAGGGAGAGTTGGGCGTGGGCGTCGGCGGGGCCAAGCAGGGCGACGGCCAGGGTGGAGGGCGACGCCGTCCGGGGCAAGATGAGGCCGGCGCGGGTGGAGGCACGCCGGTCAGGGCGAGTGCGCGCGAGACGGAGAGAGAGGGGGGGCCGGGATCGAGGG
>NC_041392.1:539324529-539378827 GCF_002162155.2 Triticum dicoccoides | reverse complement strand
GAGGCGGCGTTCGGCGGCGACGAGGCCTGGCGGCGGCGAGCGCTGGGCGTCGGGGTCGACGGGGTCGGGGCCGATCCCGATCCAGATCAGTGGGGGGAGGAGAAGGGGATCGGGGGGGAGTGGGGGGTGTCGGTGCCTAGGGTTTGCGGGGTGAGGGGATAAGGAGAGGGAGTGGGGGCCGACCTGGGCTGGCCTGGTTGGCCCGATGGCCAGCTGGGCCGCGGTCCAGCAGGGGAGGGCGGGGAGTTTAGTTTTTTTTATTTATTTATTTACTTTTCTGTTTTAAACGATTTTAAATTATTTAGGCCCTTTATAAAAATGTGTTCATTTCACGATAATTTCCTATGAAATATTTGGCAACCCCCGAACATTTTAGTTTTAATTTTTGAAAACTTTTATTGCTATCATACATTTGAATTTGAATTTCGAAACATTTTTGAATTAACCGAGATTAGCTACAGTGACAGAGGTGACGTGGCACCATCAACGTGAGTTTACTGTAGCATGATTATCCGGGCGTTACAGAACCAACTATTAAAATTAAAATTAAAGATCATGAATGCTATGCTTTATGTGATTTTGGTGCTAGTGTTTCCATGATTCCAAAGACTTTGTGTGATTTGTTAGGTTTCCGTGATTTTGATGATTGCTCTTTAAACTTGCACCTTGTGGATTCCACTATTAAAAAACCTATGGGAAGATTTAATGATGTTCTTATTATTGCAAATAGGAATTATGTGCCCGTAGATTTTATTGTTCTTGACATAGATTGCTATCCTTCATGTCCTATTATTCTTGGTAGGCCTTTCCTTAGAACGATTGGTGCAATTATATATATGAAGAAAGGAAATATTAGATTCCAATTTCCATTAAGGAAAGGCATGGAACACTTTCCTATAAATAAAATTAAATTACCTTATGAATCTATTATGAGAGCCACTTGTGGATTGCCTACCAAAGATGGAAATACCTAGATCTATTCTTGCTTGTTATGCCTAGCTGGGGGCGTTAAACGATAGCGCTTGTTGGGAGGCAACCCAATTTTATTTTTATTCCTTGCTTTTTGCTCATGTTTAGTAATAAATAATTTATCTAGCCTCTGTTTTGGTTGTGTTTTTGGTGTTTAATTAGTGTTTGTGCCAAGTAGAACCGTTGGGAAGACTTGGGGAAAGTCTTGTTGAACTTGCTGTAAAAAACAGAAACTTTAGCGCTCACGAGAACTACTGTCATTTTTATTTGGAAAGTGATATTTAGTTTATTCATTTTGCAGATGATTAATAGATAAATTCCTCACTTCCAGCAATTTATTTTAGAATTTTTTAGGTTCCAGATATTGCGCTAGCTACAGATTACTACAGACTGTTCTGTTTTTTGACAGATTCTGTTTTTTTGTGTGTTGTTTGCTTATTTTGATGAATCTATGGCTAGTAAAATAGTTTATAAACCATAGAGAAGTTGGAATACAGTAGGTATAACACCAATATAAATGAAGAATGAGTTCATTACAGTACCTTGAAGTGGTCTTTTATTTTCTTTCGCTAACGGAGCTCACGAGATTTTCTACTTTAAGTTTTGTGTTGTGAAGTTTTCAAGTTTTGGGTAAAGATTTGATGGATTATGGAACAAGGAGTGGCAAGAGCCTAAGATTGGGGATGCCCATGGCACCCCCCAGATAATCTAAGGACACCTAAAAGCCAAATCTGGGGCATCCCCTCTTTCATCTACTTCTATCGGTAACTTTACTTGGAGCTATATTTTTATTTGCCACATGATATGTGTTTTGCTTGGAGCGTCTTGTATGATTTGAGTCTTTGCTTGTTTACCACAATCATCCTTGCTGTACAAATCTTTTGAGAGAGCCATACATGATTTGGAATTTGTTAGAATACTCTATGTGATTCGCTTATATCTTTTGAGTTATATAATTTTGCTCTAGTACTTCACTTATATCTTTTAGAGCACGGTGGTGGATTTGTTTTATAGAAACTATTGATATCTCATGCTTCACTTAGATTATTTTGAGAGTCTTAATAGCATCGTAATTTGCTTAAAATCCTAATATATTTAGTATACAAGATTAATAATAAAACTTTCTTATGAGTGTGTTGAATACTATGAGAAGTTTGATGCTTGATAATTGTTTTGAGATATGGAGATGGTAATATTAAAGTTGTGCTAGTTGAGTAGTTGTGAATTTGAGAAATACTTGTGTTAAATTTTGTGATTCCCGTAGCATGCACGTATGGTGAACCGTTATGTGATGAAGTCGGAGCATGATTTATTTTTTGATTGTCTTCCTTATGAGTGGCGGCCGGGGACGAGCGATGGTCTTTTCCTACCAATCTATCCCCCTAGGAGCATGCGCGTAATACTTTTCTTTGATAACTTGTAGATTTTTGCAATAAGTATATGAGTTCTTTATGACTAATGTTGAGTCCATAGATTATACGCACTCTCACCCTTCCACCTTTGCTAGCCTCTCTAATAATGCGCACCTTTCGCCGGTATCATACACCCATCATATACCTTCCTCAAAACAGCCACCATACCTACCTATTATGGCATTTCCGTAGCCATTCCGAGATATATTTCCATGCAACTTTCCACCGTTCCATTTATTATGACACACTCCATCATTGTCATATTGCTTAGCATGATCATGTAGTTGACATAGTATTTGTGGCAAAGTCACCGTTCATAATTCTTTCATACATGTCACTCATGAGTCATTGCATATCCCGGTACACCGCTGGAGGCATTCATATAGAGTTATATTTTGTTCTAAGTATTGAGTTGTACTTGTTGAGTTGTGAGAAAAATAAAATTGTGATGATCATCTTTATTAGAGCATTGTCCCAGTGAGGAAAGGATGATGGAGACTATGATTCCCCCGCAAGTCGGGATGAGACTTCGGGCGAAAAAAAAAAGAAAAAAAAGAAAGAAAAGAGGCCAAAAAAGAGAAAATGCCCAAATAAAAAAATGAGAGAAAAAGAGAGAAGGGACAATGCTACTATCCTTTTACCACACTTGTGCTTCAAAGTAGCACCATGATCTTCATAGTAGAGAGTCTCTCATGTTATCACTTTCATATACTAGTGGGAATTTTTCATTATAGAACTTGGCTTGTATATTCCAATGATAGGCTTCCTCAAAATGCCCTAGGTATTCATGAGCAAGCAAGTTGGATGCACACCCACATAGTTTCTTTTTGAGCTTTCATATACTTATAGCTCTAGTGCATCTGTTGCATGGCAATCCCTACTCACTCACATTGATATCAATTGATGGGCATCTCCATAGCCCGTTCATATGCCTAGTTGATGTGAGACTATCTTCTCCCTTTTTGTCTTCTCCACAACCACCATTCTATTCCACCTATAGTGATATGTCCATGGCTCACGCTCATGTATTGCATGAAAATTTAAAAAATATTTGAGAATGTCAAAAGTATGAAACAATTGCTTGGCTTGTCATCGGGGTTGTGCATGATTTAAATATTTTGTGTGGTGAAGATGGAGCATGGCCAGACTATATGATTTTGTAGGGATAACTTTCTTTAGCCATGTTATTTTGAGAAGACATAATTGCTTTGTTAGTATGCTTGAAGTATTATTATTTTTATGTCAATATTAAACTTTTGTATTGAATCTTATGGATCTGAATATTCATCCCACAATTAAGAAGAATTACATTGAAATTATGCCAAGTAGCACTCCGCATCAAAAATTCTGTTTTTTATCATTTACCTACTCGAGGACGAGCAGGAATTAAGCTCGGGGATGCTTGATACGTCTCCAACGTATCTACAATTTTTGATTCCTCCATGCTATATTATCTACTATTTTGGACATTATTGGGCATTATTATCCACTTTTATATTATTTTCGGGACTAACCTATTAACCGGAGGCCCAGCCCAGAATTGCTGTTTTTTGCCTATTTTAGGGTTTCAAAGAAAAGGAATATCAAACAGAGTCCAAACAGAATGAAACCTTCGGGAACGTGATTTTCTCAACGAACATGACCCGGGAGACTTGGACCCTACGTCAAGAAAGAAAAGAGGAGGCCACGAGGTAGGGGGCGTGCCTACCCCCCCCCCCCCAGGCGTGCCCTCCACCCTCGTGGGCCCCCTGTTGCTCCATCGACGTACTCCTTCCTCCTATATATACCTACGTACCCCCAAATGATCAGATACGGAGCCAAAACCCTAATTCCATCACCGTAACTTTCTGTATCCACGAGATCCTATCTTGGGGCCTGTTCCGGAGCTACACCGGAGGGGGCATCGATCACAGATGGGTTCTACATCAACACCATAGCCTCTCCGATGAAGTGTGAGTAGTTTACCTCAGACCTACGAGTCCATAGTTAGTAGCTAGATGGCTTCTTTTCTCTTTTTGGATCTCAATACAATGTTCTCCCCCTCTCTTGTGGAGAACTATTCGATGTAATCTTCTTTTTGCGGTGTGTTTGTTGAGACCGGTGAAATGTGGGTTTATGATCAAGTCTATCTATGAATAATATTTGAATCTTCTCTGAATTCTTTTATGTATGATTGGTTATCTTTGCAAGTCTCTTCGAATTATCAGTTTGGTTTGGCCTGCTAGATTGATCTTTCCTGCAATGGGAGAAGTGCTTAGCTTTGGGTTTAATCTTGCAGTGTCCTTTCCCAGTGACTGTAGGGGCAGCAAGGCACATATTGTATTGGTGCCATCGAGGATAACAAGATGGGGTTTTCATCATATTGCATGAATTGCTTAATGCGTTACTCTGTTTTTAACTTAATACTCTAGATGCATGCTGGATAGCGGTCGATGAGTGGAGTAATAGTAGTAGATGCAGGCAGGAGTCGGTCTACTTGTCTCGGACGTGATGCCTATATACATGATCATACCTAGATATTCTCATAACTATGCTCAATTCTATCAATTGCTCAACAGTAATTTGTTCACCCACCGTAGAATACTTATGCTCTCGAGAGAAGCCACTAGTGAAACCTATGGCCCCCGGGTCTATCTTTATCATATTAATCTCCTACTACTTAGTTATTTTCTTTGCTATTTACTTTGCCTTTATTTTACTTTGCATCTTTATCATAAAAATACCAAAAATATTATCTTATCATATCTATCAGATCTCACTCTCGTAAGTGGCCTTATAGGGATTGACAACCCATATTTGCGTTGGTTGCGAGGATTTATTTGTTTTGTGCAGGTACAAGGGACTCGCACGTAGCCTCCTACTGGATTGATACCTTGGTTCTCAAAAACTGAGGGAAATACTTACGCTACTTTGCTGCATCATCCCTTCCTCTTCGGAGAAAATCAACGCAGTGCTCAAGAGGTAGCAGGAGCGGCAGCCGAGGCCGAGAATCCCTTGAAGATCAAATGCCCTTGGATATTAGTGATGTAATTCAGATTTCTGAACCTGATCTGGTGACCAGGGGTGTAGCTGTCAATTTTCTCAAGGTGACCAGTTGAATAGGCATGCAGAGAGAAGCCGCCAAACATGAAAAGTTGACCAGGGAGAAAGGCCTCCCCGGAAACAACATTGTTCCTGATGACAGGATGAGCCATCGATCCTTCTGTTGACGACATAGCGGAACTCCCAATGAAAGCACCAATGTTGGTGTCAAAACCGGCCGATCTCGGGTAGGGTGTCCCGAACTATGCATCTGAAGATCGAGGGTAACAAGGAACAAGTGGGACACAATGTTAACCCAGGTTCGGGTTGTCGGTGTACAAAAAGAGGGGTACACTTTTTGTACCCCTATAACTGTGCACGGGCAGTCGGAGCCACGGGCACCACCACACTGAGCAAGGCAAGGGAGGTGAGCCAAGGTAAGGCTGAAGCTCAGGAGAAGCAGAACGATGCCAAGATCAAGACCACGAAGAGCAAAGGGGACGAAGCGGACCCCCCCGGCAAGATCCTTGCCGGGAGGCGGTTTTAGCAAACCTGGCAAGACCCTTGCCGTGGAAGCTCGCCCCACACCTACGGAGTAAGTCGCCCTTGAGTCCACTGCCCCCATGGGGCAAGGATTCGGAGACATCCCCGTGGTGGCATCCAGATCTTTGTGAAGACATTCAAGATCAGATACACCCTTTAGAAGATGATGATCCTTGGCGGGATCCCAGCCAAGGAGGACCACAAGGCCCCTGGCAAGAGCCTTGCCGGGGATGACAGCAGGCGCCACGGCAAGACCCTTGCCGGGGCCTCGGCAAGGCCCTTGCCAAGAACACCCGTAGGGCCACCATCAGGCCCACACCAGTCAAACCTCCACCGCCGTTCGCATGCAGCTACCGACCCAACCAGCTGGGCAGGCACCTGCGTGGCGGCATGCGGATCTTCATGGAGACCCACCACTGCGCCACCTCAGCTGCCTGCCTGCCTACATGGCATCGCGGGCGCCGCTAGCCAGGGCGCGTGTCGACACGAGAGGGAGCGGCGACGGACGAGACAGGGTTCTCCCCCGTCCCCGATAAAGCAAGGACACCTGGGCAAGACGCATTAAATGCGCCTTGTCATGTAATGTGAGGGATAACCTCACATCACTGTACCCTTTCCACCTCCTGTGTGCCACTGTGGCAACCCCTTTCCTATAAAAGGAGGCCCGAGGCGACCAGGAGGAGGATTCGGCTTTTTGGAGCTCCTCACGCCCCATAGCTAGCTCAAGAACACAGATATACAATCCACCGAAGCAGGAGTAGCGTTTTACACATC
Source organism: Triticum dicoccoides (assembly GCF_002162155.2). NCBI lineage: Eukaryota > Viridiplantae > Streptophyta > Magnoliopsida > Poales > Poaceae > Triticum > Triticum dicoccoides. The sequence goes on along the minus strand of NC_041392.1, from coordinate 539,372,108 downwards.
CTCGCGGCCCGAACCTGGATAAACGAACCGTGTGCTATCTGTTTGATCCGCTCTTCTCACGACCCCGCGCCCCGCAACCATAGTAGGGATTCTTGTGATCCCATAGGTGTCGTTCCCACCGACATCTTTGGCGCGCCAGGTAGGGGGCACAGTTGTGAGAATCGGCTGTAGCAGTTAGCCCGGCACTCCTTCATCTTCATGACCCTTGAAGAAGAAAGGAGGCCAGAAGATCGAAACTCAAGCGATCACAAACAGAAGCTAAGTTGCACTGAACCCTTATTTGTGCTACCTTTCTTATTTGAGGTTATTCCCCCCCCCCCCGGAGATATTTGCTTTGTATGAGAAACCTGCAGGCCAGGGGGCTCTACCACGATCGGCAATGCCCTTGCCCTGTTTCGAGTCCGCTCAACAGCTCAAGCGGCTGCATCGAGAATGGCAGAGTAGCCTTCCGCAATTAGCAACGCCCCCGATTCTGACTCGAGTCAAGCTCGACAGTTCAAGCGGCCGTGTTCAGAATGGAAAGGTGGCTCGTCCAGTAGCACGCATACCCGGCCGGCCATGGGGATCCGTCCACAAAATGCCGCTAGGGGCTTCCGCGCCGGCAAGCCTTCCCGATTGACGTAGGGCACGCATACAAAGAGGAATTGAACGGGGAAATAACATGCATGAAAATTAAGAGTACTTCAAAGTTATATTACATCACATCATAGCTGCGGTTCTAACTAAAGATAAAATTTGTCTTGGTCGGGAACCCGCAGCGGCAAAGAAGAATGGGATGCCTAATCCTGGCGCTGGCCTTCCACCCTCTTGATTTCGTCGATGAAGTCGGTGATGGGCTTGATGCGCTCCTTGAGCACCGTGAGGTCAGCACCATCCGGCAAGCTCTTCATCGCGGCCGCGAAGTCAAGATCGGGATTCCAGTACGCCATCTTGGTGAGGACCTTGGTCACGACCCTCCGGCAAAGTCGCCGGGCCTCCTCGGCCAGCATGGCCATCCTGTTGGAGTGAAGATAGGCCAAGGCTCCGAGGACGCCCTCGAAGAACTGGGTCAGCTTGGCGTTGACGGTCCTGCTGTGCTCGGGAGCGTACCTCACGTTTGGCAACCCCATGGTGGCCAATTGCAAGGTAACCCTGCCGGCGACGACCTCCAGATGGCTGATCCACCTGTTCTCACCAGCCACATATTCTTGGTGGGAGGCGGCCTCGTTCGCCCGCAGCTGCTTCTCCTCCTCGAGGCTCCTGGTCGAGGTCTCCTCCCGAGCTCTGCTCTCCGACAACATCTTCTCGAGATCCTCCAGCTTCAGCTTGAGGTCTCTGATGGAGTTCTGCGCGTCGAAGAGCTCCCCAGTCTTGCTGATGACTGTTCCTTGCGCCTCCACCAAGGCGCGGTTGAGCGTGCTCTTCTCGCCGGACAGCTTGAGGGCCTGCTCCTTCAGCTCGTCCCGCTCTGCTTCCAGCTCCTTCACCTTGCCGGCATGGGCCAGAGCTTGGGCATCGAGTGCCCCTTTGTGCCTCTGCTCCAGCTCGCAAGTCCGCTGCGCGACAAGGGCCTCGAGCTCCTCATCCTTGCCGCGAAGTGTTGCGGCAAGCTTTGCTTCACGTGCAGAGAGGTCCTCCTCTTGGGAATCCAAGGTGGCTTGATGCTGGTTCCGGGCGGCCTCGGTCACGGCAGCCAAGTTCGCCGCCTTTTCCTGGGCCTTCTCGATGTCGTCCATCGTCATGGTGAGCTCCACATCGCGCTCGGCCAATTTCTCTTGAAAGGCCCTCTGCTCCTCGCGAGCCTAGTGGAACCAGGTCTGCGTCTCGGCAACGCGCGCCTTGAAGTCCACCTCCGCATTGTCCACCATTGCCATCCTGGACTTGACCTTGTCCAAGCGAGCACGGTAGAGCACTTGGAGCTTCCGGAAATTGGCCCCCATGGCACGGAAAAGCTGCTCTTCTGGAGAACCGTCGCCACCAACGCCCGGCTCATCAATCACCTCGAGCCCGCTGGCGGCAAGCACCTCGCCGTCAAAAACTTCCCCTTCGGCGGGCGCCCCGCTTGACGCCCCTGGGAGGTGGACGAAGAGATCGTCGCCCACCTTCAGATATCTGCCGGGGCCCGAGGTTGAGGAGGAGGGAGGCTGGTCACCCACCACCTCTTCCTCGGTGGAGGCCTTGCCGGCCTCACCGACAGGTCCAACACTGGCGCCCTCGACAGAAGCCTCGCCGGTCGCCTTGGTGGCCCCCGCAGCAGTGTCCCCGGCGGCACCCTTGGCGGCTTCGTCGGCGGCGGCCTCGTCAGCATCTTTGGCGGCCTCCTCGGCGGCAATCCTGCTGGCCTCCACCACGGCCTCCTCAGCAATATCCCCGACAACAGGGTCCACGTCCTCCATGTCTGTTGAAGGAGGGCCTGGGCAGCAACGGGAGCAATGAAGCCAAGAAAAGAATAAGGGAAAAACAGAGACGATGGACAGGCGACTCACCAGTGCCAGGCTGTGAAGCGGAAGTCCCCTCTCCGCCAGCATTTTGCGCCGTGGCAGAACCACCAGCGCCCAAGTTCCCCTCTTTCTCCATCGGTGTGGGCTCCGTGCCTGATGCCCTTGCCGGGGACGCCCCCCGCGGCGGCGTAGTCGATGGGGGTGGTGTGTTAGGAGTAGCCCTCTGTGGCTCCTCCTGCTGCCGCTCCCCTCCTGCAAACCCGGCATGGTCAGCATCATAGCATCGAGCGCCTACCACATTTCGAGTAAGAAGAGGGTGACGAACTTACGCCGGGGGCTGCGCCGGGGGATGCTGTCCGGGCTGCTCAGCACCACCAGTGGTGTCTTTGAAGCCCCAGCCGGGGGCTGGCTGCTCGCCGAGGTCCTCGCCCTCTTCACCCTCTAGGCCAACGTCTCTGGCTCCCTACGGAAGCAAAAATGGATCAAGACAAGCGACCCAATTCGAGAAAATGGAAATGACAGTAAGGAACGGAGAACTTACTCGTCATCCGTCTCCTCCTCTTCAACTAGTTTCCTTTTCCTCTCCGGGCTGAGAGGCCCGAGATCAAAAGGGAGCTCCACATCATCATCCGAGTCGACGCCTGCCGGAGGAGGCGAAGGAGGTGGCGTGGTTTGTGCGCGCCCGGATGAGGAAGGGGCTGTCGCCTTCTTCTTCTCAGCGGCCTTCATCAGCTTCTTCGCTGCCGTGGCCCTCGTGTGGCGCCCGGACCCCTCCAGGGTCAATTAAGGCCGCGTAGCCCTGCCGGGCCGGACCGGCTCGCTGGAGCCAGACCGCCGTAGGACTCGCCCTCTTCCCTTGGCTGGCGTCGAGCCTGCCGCCACGCCCTCCTCCTCCGACGACTCGTCGGCCGCGTCCTCGACAAGCGGAGCTCCGGTGTCGGTGCTGCTGGCCTCCTCGGTGGCCACCGCCCACAGGTTGAACTGCTCCTCCTCCGCGGCCATTGCGGCCTTGTCCTCCACGCCACCGGCGCTGCCGGCCTCCATGGCAAGCTATGCCTCCCTCGCCCTGGTGGCGATGTAGTCCAGCTCCGCCTGGGTGGTGTCCATGACAAGCCACCGCTCGGTGTCAGCATTGACGTACACCTCGATCAAGGTGTCGAAGAATTGCTGCACATCTGTGTTCCACGGCTCCCTCCAGCTCGGTACGGGGCCGTGCGCATTGCAGTCCGGCATCATGGCGATGATCTTGGACTGGCATGAATTATTGCACAACGGGACCACCCCCACTGGCAACTTGAAGAACGGCCGCTTGACGGGCTTGCCGACCTTTATGGCAACCCTTGCGGCCTTGCCGGTCCGCTCGACTTCGCCGTCGCGACCCACATCCAGCTGAAAGAGCCGCTGGCAGAAGTGGGCATGTGCCATCACCGTGAAGTTGTGGTTGAGGTCAGGGCGGAGCCGCATAATGTCAGCTGGATTCGTGAAAAGCCAGGCTGGCCTCCCCTTATTGTGCAACGGGGCGATCCGGCGGCGAATAAAGTCCGCCCCAATCATCTCAAGGGTGAGCCCAGCCCGGGTCAGCTGAAGAATCCTGGTGGTGGCGACAGTAAGCCTCCCGTCGGTGGCGTTGACATCACCCCAATCGCTGCCGCGGACCGGCGGCACACAGCGGACCTTGCAGAATTCCGGCGGGTCTTCGTCTTCAATCCAGCACCACCAGTCACGCCATTCTTCCCACCTCTCCTTCACGGCACCATCCGGGTACGCATCCTTGGATCTTGGGATCCAGGTGACGCAACCAGAGACGGCACCTCCCGTTTAGATTCAAGCATAGAAATAATGGCGGAAGAGCGCCGTGTTGGGCTGCACCCCGGCAAAGCCCTCGCAAAGATGCGCAAAGAAAGACATACACGCCACCGCATTTGGAGTAAAATCCAAGAGGTGAAAACCAAAGGTGTGCATGATGTCGCGGAAGAAATCGGAGAAAGGGGGGCATAACCCGCAAGAAAAGTAATCAACGAAGAAGGGTACCGATTTGGGGCAGGATCAGCGCAAGCGGCAGGAATGACGCGTGTCTCCGGGTGTCCCGAATCCTCTCCCCACGTCTTCACTCCCCATAGGGGCTTGAAAGAGGCCCGGAGCTCATGAACATCAACCGTCGAGGGGAAGAAAAAGGCAGACTTCGTCTTGTCCCCCAACAGCGCGCTCTCCGGCGGCTCCATGGTCCCAGAGCCCTTAGCCACCCCCTTTGCCCTTGGCAAATTTGGGTGCCATGGCAGCCGAGAAGTCTAGAGGGTTGAGGAAAGGGGGTGGCAAAGCAGCGGCGGCGGGCGACAGCGAAAGCTTAGGAAGGAAGGAAGAGAGGGAATGGTGGCTCTGAGATTGGAAAAGGCACGAGGGAAGAGGAAAAAGTGAGCAGCGTGCCCACGGTTATTCCTTCTTACAGGGGAAAAACGCGGGCCGCCTCCTTTCACATTAACTGTGATGTGACGCATGCCCGCGGGAAGCAACCCCACGCATGCCGCCCACGTCACACACGCCTCCCCGTGCCGCGCCACGCGCGTGAAGCATGGGAAGCACAACGCGCGAAGAGACTTACCGCGGTAAAAACCGCCCCGCCTGCCCGCGCACCATTTTTGGGCCTAGCCCAACGACACGATTGCACTTACGTGTGGCCCAGGCCCGGGTGCTCCTGTCGCTGTACAAAAAGAGGGGTACACTTTTTGTACCCCTATAACTGTGCACGGGCAGTCGGAGCCACGGGCACCACCACACTGAGCAAGGCAAGGTAGGTGAGCCAAGGTAAGGCCGAAGCTCAGGAGAAGCAGAATGACACCAAGACCAAGACCACGAAGAGCAAAGGGGACGAAGCGGACCCCCCGGCAAGATCCTTGTCGGGAGGCGGTTTTAGCAAACCCGGCAAGACCCTTGCCGTGGCAGCTCGCCCCACACCTACGGAGTAAGTCACCCTTGAGTCCACTGCCCCCATGGGGCAAGGATTCGGAGACATCCCCGTGGTGGCATCCAAATCTTTGTGAAGACATTCAAGATCAGATACACCCTTTAGAAGATGATGATCCTTGGCGGGATCCCAGCCAAGGAGGACCACAAGGCCCCTGGCAAGAGCCTTGCCGGGGATGATAGCAGGCGCCACGGCAAGACCCTTGCCAGGGCCTCGGCAAGGCCCTTGCCAAGAACACCTGTAGGGCCACCATCAGGCCCACGCCAGTCAAACCTCCACCACCGTTCGCATGCAGCTGCCGACCCAACCAGCTGGGCAGGCACCTGCGTGGCAGCATGCGGATTTTCGTGGAGACCCACCACTGCGCCACCTCAGCTGCCTGCCTGCCTACATGGCATCGCGGGCGCCGCTAGCCAGGGCGCGTGTCAACACGAGAGGGAGCGGCGACGGACGAGACAGGGCTCTCCCCCGTCCCCGATAAAGCAAGGACACCTGGGCAAGACGCATTAAATGCGCCTTGTCATGTAATGCGAGGGATAACCTCACATCACTGTACCCTTTCCACCTCATGTGTGCCACTGTGGCAACCCCTTTCCTATAAAAGGAGGCCCGAGGCGACCAGGAGGAGGATTCGGCTTTTTGGAGCTCCTCACGCCCCATACCTAGCTCAAGAACACAGATATACAATCCACCGAAGCAGGAGTAGCGTTTTATGCATCCTCGCGGCCCGAACCTGGATAAACGAACCGTGTGCTATCTGTTTGATCCGCTCTTCTCACGACCCCGCGCCCCGCAACCATAGTAGGGATTCTTGTGATCCCATAGGTGTCGTTCCCACCGACATCTTTGGCATGCCAGGTAGGGGGCACAGTTGTGAGAATCGGCTGTAGCAGTTAGCCCGGCACTCCTTCATCTTCGTGACCCTTGAAGAAGAAAGGAGGCCAGAAGATCGACACTCGAGCGATCGCAAATAGAAGCTAAGTTGCACTGAACCCTTATTTGTGCTACCTTTCTTATTTGAGGTTATCCCCCCCCCCCCGGAGATATTTGCTTTGTATGAGAAACCTGCACGCCAGGGGGCTCTACCACGATCAGCAACGCCCTTGCCCTGTTTCGAGTCCGCTCAACAGCTCAAGCGGCTGCATCGAGAATGGCAGAGTAGCCTTCCGCGATCAGCAACGCCCCCGATTCTGACTCGAGTCAAGCTCGACAGTTCAAGCGGCCGTGTTCAGAACGGAAAGGTGGCTCATCCGGTAGCACGTGTACCCGGCCGGCCATGGGGATCCATCCCCAAAACGCCGCTAGGGGCTTCCGCGCCGGCAAGCCTTCCCGATTAACGTAGGGCACGCATACAAAGAGGAATTGAACGGGGAAATAACATGCATGAAAATTAAGAGTACTTCAAAGTTATATTACATCACATCATACCTGCGGTTCTAACTAAAGATAAAATTTGTCTTGGTCGGGAACCCGCAGCGGCGAAGAAGAACGGGATGCCTAATCCCGGCGCTGGCCTTCCACCCTCTTGATTTCGTCGATGAAGTCGGTGATGGGCTTGATGCGCTCCTTGAGCACCATGAGGTCAGCACCATCCGGCAAGCTCTTCATCGCGGCCGCGAAGTCAAGATCGGGATTCCAGTATGCCATCTTGGTGAGGACCTTGGTCACGACCCTCCGGCAAAGTCGCCGGGCCTCCTCGGCCAGCGTGGCCATCCTGTTGGAGTGAAGATAGGCCAAGGCTCCGAGGACGCCCTCGAAGAACTGGGTCAGCTTGGCGTTGACGGTCCCGCTGCGCTCGGGGGCGTACGTCACGTTTGGCAACCCCATGGTGGCCAATTGCGAGGTAACCCTGCCGGCGACGACCTCCAGATGGCTGATCCACCTGTTCTCACCCGCCACATATTCTTGGTGGGAGGCGGCCTCGTTCGCCCGCAGCTGCTTCTCCTCCTCGAGGCTCCTGGTCGAGGTCTCCTCCCGAGCTCTGCTCTCCGACAACATCTTCTTGAGATCCTCCAGCTTCAGCTTGAGGTATCTGATGGAGTTCTGCGCGTCGGAGAGCTCCCCAGTCCTGCTGATGTCTGCTCCTTGTGCCTCCACCAAGGCGCGGTTGAGCGTGCTCTTCTCGCCGAACAGCTTGAGGGCCTGCTCCTTCAGCTCGTCCCACTCTGCTTCCAGCTCCTTCACCTTGCCGGCATGGGCCAGAGCTTGGGCATCGAGTGCCCCTTTGTGCCTCTGCTCCAGCTTGCGAGTCCGCTGCGCGACAAGGGCCTCGAGCTCCTCATCCTTGCCGCGAAGCGTTGTGGCAAGCTTCGCTTGACGCGCAGAGAGGTCCTCTTCCTGGGAATCCAAGGTGGCTTGATGCTGGTTCCGGGCGGCCTCGGCCGCGGCAGCCAAGTTCGCAGCCTTTTCCTGGGCCTTCTCGATGTCGGCCATCTTCATGGTGAGCTCCACATCGCGCTCGGCCAATTTCTCCTGAAAGGCCCTCTGCTCCTCGCGAGCCTGGCGGAACCAGGTCTGCGTCTCGGCAATGCGCGCCTTGAAGTCCACCTCTGCGTTGTCCACCGTTGCCATCCTGGACTTGACCTTGTCCAGGCGAGCATGGTAGAGCACTTGGAGCTTCCGGAAATTGGCCCCCATGGCACGGAAAAGCTGCTCTTCTGGAGAACCGTCGCCACCAACGCCCGGCTCATCAATCACCTCGAGCCCGGTGGGGGCAAGCACCTCGCCGTCAAAAACTTCCCCTTTGGCGGGCGCCCGGCTTGACGCCCCTAGGAGGTGGACGAAGAGATCGTCGCCCACCTTTAGATATCTGCCGGGCCCGAGGTTGAGGAGGAAGGAGGCTGGTCACCCACCACCTCTTCCTCGGCGGAGGCCTTGCCGGCCTCACCGGCAGGTCCACCGCTGGCGCCCTCGGCAGAAGCCTCGCCGGTCGCCTTGGCGGCCCCCGCAGCGGCGTCCCCGGCAGCACCCTTGGCGGCTTCGTCGGCGGCGGCCTCATCAGCATCTTTGGCGGCCTCCTCGGCGGCAATCCTGCTGGCCTCCGCCGTGGCCTCCTCAGCAAAATCCTCGACAACAGTGTCCACGTCCTCCATGTCTGTTGAAGGAGGGTCTGGGCAGCAACGCGAGCAATGAAGCCAAGAAAAGAATAAGGGAAAACAGAGATAAAGGACAGGCGGCTCACCAGTGCCAGGCTGTGAAGCAGAAGTACCCTCTCTGGCAGCATTTGGCGCTGTGGCAGAGCCACCAGCGCCCAAGTTCCCCTCTTCCTCCATGCGTGTGGGCTCCGTGCCTGATGCCCTTGCCGGGGACGCCCCCCGCGGCGGCGTAGTCGATGGGGGTGGTGTGTTAGGAGTAGCCCTCTGTGGCTCCTCCTGCTGCCGCTCCCCTCCTGCAAACCCGACAAGGTCAGCATCATAGCATCGAGCGCCTACCACATGTCGAGTAAGAAGAGGGTGATGAACTTACGCCGGGGGCTGCGCCGGGGGATGCTGTCTGGGCTGCTCAGCACCACCAGTGGTGTCTTTGAAGCCCCAGCCGGGGGCTGGCTGCTCGCCGAGGTCCTCGCCCTCTTCACCCTCTGGGCCAACGTCTCTGCCTCCCTACGGAAGCAAAAATGGATCAAGATAAGCGACCCAATTCGAGATAATGGAAACCACAGTAAGGAATGAAGAACTTACTCGTCATCCGTCTCCTCCTCTTCCACTAGTTTCCTTTTCCTCTCCGGGCTGAGAGGCCCGAGATCAAAAGGGAGCTCCACATCATCATCCGAGTCGACGCCTGCAGGAGGAGGCGAAGGAGGCGGTGGGGTTTGTGCGCGCCCGGATGAGGAAGGGGCTATCGCCTTCTTCTTCTCAGCGGCCTTCATCAGCCTCTTCGCTGTCGTGGCCCTCGTGTGGCGCCCGGACCCCTCCAGGGTCAATTGAGGCCGCGTAGCCCTGCTGGCAACTTGAAGAACGGCCCCTTGACAGCCTTGCCGACCTTTACGGCAATCCTTGTGGCCATGCCTATCCGCTCGACTTCGCCGTCGCGACCCACATCCAGCTGAAAGAGCCGCTGGCAGAAGTGGGCATGTGCCATCACCGTGAAGTTGTGGTCGAGGCCAGGGCGGAGCCGCATAATGTCAGCCGGATTCGTGAAAAGCCAGGCTGGCCTCCCCTTATTGTGCAACGGGGCGATCCGGCGGCGAATAAAGTCCGCCCCGATCATCTCAAGGGTGAGCCCAGCCCGGGTCAGCCAAAGAATCCTGGTGGTGGCAACAGTAAGCCTCCCGTCGGTGGCGTTGACATCACCCCAATCGCTGCCGTGGACCGGCGGCACACGGCAGACCTTGCAGAATTCCGGCGGGTCTTTGTCTTCAATCCAGCACCACCGGTCACGCCATTCTTCCCACCTCTCCTTCACAGCACCATCCGGGTACGCATACTTGGATCTTGGGATCCAGGTGACGCAACCAGAGACGGCACCTCCCGTTTGGATTCGAGGATAGAAATAATGGCGGAAGAGCGCCGTGTTGGGCTGCACCCCGGCAAAGCCCTCGCAAAGATGCGCAAAGAGAGACATACACGCCACCGCATTCGGAGTAAAATCCAAGAGGCGAAAACCGAAGGTGTGCATGATGTCGCGGAAGAAATCGGAGAAAGGGGGGCATAACCCGCAAGAAAAGTAATCAACGAAGAAGGGGTACCGATTTGGGGCAGGATCGGCGCAAGCGGCAGGAATGACGCGCGTCGCCGGGTGTCCCGAATCCTCTCCCCCCGTCTACGGACTAAACCCTCCGGTTTATATACACACACCGGAAGGACCTAGGGTTGTACATAGTCGGTTAGTGGGGGAAGGAAATAACATATCCGGACACCAATCTTGCCATCCACGCATAGGGGAGTCCCATCCGGACACGGGGGAAAGTCTTCTACTTGTATCCCCACAGCCCATCAGTCCGGCCCATATCGAATTACCCGGACACACGAGGACCCCTTAATACAGAACTCCCTTAGGCGCGCCCTCCGTCCTTGTGGCCGCCTCCTGGCTTCTCTGACTTGCACTCCAAGTCCTCTGGAAGTCTTTTGGTCCAAGGAAAATCATCGCGAAAGTTTTATTCCGTTTGGACTCTGTTTGATATTACTTTTTTGTGAAACTCTAAAACAAGGAAAAAAACAGAAACTGGCACTGGGCTCTAGGTTAATAGGTTAGTCCCAAAAATAATATAAAATAGCATAATAATGGATATAAAACATCCAAAATAGATAATATAATAGCATGGAACAATAAAAAATTATAGATACATTGGATACGTATCAAGCATCCCCAAGCTTAAGTCCTGCTCATCCTCGAGTAGGTAAATGATAAAACATATATATTTTATGTGGAATGCTACCTAACATATTCATCCATGTAATTTTATCAATTGTGGCATGAATGTTCACATCCGTATGATTCAAAACAAAAGTTTAATATTTACATAAAAACAATAATACTTCAAGCATACTAACAAGGCAATTATGTGTTCTCAAAATAACATGGCCAAAGAAAGCTTATCCCTACAAAATCATATAGTCTGGCTATGCTCCATCTTCATCACACAAAATATTTAAATCAAGCACAACCCCGATGACAAGCCAAGCAATTGTTTCATACTTTTGATGTTCTCAAACTTTTTCAACTTTCACGCAATACATGAGCGTGAGCCATAGTCATAGCACTATAGGGGGAATAGACGATGGTTGTGGAGAAGAAAAAAAGAAGGAGATAGTCTCACATCAACTAGGCATATCAACGGGCTATGGAGATGCCCATCAATATATATCAGTGAGTGAGTAGGGATTGCCATGCAACGGATGCACTAGAGCTATAAGTTTATGAAAGGTAAAAAGAAACTAAGTGGGTGTGCATCCAACTTGCTTGCTCATGAAGACCTAGGGAAATTTGAGGAAGCCCATCATTGGAATATACAAGCCAAGTTCTATAATGACAAATTCCCACTAGTATATGAAAGTGATAATATAGGAGACTCTCTTATCATGAAGATCATGGTGCTACTTTGAAGCATAAGTGTGGTAAAAGGATAGTAGCATTGCCCCTTCTCTCTTTTCTCTCATTTATTTTCTAAAAAATTATTAGGGCCTTCTCTCATTTTTTGGCCTATTTTTTCGTCCGGAGTCTCATCCCGACTTGTGGGGGAATCATAGTCTCCATCATCCTTTCCTCACATGGGACAATGCTCTAATAATGAAGATCATCACACTTTTATTTACTTACAACTCAAGAATTACAACTCGATACTTAGAACAAAATATGACTCTATGTGAATGCCTCCGGCGGTGTATCGCGATGTGCAATGAATCAAGAGTGACATGTATGAAAGAATTATGAACGGTGGCTTTCCCACAAATACGATGTCAACTACATGATCATGCATAGCAATATGACAATAATGGAGCGTGTCATAATAAACGGAATGGTGGAAAGTTTCATGGCAATGTATCTCAGAATGGCTATGGAATTACCATAATAGGTAGGTATGGTGGTTGTTTTGAGGAAAGTATATGGTGGGTTTATGGTACCGGCGAAAGTTGCGCGGCACAAGAGAGGCTAGCAAAGGTGGAAGGGTGAGAGTGCGCGTATAATCCATGGACTCCACGTTAGTCAGAAAGAACTCATATACTTATTGCAAAATCCATTAGTTATCAAAACGAAGTATTGCGCGCATGCTCCTAGGGGGATAGATTGGTAGGAAAAGACCATCACTCGTCCCCGACTGCCACTCATAAGGAAGACAATCAATAAATAAATCATGCTCCGACTTCATCACATAACGGTTCACCATACGTGCATGCTACGGGAATCACAAACTTTAGCACAAGTATTTCTCAACTTCACAACTACTCACTAGCATGACTCTAATATCACCATCTTTCATATCTAGAAACAATCATAAGGAATCAAACTTCTCATAGTATTGAACTCACTTTATATGAAAGTTTTTATTATATACCTCTTGGATGCCTATCATATTAGGACTAAATTTATAACCATAGCAAATTACCATGTTGTTTAGGTACTCTCAAAATAATATAAGTGAAGCACAAGAGTTCATAAATTTCTATAAAATGAAACCACTCTCGTGCTCTGAAAAGATATAAGTGAAGCACTAGAGCAAAATTGGCTAGCTCAAAAGATATAAGTGATGCACAAAGAGTATTCTAATAAATCACGATTCATGTGTGTCTCTCTCAAAAAGTGTATACATCAAGGATGATTGTGGAAAACTAAAAAGCAAAGACTCAAAACATACAAGACGCTCTAAGCAAAACACATATCATGTGGTGAATAAAAATATAGCCTCAAGTAAAGTTACCGATAGACGAAGACGAAAGAGGGGATGCCTTCTGGGGCATCCCCAAGCTTAGGCTCTTGGTTGTCCTTGAATATTACCTTGGGGTGCCTTGGGAATCCCCAAGTTTAGGCTTTTGCCACTCCTTATTCCATAGTCCATCAAATCCTTACCCAAAACTTCAAAACTTCACAACACAAAACTCAACAGAAAATTGCATAATCTTTGTTAGTATAAGAAAACAAATCACCACTTTTGGTACTGTTGTGAACTCATTCCTTATTTATATAGGTGTAATATCTACTTTATTCCAACTTTTCCATGGTTCATACCTCCCCGATACGAGCCATAGATACATCAAATAAGAAAACAACACATAGAAAACAGAATCTGTCAAAAACAGAACAGTCTGTAGCAATCTGGAGATTTCGAATAGTTCTGTAACTCCAAAAAATTTGAAAAAAATGGAAGACCTAAGAAATTTGTGTATAAATATTTTTCAAAAAGAATCTGTATTTTATCGCACTTCTACTAAAAAGGAAAATTAATTTCTTGAGTGCAAAAGTTTCTATTTTTCAGCAAAACCAAATCAACTCTCACCGTAAGCTATCCCAAAGGTCTTACTTGGCACAAACACTAACTAAAACAAAAAACCACATATAACCATACGCTAGATAAATTATTCAATGCAAAAACAGAAAGGAAATAAATTGGGCTGTCTCCCAACAAGCGCTTTTCTTTAAAGCCTTTTAGCTAGGCATTCATAATTTTAATGATGCTCACATGAAAGATAGAAATTGAAGCACGAAGAGAGCATCCTGTAGCATGTGAAAAACAAGTTTAAGTCTAACATACTTCCTATGCATAGGCATTATATAAGAAAACAAATTATGAAGACAAGCAAAAACTAGCATATGCAAGGAAGAAGAAAGAAAACAATAGCAATCTCAACATAACGAGAGGTAATTTAGTAACATGAAAATTTCTACAACCATATTTTCCTCTCTCATAATAATTACATGTAGGGTCATAATCAAATTCAACAATATAACTATCACATAAAATATTCTCAACATGATCCACATGCATGCAAAGTTGACACTCTTCCAAAATAGTGGGATTATCATCAAATAAAGTCACGACCTCTCCGAATCCACTTTTATAAAAAAAGTCATAGGACTTATCAATCTCCAAAGTAGTGGGATAATTATTTCCTAAAGTTGTCACTCTTTCAAACCCATGTTCAATATTATAGCAAACATATTCATCATGAGGCTTAAATAAATTTTCAAGATCATAAGAAGCATTATCAGCCCAATCATGGTCATTGCAACAAGTAGTGGACTTAGCAAAACTAGCATCCCCAAGCTTAGGGCTTTGCATATCATTAGCACAACTGACATTAATAGAATTTATAGTAAAACCATTGCAATCATGCTTTTCATCCAAGGAACTATCGTGAATCACTTCATAAATTTCTTCTTTTAGCACTTCATCACAATTTTCAAATTCACGAATTTCAAGCCAAACCTCATAAAGATAATCCAATGCACTCAAATCACTAGAATTTGGTTGATCATAATTGGATCTATTAAAAAGATTAGCAAGTGTATGAGGATCCATAAACCTTTAGCAAGCGAAGATGCAAGCAAAAAGAAGGCACATGGTAACACAACCAAATGAAAGATCGAACGGAAGAGGAGTGAAGAAAAAGGCAAAACTTTTCTAAAATCGTTTTAGAAGTGGGGTAGAGGAAAACGAGAGGCGAATGGTGAATACTGTGATGAAAGGGATGAGATTTTATGATGGGTACTTGGTATGTCTTGGCTTGGCGTAGATCTCCCCGGCAACGGCGCCATAAATTGGCAAGTTGACGGGAAACAAATCTTGACTTGACTTGGCATAAATCTCCCCAGAAATGTCGCCAGAAATTCTTCCTGCTACTTCTTGAGCTTGCATTGGTTTTTCCCTTGAAGAGGAAAGGGTGATGCAGCAAAGTAGAGTAAGTATTTCCCTCAGTTTTGAGAACCAAGGTATCAATCCAGTAGGAGACAACGCTCAAGTCACCGAATACCTGCACAAACAAACACCAACTTGCACCCCACGCGATAAAGGGGTTGTCAATCCCTTACGGCTATTTGCAAAGTGAGATCTGATAGAGATGGATAAATGGTAAAGTAATATTTTTGGTATTTTTGGTTTATGGAACAGAAAGTAAAGAAACTAAATAGGAAACTAAAACAGTAGATTGGAAACTTATATGATGGAAAATAGAAGATTATTTGATGGAAAATAGACCCGGGGGCCATAAGTTTCACTAGAGGCTTCTCTCAAGATAGAAAATATTACAGTGGGTAAACAAATTACTTCCGAGGAATTGATAGAAAAGCGCAAAGTTATGATGATATCTAAGGCAGTGATCATGAATATAGGCATCATGTCCATATCAAGTAGACCGACTCCTGCCTGCATCTACAACTATTACTCCACACATCGACTGACTCCTGCCTGCATCTAGAATACTAAGTTCATGAAGAACAGAGTAACACATTAAGTAATATGACATGATGTGGCGGGATAAACTCAAGCAATATGATGAAAACACCATCTTGTTATCCTCGATGGTAACAATACAATACATGCCTTGCTGCCCCTACTGTCACTGGGAAAGCACACCGCAAGATTGAACCCAAAGCTAAGCACTTCTCCCATTGCAAGAAAAACCAATCCAGTTGGCCAAACTAAATAGATAGTTCAAAGAGACTTGCAAAGGTATCAAATCATGCATATAAGAATTTAGAGGAGATTCATATAACATTCATAGATAAGCTGATCATAAAACCGCAGTTCATTGGATCTCGGCAAACACACTGCAAAAGAGTATTACATCGTATAGATCTCCAAGAACATCGAGGAGAACATGGTATTGAGAATCAAAGAGAGAGAAGAAGCCATCTAGCTACTAGCTATGGACCCGTAGGTCTGTGGTAAACTACTCACGCTTCATCAGAGAGGCGATGGTGTTGATGTAGAAGCCCTCCGTGATCGAATCCACCTCCGGCAGAACACCGAAAAAGGCCCCTAGATGGGATCTCACGGGTACAGAAGGTTGCGGCGGTGGAAAAGTGTTTTTGTGGCTCTCCTGGTTGGTTTGGGAATATTTGAGAATATATAAGTGAAAGAAATAGGTCA
The DNA here is from genome assembly GCF_002162155.2 of Triticum dicoccoides. NCBI lineage: Eukaryota > Viridiplantae > Streptophyta > Magnoliopsida > Poales > Poaceae > Triticum > Triticum dicoccoides. The sequence continues at coordinate 539,356,204 of NC_041392.1, read as the reverse complement.
GTGGAGTCACGAGGGCCCCACAAGGGTGGGGGCACGCCCTCCGTCCTTGTGGCCGCCTTGTGGCTTCTCTGACTTGCGCTCCAAGTCCTCTCGATGTCTTCTGGTCCAAGGAAAATCATCGTGAAAGTTGTATTCCGTTTGGACTCCGTTTGATATTCCTTTTCTGCGAAACTCTAAAACAAGGAAAAATAGAAACTGGCACTGGGCTCTAGGTTAATAGGTTAGTCCCCAAAAGAATATAAAATAGCATAATATGCATAGAAAACATCCAAAACAGATAATATAATAGCATGGAACAATCAAAAATTATAGATACATTGGAGACGTATTAGGGCTCCTATCGGTGCAACAAACATGTGCAATTGTTGACCAGACCTATACACAGGCGTGCTGGCATCGCACATCCGTTCACAAGCATGTAAAGCAAAGCCAAGACAAAGGATCCGCTCTCTGTGAGATCAAGGAGCAAATCAAGATGACCAAGTTAACATGCAAGACAGTAAGGCGTCACCTTGGGAAGGCCTCCCTTGCCGAGCAGGAGAGCCCGGCCAGGTCGAGGCCACCCCAAGGACAAGTCCAAGATTGCCCTGGCAGGCTTGTCGGGACCGCCAAGAGCAGGAAATCCCGCCAAGGCACCACCTCCACCACACAACAACACAAGTCACTTGTCAATGTGGTGTCGAGCCCCGAGATGATTAAGTGGCCTCCACTAAGCACGTGGTAGCCCGTTGGAAGACAGATTACAATCATATGACACCCATCTAGAGGCGTGTCAAATAGATAACCAGAAGAGGATTATGCAGCACTGCAAGCTTGCCGGGCTTCACCCTCCACATGACACCTAGCACTGCATTTAATGCACTTTGTCCTAACTACCAGATTTAGGTATGATAACAATGTTAGCTATCTAATCATTAGATAAAGACTATTTTGCCACTGTGGTTACCCCTTGAGCTATAAAAGGAGCCCCAATCGGATTTCGGGTTCCGGCAAAACCCTTGAGGTTCGAACACTGGGTGTGCACGAAGATCTTTCCCCCCAGCTCATGCTCTCGCAACGATCTCAGAACCTAACTCGCCAAACCCGAAGAACAAAGGACACAGGGTTTATACTGGTTCGGGCCACCAGTGTGGTGTAATACCCTACTCTAGTGGGATGTGGTGGATTGCCTCTTGTGCTGAGGATGAACAAGTACAAGGGAAGAACAGTCTCCTGAGGAGAGGTGTTCTTGGGCTCGATGAGCTTGTGTGGTTGAGGATGGAATGGATCCGATCCAAGATGAGTTTGTGTGGTTGAGGATGGAATGGATCTGATCCAAGATCAGTTTGTGTGGTTGAGGATGGAATGGATCCGAACCAAGATCAGTTGCCTCCTACTGTGGTGGCTAGTCCTATTTATAGAGGCCCTTGTCCTCTTACCAAATGTAGGTGGGAAGGGATCCAACGACGGCCAAATTTGAAGGGAGACAACTAGTACAAGTTATCCTAACAAAAGGTGCCTGCCAAAGGCTCTGGTGGTGATGCCGTCCTGGGCTCCACGGTGACCTCCGTCATGCCGTCCTACTAGTCTTTGTCTTGTTGCACCGATATGGAAACCTTTGCCTGATGCCGCGGGACTCCTTGCCTGCGCCTGCCCCTTTAGCACCAAAGAGGAAACGAGGACGCTGCGCGCGCTGGCGCCGCCTGGTGTCCACCTAGCCTTGGTCGTCATGGCTTGCGTCACAAGAACCTCGCAAGTTGCCCCTCACCTTGATCTCTCTGCCCCTCGCAAGCCAGCCTAGTGAGGCCGCCCCCAAGGAGGTCTTGTGTCATCCGCCTCGCGAGGCTTGGCCCCTCATGAGGGTCTTGAGTGTTTTCTAGTGAAGATGGGTCGTACAGGCCCGCTGGTGGAGCCATGCCGTGGGCCGCAGGCAGGCAGGTCTGGGGACCCCCGTTCCCAGGACGCCAATAGTAGCCCCCGGGCCCAAGACGCGCTAGGACTTGGCTTCGAGGCGAAGCCAAGGGGCAAGTGCGGAGCGCCACGGGCCCCAACAGCCTACGGCCTCGGTTGACGTGTGGCGACTGATGGGACGTGGGCGTCTCCGCTTCCCCATGCCGCCTCGGCAACTGCCCAACTGACAAAAGGTTGGCATGGGTTGTGCTGCCCTAGAGGGGGTTGTCGGTGTCAAAACCGGCGGATCTCGGGTAGGGGGTCCCGAACTATGCGTCTAGGCCGGATGGTAATAGGAGGCAGGGAACACGATGTTTTACCCAGGTTCGGGCCCTCTTGATGGAGGTAAAACCCTACGTCCTGCTTGATTAATATTGATGATATGGGTAGTACAAGAGTAGATCTACCACGAGATCAAGGAGGCTAAACCCTAGAAGCTAGCCTACGGTATGATTGTTGTATATGGAGTTGATTGCCTATGGACTACAACCCTCCGGTTTATATAGACACCGGATAGGGTTAGGGTTACATAGAGTCGGTTACAATGGTAGGAGATCTTGAATATCCGCATCGCCAAGCTTGCCTTCTACGCCAAGGAAAGTCCCATCCGGACACGGGACGAAGTCTTCAATCTTGTATCTTCATAGTCCTGGAGTCCGGATGAAGGTATAGTCCGGCTACCCGAACACCCCCTAATCCAGGACTCCCTCAGTAGCCCCTGAACCAGGCTTCAATGATGACGAGTCCGGCGCGCAAATTGTCTTCGACATTGCAAGGCGGGTTCCTCCTCCAAGTCCTTCATAGAAGATTGTAAACACCAAGAGTAGTGTCCGGCTCTGCAAAATAAGCTTCCACATATCGCCATAGAGAGAATGATATTAACACAAATCAAAACTGCTGACGTATTCCGCAGTGTGTCATCACACTATGGCCAAGTCCTTTACTCGAATCGTTTTTACTCTTCCACCTCAGCATGTTTTGCGAGGCGGTTTCCTTGGCACGTCTTGTCAAAGCAGAGATCGTGTACCCCCCTTTACGGGATTCTCATCAATACGGACATGGGTAACCCAACCGCGCCATTTATCACGGCGCTTGGGAGGCAAGCGAGTTTTACTAGGCTGGTGGGGACGCACAACCGCATCCGCCTGTATAAGGGGATAAGGATCCACCCTTTTACCTACGCCTTCTTCCTCCTTTGCCTATCCATCTCCTGCGCACTCGAGCTCCAGCGCCCAAGCCCGCACTTCCCACCTCAACCTTCTCCAGCAATGTACGGAGCGGGAGGCAAGTGGATGGCCTCCTCCGCTACGGAGGGCCAAGTCAAGAAGATAAGGAAGGCCGGATACCTGTCTAAGGACATCGCGCACCGGCTTCCCAAAAAGGGGCAGCTTCTTCCCACCCCAAGGCCCCATGAGAGGGTAGTATTTCTTCCCCACTTCCTCCGTGGACTGGATTTTCCACTCCACCCATTTGTCCGGGGGCTCATGTTCTACTACGTCCTTGTCACGACCGGGTTTTTCCGGGTATAAATTTCCAAAAAAAGACCGTCGTGCTCATCAGCCCCAGGATTACTGTTAGCTGATGAGGCTCCAGCTTGATACAGAAATCTCAAGCAAAATACAAAATATGTAGTACAAGACCATTCTGGCCTGTGAGTACAACAATTGGGTTTCTAGTGGTTGATGACGGAAGCGGTTTGTGAGACATCCGTGTCTATGGGACTCCATTTCCCACAGGAACAGATGACCAGGTTAACTCCTATCTTCGCGAGGCTGCTATCACCGTTGCTTAGGACTCGAGGCTGTCATCGCCATGCTCCTCTCCAAGCAGAAATCTGGCCAAGACAATAGCCAAGGACAAGCCAGTGAGTACTTTGATTGTACTCGCAAACATTTAGAACACAGGTATAATATAATTGATAATCATGCACTAAAAAAATTCTATGATCAATCATGCACTAAAAAAAATTCTATGATCACATCGCGAGTCATAAATAAAACATCTTTTATGCATGCAAGCAGGTTATTATCATGCAACATGAATAAGCAGCAATAGAGTGGGAATAAAATGCCGCAGTCGGGCGTCTGAGCAACACCACATAAAGGGCTTTAAAAGAAATGCCACAGTCGGGTGTCTGAGCGACACCACATAAAGGGCTTTAAAAGAAATGCCACAGTCGAGCGTCTGAGCGACACCACATAAAGGGCTTTAAAAGAAATGCCACAGTCGGGCGTCTGAGCGACAACACATAAAGGGCTTTAAAAGAAATGCCACAATCGGGCGTCTGAGCGACACCACATAAAGGGATCTAAAAGAAATGCCATAGTCGGGTGTCTGAGCGACACCACATAAAGGGCTTTAAAAGAAATGCCACAATCGGGCGTCTGAGGGACACCACATAAAGGGCTTTAAAAGAAATGCCACAGTCGGGCGTCTGAGCAACACCACATAAAGGGCTTACAAGATAAATAATCACAATGAATATCCAGGAGGTAGAACCGTCCAGGGATACTCGATAATATAAATAATGCAACGGGTTAGTCCATCACAAGATAATAATCATAATCTTCACAAGTCACAAGTCACGGTCCAAGTTCTGGTTTAATAATCTCTCCTCCGAAGACCGACACTAAGACCAACACTTGACCCATCCCACACTGTAATCCTTAACCATGGACACGGCTATTCGAATAGGTTTTAATCTCTGCAGAGGGTGTACTCTTTACCCACGAGTAACGGATTCCTTTAGTCCATCGGGGCTAATTCCGTCTACAGCCTTTTAGTTGAAAACACGCCTAACTTGCACACACCAGCTTAACTCATCGGTGTCTGGAATCACCCACGACACTTGTTAAGCAAAACTCTAAGTGGGGAGGCTACAACCTCGCGTAGCATGGGATCAAATTTATACCGCGCGCTCAAAGGGGTGGCCTCCCCTCTCGGTCTCAACCAGAAACACCCATGCCCCCGGACCAGGTGGCATGCCTACCGGCTACAACCGATATCTTCCACCATGGCCTCTCTGTACGGTGTGTGCTTGAAAGGGGTTGACGACTTACTGAACCATACCCTACCTGCGGCAGGGACAAGTGGTAGTACATATCAAGTATGGGGGTTACTGGAAACAAGACTCGGTCTACGGTCGACTCAGGAGGTTTATAAGTTCCCTGCAAGACATGTAAACACATATATTTCAATCAACAAAAGCACCACTCAATATACCTTACCATGCCATACCTGACATAACCGTCTTGACGGGGATCGGCGACAAGCTCACGCCTACCCAAGGCCGAGGCTTTCCCGGATTCCTTTCCGGCATGCATGCAAGGCACATGAGGTTGATTACCATCACACTTATATTCATTTCCAACAGCAAGGAAATCACTAATATGTTTCCATGCAAATGATCATGTGACATAAAATAACAAGTCCTCTGAAATAAGATGGTGTTATAAACGTGTCAAATAACACACCAAAACATTATGCCAGGGTTCAGAATGCTTGCCTTTAATGGTGTGGAGAGCTGGGGTGCTCTCCAAAATTTTTGAAAGCTTCCTTCTCTCCCAAAAATCCTATTTCCAAAAATATGCAAATAACACATATTTCAAAAACAGTACAAAAAAGTTGTTTGGAAAATATTTAAATAAATCTTAAAATAAACTAGACCAAAATTGAGGAAGGTAGGAAAAATAATCAACTCATTTGGAGTTATATTTAAAAAGTTATAGGCAGTGAAAGTTGTGGTAAAAATCTGTTTTCAATAAAATCAGGAAAAAGAAAACGTTTCAAAAGAGATTACGCTTTCGGACAGAGAAGACGTATTTGCGCCTTTTACGCCTCCACTTATCTAGCGTGGCGGCCGCGTGAGTCACCGACAGTGGGGACGCCTGGCCCACTGGTCAGGTTTGACTGGCCCACCCGCGCGTCGTCTCCCCCTGACCGAACAGGGGCGGAGCTCCGGCGAGGCTCGCCGGCGAATGGCGGCGTCCCTCGGTGATCTGAGTGCATGGGCATGCTCAGGAGGTCGAGACGAACTCGGGGGTACCCGCTATGGTCGCCGACGTGGACGGAGTTGCCGGCGACGAGCTTCGCGGCGGAGATGGTTTCGGGGGCGAAGTGATTTTGGGGCCGCGGTGGTTCCCGATCAAAATTGAGTAGGGGGACGGCTTCACGGGAGGATGAGGAGGTTCCTGGCGAAGCAAACAGAGAGGGGGAGGGACTGGAGGTGCCGGATTGGCCGGGGCGGTGGCGGCGGCAGGAGTTGCCGGGGATGAGGAAGGAGGCCTCCCCGGGTCGAATGTGAGGTAGGGGAGCGCCATTGGGGTGGCCTGAGGTTGCCTCCGTGCTCGGGGAAGCTCGGGGCCTCCTTTTATAGGCGTGGCAAGGCGGTTCCGCGGCGGCTGCTGATAAGGTCGCCGGCGACCGCCATTCTGTAGCTAGGGCGTCGTGGCGGCGACGAGCGCTAGCGGACACACTCGTGGATGAGCTCGCGCTGTTCCAGGGGCCAGGTGGCGAGCGGAAGAGGCTTGGGTGGCGCTGAACGGAGCAGGGGCTGTCGGCGGCCGTGGCAGCTAGCTCCTGGCCTGTCGGGGACGTGGCGAGGGGCGGCTTGGCGTGTTGCGGTGAGGAGGGACGTGCGTGGCGTGGCTCTGCAGTGGAGGCAAGGCCAGGGGCGCGACGCGTCGGCTCGGGCGCGACACGTGCAAAACGCGTGCCAAACGCACGCTCTGCTCGCGCTCCGGGCGTGCACGCGACGTGCTCGACGTATTGCCAGGGCATGCTAGAGGTTGCGGTTGAGGCTGGGAAGAAACAGGGCTGGGTTAGGGTTAGATAGAGGGTGAATGGGCATGGTTGTTAGGTCAGGTGACCAAGTTCACAGTGTAAACTTGAATCCATGCCAAATCTGGCTATGCTCTCCAGGTGTTTTACAAAATGCCACAGGCACCTAGGCTCTTCTTGGGGGTGGCCAAATCCTCCAGATTAGGGTCTCCTTAGATGCAAGAGAGAGTGGTGAGGTTAGTTTGTGAAAAGCACAAACTTGTTAGTGCAAGTTTTGCAAAACTACAATTCTGGACAGGAAATAAATGACATTATTTCATGAACCAAAATTAATCCAATGGGTCCATGCTCCTGGATTTAGGGGTTTGGTAGGTATGTCTACAAGTAGGAGAAAACACAAGATCTTTGGAGCAAAATTAAATAGGGTTGCAGTAGAAATCACAAGGCTGGACCAGAATGAAAAAGAGGTTGATTGACTCAAAATTTTCAAAGAACAGCACTAGGTTTTTGCATAATGTTGAATCATATGCTACTACCAATATCCCATAATTTTGGTGGAGGCTAGAAAGAATTATTTAAAAGGGTTGTAGTGCAAATTGCACTCTGGACCAGAGAAGGAAAAATTGATGCAGAGCTCAAATTATTACATAAATAAAAGATATTTTAGTATAAAAGTGATTTAAAAACAACACATGACATCTCCAATTTGTGGTTAGAATTTTAGGTGAATTTATCCAATGGTTATAGTTCAAATATGGCCATATAACCTTGAAAAACCATTTTCAAGAAAGTAAAGATCAAGCAACTTAATTATTTAATTAGTTATAATAAATAAGGAAAAGTTTCTCTTGACAGATTAAATAAGTCCAATGACATATTTGGAAAGTTTTCTCTTTGGGAAAAACTCATCATAACAGGGAAGGAAATGATTTAAAAATAAAAATGGAGCTCAGAAATTCAAAGTTTTAAATTCCTGGTAAATTTTTTAATTCATTAAAACAAGGCCAAATTTTTGGGGGGTGTCACAACACTACCCCCCTTAAGAAAAATCTCGTCCTTGAGATTTGTTAAAAGCTGTGTTAAGAAAATATTACGCAATAAAGATGTGGCTTTAGTGAGAGGGCAATAAGTGGTGAAAAACCACAGTGTGAAAACTGGTGCTGCGTGGAAAAGTCTACGGTTCGGGACAAAAACGTGAGATTTCTACGCTGGATAAAAATTTAGAATAACTTCTAAATTTAAATATACGCTGGTCGTACCCGAGAGCACAGTGCTCTCTCTGGCCGACAGGTGGACCCGGGGCCCACTGTCAGCCTCTTCTTCTCCCTCTGGCTCTTTCTTCTTCCTCTCTCCCGCGCGCTTCCTCCACCGGCGACGCCTAGTGTGCAGGGCATCTAGGCCGTACCGTGGTAGTGCGCGGCGTGCTAGCTGCTGGTGCAGCGTGCACTCACCTCGCGGGCCAGCGCGCTGTCGGCACTGCTCGCGGATTCGACTCCGAACACCGGCGATCGGCGACGAGCGGCGTTGGTGGACTTCGCCCACCGTACACCGAGCTCGAGCTATAAAACGGCCGGGGTGCCTTTCTCTTCTTCCTCACACCTGGCCTCACTTCTCCTCCTCCTCCCTCCATTACTGCTTACAAAAGCTTGGGTTAGGCCCTAATGGCGGAGGCGATGCTGGATTGGTTTGCGATCCTGATATGCGGAGGGCTGGCGACACTGCTAGGGCTCTCTATGCTCCTGTGCGTGATGATCCTCGACGATCGTCGTGACGCTGCTGCTCGGGTGTTGGCTCTCCGCGGTGGTGGTGATCACGAGGAGTAGATGGGGTGTGCCGGGTGCTAACTGTTGTTAGGGGGGGTGATTAGCTGGATGTAACACCGTTGCAAAGTTTTGCAAACAGTGTATGTGTTCGAATGGTAATGGTTGTAAGTCTGCTACCTGGTGTTGTGTGAAGTTAATACATCCACGCCGTGAGAAAGTGTAGATGTAGCAACTCAGGGAAAAGAAATCTCACTCCAGAATTTTGCGAGGAAAAACAGTTAATTTTAAAGGAGTATAAACCACAACAAAAACTACATACATTAGTAGAAGCCAAATATTTGACTCGTCGTACAAACTCAGGATATCACGCATAGGTCACACACATAAATAAATGTTGCAAATAATGAACACTGCAGCGACGTCTAAAATGGAAACGGTAACTGGACTGGGTCCCTAGAAAATGTCTCTGGTACAGGGATACACTCCTCTTCTATCGGGGGAAGTGGATTGACCAGTCGATGCACGTGTCTCTCCTGGTCGGGCCTTAGTGCTCTGCCGATGGAGATCTGAGGATTTAAATCTGCGAGGCTCTGAAGATAACCCATCACACGTTGGGTTAAACGTTCTTGAGCGATGACGTACTGGACAAGGTTGGCCAGGACTGGGTCTCTCTCAATGCGTCCACCGGGAAAAGATGTCACTCCTCCGGGTGCTGCACGGCTCGGGAAGTAATAATATCCTTGTTCGCGGGCATAGGGTACTGCGGATCGAAGGCGAGCAATCGCTTCTTTCGCAGCAGCTTCTATGGCCAAGTGTGGGGTTGGCATAGATTTCCCCACGAAGGAAACTTCCGTTGGATCTTGATTGGAGTCTACGGGAGGGATGTGCACTGCTGCCCAATATTCCGAGGTGGAAGGGGTGATCCTTGATTTGAACAGCTCGTACTGAGGTGGCTGGGTAGAACCCATGGTACTACGGGTAAAATCCCACAATATTTTGACAAAGCTACCTGGGGTTGCATCTGGGGTTCTCAGATGAATGCTGGGGCTCGGCATGACAGGAAAAAGTTGTGAGTGTGGTGCACAAGGTGAGGGTTGCTGGGTAAGGTCACAAGGTGGCCTTTATATAGCAATGGAGCCGGATTCGTTTTACCGTGGTGAAAGGTAATAAATTAGCCAGCTTAGCTCCAAAGGTCAGGTCAGTGTCAGAGATACACATATCTCATAAAGAGACGTGTTACTGTGGTTGTCGTCGGGTTGGTTTTGGTAGTTGTGCCCGGAAAAATATGCAACTATGCGCTGACCAAGTATGCAAGGCTACTATTAAAACAGAGGCACAACGATAGGCTGCGTTAATATACACGGTCGCATGATTACAAAGTGAGGATACACTGAGACTCGGTACTACTCGTACGGCTTAGTCTACCTCGTTTATGTCTAAACGGGCGTGCCTGGTGGATGTCGAGGCTTCTCCACGTGTCTCACTGCCGGGATTAGTCGGAGATGGCAAAGGAACTGCAGGGTCGGGGTAGTGATGATGACCATCGCGGGGATTGTTGGCCACAACCCCGTTGGAGTGTGCTCCCAAAAGGCGACGAAGCACTTCTGGGGTCATCAAAGCATCTCGGCTGATGGCTGGAGCTGATCTTGGGGTCTCGATCGGTTGTCCAAACAGCACGACTGGGTTTTCGGCGTTGGGCTCGTTTTCTTCTCTCGCCGGGGCTCGACGAACCAGCTCTCCACGAGCTGCAATTAAATCAATAGTGATTTGATCGCACAGTTCCTCTAGTGCACTTACATAGCGCACCAGGTGCAACAATGCAGGATCTGTCTCGTGATCTCTGTTGGCAACTTGGGGTGGTCTACCATACCCTTCACGTCTGGGGTAGTAGTGGAACGAGCGATAGTTAACTCTGGGTGACAAGTGCCTGAGATGAACTATAGCCTCTGGAGCAGCTAGTTGTATGGCTTGTGGCTCAAAGGAAGTTGTTCTTCCGGTGAACCTGTAGGGGCACTCGGGTGCTAGACCCCTACCGTAGATGTGTACAGTGGCCCAGAATTGACGGTCTTCACCGCTCATGGGTCCTTGGTACACAACATATTCTGGTGGCTCCTCTAACGCATAGGCACGACGGGTGAGGTTTGCGAGGATGGTCACAAAACCTCCAAGGTTGGTTGCTGTGGTCTCGTTGTGCACTACGGGGCCAGGCATTGTGGCTAGGTTGGGGAAGAGACTGTGCTGTGCTGGGTTGAGGCTAGCGTGCCCTTTTTATAGAAAATGGAACGGAGTCTTCCTTCGCACGCTTGCGAATGAGACATTTTTGCCATCGGTCACTGGTGTGCGATCGATAGGCTAGGCTGATAGGTTGGGCACCGACTGCCAAAAGTGTCGGGATTACTGTGTGGCTATCTTGCACGAGAAGCTTGGCTGGGGTTTGGCTAAGGTCTAGTGGGTTGGTTTGCCTAAGTTTTTCGACCTGGCTAAGATAGGATTAGCCAATGGTCAGCCTGGCTCTGATACCAAGTCTGTCACGACCGGGTTTTTCCGGGTATAAATTTCCAGAAAAAGACCATCGTGCTCATCAGCCCCAGGATTACTGTTAGCTGATGAGGCTCCAGCTTGATACAGAAATCTCAAGCAAAATACAAAATATGTAGTACAAGACCATTCTGGCCTGTGAGTACAACAATTGGGTTTCTAGTGGTTGATGACGGAAGCGGTTTGTGAGACATCAGTGTCTATGGGACTCCATTTCCCACAGGAGCAGCTGACCAGGTTAACTCCTATCTTCGCGAGGCTGCTATCACCGTTGCTTAGGACTCGAGGCTGTCATCGCCACGCTCCTCTCCAAGCAGAAATCTGGCCAAGACAATAGCCAGGGACAAGCCAGTGAGTACTTTGATTGTACTCGCAAACATTTAGAACACAGGTATAATATAATTGATAATCATGCACTAAAAAAATTCTATGATCAATCATGCACTAAAAAAAATTCTATGATCACATCGCGAGTCATAAATAAAACATCTTTTATGCATGCAAGCAGGTTATTATCATGCAACATGAATCAGCAGTAATGGAGTGGGAATAAAATGCCGCAGTCGGGCGTCTGAGCAACACCACATAAAGGGCTTTAAAAGAAATGCCACAGTCGGGTGTCTGAGCGACACCACATAAAGGGCTTTAAAAGAAATGCCACAGTCGGGCGTCTGAGCGACACCACATAAAGGGCTTTAAAAGAAATGCCACAATCGGGCGTCTGAGCGACACCACATAAAGGGCTTTAAAAGAAATGCCACAGTCGGGCGTCTGAGCGACACCACATAAAGGGCTTACAAGATAAATAATCACAATGAATATCCAGGAGGTAGAACCGTCCAAGGATACTCGATAATATAAATAATGCAATGAGTTAGTCCATCACAAGATAATAATCATAATCTTCACAAGTCACAAGTCACGGTCCAAGTTCTGGTTTAATAATCTCTCCTCCGAAGACCGACACTAAGACCAACACTTGACCCATCCCAGACTGTAATCCTTAACCATGGACACGGCTATTCGAATAGGATTTAATCTCTGCAGAGGGTGTACTCTTTACCCACGAGTAACGGATTCCTTTAGTCCATCGGGGCTAATTTCGTCTACAGCCTTTTAGTTGAAAACACGCCTAACTTGCACACACCAGCTTAACTCATCGGTGTCTGGAATCACCCACGACACTTGTTAAGCAAAACTCTAAGCGGGGAGGCTACAACCTCGCGTAGCATGGGATCAAATTTATATCGCACGCTCAAAGGGGTGGCCTCTCCTCTCGGTCTCAACCGGAAACACCCATGCCCCCGGACCAGGTGGCATGCCTACCGGCTACAACCGATATCTTCCACCATGGCCTCTCTGTACGGTGTGTGCTTGAAAGGGGTTGACGACTTACTGAACCATACCCTACCTGTGGCAGGGACAAGTGGTAGTACATATCAAGTATGGGGGTTACTGGAAACAAGACTCGGTCTACGGTCGAGTCAGGAGGTTTATAAGTTCCCTGCAAGACATGTAAACACATATATTTCAATCAACAAAAGCACCACTCAATATACCTTACCATGCCATACCGGACATAACCGTCCTGACGGGGACCGGCGACAAGCTCACGCCTACCCAAGGCCGAGGCTTTCCCGGATTCCTTTCCGGCATGCATGCAAGGCACATGAGGTTGATTACCATCACACTTATATTCATTTCCAACAGCAAGGAAATCACTAATATGTTTCCATGCAAATGATCATGTCACATAAAATAACAAGTCCTCTGAAATAAGATGGTGTTATAAACGTGTCAAATAACACACCAAAACATTATGCCAGGGTTCAGAATGCTTGCCTTCAATGGTGTGGAGAGGTGGGGTGCTCTCCAAAATTTTTGAAAGCTTCCTTCTCTCCCAAAAATCCTATTTCCAAAAATATGCAAATAACACATATTTCAAAAATAGTACAAAAAAGTTGTTGTGAAATTTTTTAAATAAATCTTAAAATAAACTAGACCAAAATTGAGGAAGGTAGGAAAAAGAATCAACTCATTTGGAGTTATATTTAAAAAGTTATAGGCAGTCAAAGTTGTGGTAAAAATCTGTTTTCAATAAAATCAGGAAAAATAAAACGTTTCAAAAGAGATTACGCTTTCGGACAGAGAAGACGTATTTGCACCTTTTACGCCTCCACTTATCCAGCGTGGCTGCCGCGTGAGTCATCGACAGTGGGCCCGCCTGGCCCACTGGTCAGGTTTGACTGGCCCACGCGCGCGTCGTCTCCCCCTGACCGAACAGGGGCGGAGCTCCGGCGAGGCTCGCCGGCGAATGGCGGCGTCCCTCGGTGATCTGACTGCATGGGCGTGCTCAGGAGGTCGAGACGAACTCGGGGGTACCCGCTATGGTCGCCGACATGGACGGAGTTGCCGGCGACGAGCTTCGCGGCGGAGATGGTTTCGGGGGCGAAGTGATTTTGGGGCTGCGGTGGTTCCTGATCAAAATTGAGTAGGGGGACGGCTTCACGGGAGGATGAGGAGGTTCCTGGTGAAGCGAACGAAGAAGGGGAGGTACTGGAGGTGCCGGATTGGCCGGGGCGGTGGCGGCGGCAGGAGTTGCCGGGGATGAGGAAGGAGGCCTCCCCGGGTCGAATGTGAGGTAGGGGAGCGCCATTGGGGTGGCCTGAGGTTGCCTCCGTGCTCGGGGAAGCTCGGGGCCTCCTTTTATAGGCGTGGCAAGGCGGTTCCGCGGCGGCTGCGGATAAGGTCGCCGGCGACCGCCATTCTATAGCTAGGGCGTCGTGGCGGCGACGAGCGCTAGCGGACACACTCGTGGATGAGCTCGCGCTGTTCCAGGGGCCAGGTGGCGAGCGGAAGAGGCTTGGGCGGCGCTGAACGGAGCAGGGGCTGTCGGCGGCCGTGGCGGCTAGCTCCTGGCCTGTCGGGGACGTGGCGAGGGGCGGCTTGGCGTGTTGCGGTGAGGAGGGACGTGCGTGGCGTGGCTCTGCAGTGGAGGCAAGGCCAGGGGCGCGACACGTCGGCTCGAGCGCGGCACGTGCAAAATGCGTGCCAAACGCACGCTCTGCTCGCGCTTCGGGCGTGCACGGGACGTGCTCGACGTATTGCCAGGGCATGCTAGAGGTCGCGGTTGAGGCTGGGAAGAAACAGGGCTGGGTTAGGGTTAGATAGAGGGTGAATGGGCATGGTTGTTAGGTCAGGTGACCAAGTTCACAGTGTAAACTTGAATCCATGCCAAATCTGGCTATGCTCTCCAGGTGTTTGACAAAATGCCACAGGCACCTAGGCTCTTCTTGGGGGTGGCCAAATCCTCCAGATCAGGGTCTCCTTAGATGCAAGAGAGAGTGGTGAGGTTAGTTTGTGAAAAGCACAAACTTGTTAGTGCAAGTTTTGCAAAACTACAATTCTGGACAGGAAATAAATGACATTATTTCATGAACCAAAATTAATCCAATGGGTGCATGCTCCTGGATTTAGGGGTTTGGTAGGGATGTCTACAAGTAGGAGAAAACACAAGATCTTTGGAGCAAAATTAAATAGGGTTGCAGTAGAAATCACAAGCCTGGACCAGAATTAAAAAGAGGTTGATTGACTCAAAATTTTCAAAGAACAACACTAGGTTTTTGCATAATGTTGAATCATATGCTACTACCAATATCCCATAATTTTGGTGGAGGCTAGAAAGAATTATTTAAAAGGGTTGTAGTGCAAATTGCACTCTGGACCAGAGAAGGAAAAATTGATGCAGAGCTCAAATTATTACATAAATAAAATATATTTTAGTATAAAAGTGATTTAAAAACAACACATGACATCTCCAATTTTTGGTTAGAATTTTAGGTGAATTTATCCAATGGTTATAGTTCAAATATGGCCATATAACCTTGAAAAACCATTTTCAAGAAAGTAAAGATCAAGCAACTTAATTATTTAATTAGTTATAATAAATAAGGGAAGTTTCTCTTGACAGATTAAATAAGTCCAATGACATATTTGGAAAGTTTTCTCTTTGGGAAAAACTCATCATAACAGGGAAGGAAATGATTTAAAAATTAAAATGGAGCTCAGAAATTCAAAGTTTTAAATTCCTGGTAAATTTTTTAATTCATTAAAACAAGGCCAAATTTTTGGGGGGTGTCACAACACTACCCCCCTTAAGAAAAATCTCGTCCTCGAGATTTGTTAAAAGCTGTGTTAAGAAAATATTACGCAATAAAGATGTGGCTTTAGTGAGAGGGCAATAAGTGGTGAAAAACCACAGTGTGAAAACTGGTGCTGCGTGGAAAAGTCTACAGTTCGGGACAAAAATGTGAGATTTCTACGCTGGATAAAAATTTAGAATAACTTCTAAATTTAAATATACGCTGGTCGTACCCGAGAGCACAGTGCTCTCTCTGGCCCCAACGGGGGAGGCCGAGGGGTCTAGGAAAAGGAAGACCCCTCCGCCGGACTACTCCCCCGACGCTGAAGAGGGTGAAGAGGAGTGGCCAAACAGGGCCAAGCGTCCGGCGAAATCGTAAGTTCGGATATCAGAGTAACTCATGAGGTTCCTTTGTTGCACAACTTTCCCTAATGCCGAACGTAATTGTGCAGCCCGCCCCAGGCCGAATTCAACGAATCGTCGGGCGGCTCCCTGGACTCATCGGACGTGAACTGAGTTCCGCCCGCTGTCTCCCCCCGCACTGCAGACGACGCCGAAGTGGCGTCGCGACAAGCTCCGGGGCAGGAGGAGGTGGTCCTGGAGGAGCCGCAAGGCAACCTCCCAGACTCCAGGAGTGAAGGGGATAAGGTCCCCCAGGGCTCCAAGTCCGGCTTTATGCCGGACACCGCGCCGGAATCTTCCACAGTTCCGGACCGCGGTAGGCGAATTCCTTCCAAGAGGAGGAAGCCTTCTGAGCCGGCGGCCTCCGTCCAACCGGAGGTGACGGACAATATGCTGGAGGTGCTTATCGGCGCCTCCATCGACGAGGGGCACCGTACTATTATGAGTACGGTGATCAAGAAGGTTCAGTCCGCCAAGAGCGGACTGACTGAAGCTTGCGCTAGCCTTCTAACAGGCTTTGAGGTAAGTAAAAATATGTAAAAATATTACCGCATAGACAGTAGCCCCTGATGCTCTGTTTGGCGTTCGGAAAGAAAAGCCGAATAGAGGATCTATTAAATTTCGTAGGAGTCTAACAAAAAGAGTCAATATGCGTATGCAGGCTTCGCTGCTATCCACCACCACAGTGACTGCGGAGGTGGGTGTCCTGAAGCAGGACCTCGAGCGGAGCGCGCAAGAGCTCGGCCTTGCCAAGCGGCAGCTCGAGGAGAAAGAGGGTAAGAAATACCTTACAGAAAAGGTGCCTATAAAAAGGCGTGATTGCAAAAAAAAAACAGGATTGTACTGCTTATTGTAGGGGCCACGACTGAGGTGGCGACCCTTAAGCAGGCGCTGTCTGAGGCCGAAAAGAAAACGGCCGCGGAGCGCACCGAGCGAGATAGACTTGGGGCTCAGGTCGGCGAGGTGCAGCAAGAGCTTCAGGCTCTCATGAAAAAACATGAGAGTTTGGAGCTTGAGTCAAAGGCACAAGCATTCGAGCTCGCGGCGGCCCATGAGACTGCCAAGTCTGCCAAGGCCGAAGCCCAAAAGGCCCTCCAAGAGTTGGAGGAGATGAGGAAGATAGCAGCGGGTAAGGCATTGTTCATGCAAAGCAGAAATATAAAACTAAACTACTGGTTACTCACCCGAATCCGGAGCTCTCCAGGGGCATTCGCAGATCTTCCCCGCAGCGTATCCGATGCCGCTGCATTCTACTGAGCTGAAGAGGGCAGCTCGACGGAGAAGGTGTTCTGGTCTCAGTATTCTGAGGCCGGACACCCTGTGCCTTTGAGCGACCAGCTGAAACAGCTGGTCGAGCTCCACAAGGCGGCCGAACAGGCCATGAAGGGCTTCATAGTTCGGCTGTGGCCCGGAGAGGCCCTGCCTGGGAGCTATTTCGGGATGGTGCGGCGGCTGGTGGAGGCCTATCCGAGGCTCGAGGTCATCAAGCGCTCCGTCTGCATCGAAGGTGCCCGTCAGGCCCTTGCCCGTGCAAAGGTGCACTGGGGTAAGCTGGACGGTGAGAAGCTTGTGAAGGACGGGCCGCCGCCGAGGAAGGAGCATCGCAAGCCCGAGAACTACTACAAGGATGTTCTTGCAGGTGCCCGCCTTGTGGCGGATGAATGTACCAAGGATGTGATTTTTGAATGAACTCGCTCGTGTTTATCCTGTGCGCTGAAAACTGGTTCATATGCGCTAAGCAATGCTTATTGAATTTAAAATATTACTTTCTGTGCGGCCGTTTATCAAAAAATTGAGAGATGGCCAGTCGCCGGCTTCTGCCCCCATGCCACTAGTGCTGGGGTGCTCGGGATAAACCTGAGCGCTCTTTTTCCCATAGTTGGGTCCTTCGAGGGAGGCGCTCAGCACAACGAACCAGGCAATCGGACTATAATGCTTGAACACTCTCACTTAGCCATAGAACTCTATAATTTTAAATTTCGGCAAAGCCCCTAGTTCGGAAGACCGAGTTCGGGGCGCTATCCATGCCTTGGCCGGACAAAGCCAGCTCCTCGCTCGAAGCGGCATAAGTCTTTAGGGACTCGAAAAACCTCTCGAACAGCGAGCGGTCTCTCGCCTCATCATGACAGTCAGTTTTAGCTTTGTCCACTGAGGTGCTTAACCCAGCTGAACCGAGGCACAATCGCAGTGGTTCTCCTAGTGCTACCTTAGCCGATAGAGCGGAACGTAAGGCACCAAAACATAGGAGTCGGGCAAACCCAACTATTGACCCAAATTATGATTCGGAGCCGATGCATATAGTGCTATAAGTTCGGGGTGCCACACTTGTGAAAGTGTACGGACTTCTCACACCATTATGAGGGGTACTGAAGCCCCTGGCGTGTTTGCCGTACCATGGTGTACGGGTGCAATCATGTCATTTAATAAACATATATGTGAAAAGAGGATAATGCAAAAAATAGACAAAAAGCTAAGCATTGTTTATAGAGAGGCTGTTTATCAAAGCCAAACGATACAAATAGTGCGGTAAGCAAAAGATATTGGACTATTCAGTATGTCCTGACCAGGGGCAGGCCACGGAATTGTATTTAAAACAGGTATACCGCTCGTAATAGAGACCACCTGGGAGTTCCATAATGCGGCATGGCTTGTCTGCCTCCCTGGATCTTGCATCGTTTGTGCGGCCGTCGAATTGCCGAACAAGTCGTCCGAAGTATGGAGTCCTGAAAGTAAGAAAATAATTTAAAAAAAGAATCCGGCAGCCCCTAGTACGTTTTAAGCCGTATTTTGGGCGTGCCGTTATTGTGCCCCTTCCCCTGTGCCCATGGTATTTCAAGGGCGTAGTTATGTACGTGAGGTACTGGTTTCGCTACGTCGCCAAAGATAGGGTTGGGGCCGCATTGCTACGCTTGCTCAGAGTGTGCCAGGCGGTCCTGCTGTGGGTTACTCCGGGCGCGCTTGGCAGTGTCTTGCTTTTTAATGGCCGGACTGGAGAATTGCCTGAGAAGGCTACTTTGTACCTCCGCTGCGAGAGCCGCCGTATGCTCCTCCGTACGGAGGGAGCGTTTGGTGTTTCCGTTGACTGTAATTACTCCTCGAGGGCCTGGCATCTTGAGCTTGAGATCTGCGTAGTGCGGCACCGCATTGAACTTTGCGAATGCGGTTCGTCCGAGCAGGGCGTGATCGCCACTGCGAAACGGGACTATATCGAAGATTAACTCTTTGCTTCGAAAATTGTCCGGGAATCCGAAGACCACGTCAAGTGTTACTGAGCCTGTACAGTTGGCTTCTACACCTGGTATAACGCCTTTAAAGGTCGTTCTTGTGGGTTCTATGCCCATTTTCCGCACTGTATCCTGATAAGGCAGGTTCAGGCTACTGCCGCCGTCCATGAGGACTCTTGTGAGATGAAATCCATCTATGATTGGGTCGAGAACCAATGCGGCGAAGCCGCCATGACGGATGCTAGTGGGATGGTCCCTTCGATCAAAAGTGATCGGGAAGGAGGACCATGGGTTGAACTTTGGGGCGACTGGCTCCATCGCGTATACGTCCCGTAGCGCACGCTTCCACTCCCGCTTGGGAATGTGGGTTGCGTATATCATGTTCACCGTCCGCACTTGTGGGGGAAAGCCCATCTATCCATTGTTGTTCGGCGGCTTGGGCTCCTCGTCGTCGCTGTGCAGCCCCTTGTCTCTGTTTTCGGCCCTTAACTTGCCTGCCTTCTTGAACACCCAACAATCCTTGTTTGTGTGATTGGCTGGCCTTTCGGGGGTGCCATGTATCTGGCACAAGCGATCGAGTATTCGGTCCAAGCTAGACGGGCCCTGAGTATTCTTTTTGAATGGCTTTTTCCGCTGACCGGATTTGTAGCCTTTGAATCCGGCATTGACTGCTGTGTCTTCATTGTTGTCGCTGTTAACGTGGCGTTTTTGCTTATTCCGACGTGTCCTGCCACTTTTGTCCTTGGTATCCGAATTACCAGGGTTCTTTGATAAGTTGTTACTGCGAGCTAGCCAGCTGTCTTCTCCCGCGCAAAAGCGGGTCATGAGTGTCGTGAGGGCTGCCATGGATTTCGCCTTTTCCTGTCCCAGGTGCCGGGCAAGCCACTCATCGCGGATGTTATGCTTGAAGGCTGCTAGGGCCTCTGCGTCCGGACAGTCGACTATCTGGTTTTTCTTTGTTAGCCACCGTGTCCAGAATTGTCTGGCCGATTCCTCTAGCTGCTGAATTATGTGGCTTAAGTCGTCGGCATCCGGCGGTCGCACGTAAGTGCCCTGGAAGTTGTCGAGGAATGCGGCTTCCAGGTCCTCCCGAGAACCGATTGAGTCTGCTGGCAAGCTGTCAAGCCAATGCCGGGCCGGTCCTTTAAGTTTGAGCGGGAGGTATTTGATGGCGTGTAGATCATCGCCGCGTGCCATGTGGATGTGAAGGAGATAATCCTCGATCCATACCGCCGGATCTGTTGTGCCATCGTATGATTCGATGTTTACGGGTTTGAAACCCTCTGGGATTTTATGATCCATTACTTCATTCGTGAAGCATAGCGGGTGTGCGGCGCCTCTGTACTGGGCTATATCACGACGCAGCTCGGAAGAGCTATGTCTGTTGTGTTCGACCCGGCCGGATTTGTTGTATCCGGAGTGAAGATCATTGTCACATGCCATAGGGCGCCTACGCGATCCGTAGATCGATCTTGTTTGTCTTGCCTTATCCTCCAGTATGTCTCGCAGGTCGGGCGCATTTTCCCGTGCCTTAGTTGAGCGGCGTCGGGGCATGGCTTGGGTGGAGGGCCGAGAGGCCTCTCTGCCGCGGCCGCGAGGTGGCTGTTCTGCCATGTCATGCACTAGTGATGTCGGTGCTTCCTCCTCTGATCGTGGTAGCGGCCTGCGCTTCGGGTAACTCTTGGAGGGGCGTTCGAGTTCATACTCTTCGGCCGCAAGGATTTCAGTCCATGTGTCAGCTAGCAAATCTTGGGCAGCTCTAAGCTGTTGCTGCTTTTTCTTGAGGCTGCTTGCCGTGGCTAAAAGCCTGTGTTTAAAACGCTCTTGTTCGGAGGGGTCTGATGGTATGACGAATTCGTCGTCATTGAGGCTTGCCTCGTCTTTGGAGGGAGACGTATAGTTATCATCCTCGACCTCTCGGTCTGCCGCTCTCTCATGAGGGCTGGCTTCTCCATCTTCCTGTGCCGAATCTTGCTGAGGTGGGTGTTCTTCGGCGCTATCCGGGGTAGTATTATCTCCCGTGCTGGAATCACCGTTTTTGTTTTGGAGGTATTTAGAGCGGCGCCGCTGACGCCGGCGCTTTGGCTGTTTCTTGGGGGCGTCATCCCCCACTGTTCCATCGCCATCTCCATCTTTTGGAGTATCCACCATGTATATGTCATATGATGAGGTGGCCTTCCAGCGCCCTACAGGTGCTGGTTCCTGTCCGTCTCCTACATCGTCGTCCATGCCGTCGATGTCTTCGGAGCTGAAGTCAAGCATGTCGGTTAGATCGTCGACAGTGGCTACAAAGTGGGTGGTGGGTGGGCTTTGAATTTCCTCATTGCCCGTATCCCACCCTCGCTGACCGTAGTCCGGCTAGGGCTCTCCTTATAAAGAGAGAGACTTAAGAGAATTCAGGATGTCGCCAAAAGGCGAACGCTGAAAGATGTCTGCGGCGGTGAACTCCATTATCGGCGCCCAATCGGATTCGATTGGCAGGGGCGCGGGGGGGTCAGAGTCCGGGGAGGAGTCCGGATCCTCGGAGTCACGGGTCGTGCAGAGTGCGGGGCTAGCATTCGGCTCGATCGCTTTTGGGATCGCAGCCCCCGAGGTGACGTCCAACCGCTCATCCTCGATTGGCGCAATAGGCTCTAAGTTAGGGGTCGGAACCGATGCGTGTGCGGCCTCTAGGACACTGTCCGGGGGCAAAGCTAGATCATGCCTCTCGAGATAGTGCGGCGCGCTTGGCTGTGGCTCGAGTCCGTCGAAGATCAAGTCTCCGCGGATGTCAGCCGTGTAGTTTAAGCTTCCAAACCTGACTTGATGGCCAGGGACGTAGCTTTCGATCTGCTCCAGGTGGCCGAGCGAATTGGCCCGCAGAGCGAAGCCGCCAAAGACGAAGATCTGTCCGGGGAGCAAAGTCTCACCCTGGACCACATCGTTGTTGATGATCAAAGGAGCCATCGGGCCTAAAGGCGACGACACAGAGGAACTCTCAATGAAAGCACCAATGTCGGTGTCAAAACCGGCGGATCTCGGGTAGGGGGTCCCGAACTATGCGTCTAGGCCGGATGGTAACAGGAGGCAGGGAACACGATGTTTTACCCAGGTTTGGGCCCTCTTGATGGAGGTAAAACCCTACGTCCTGCTTGATTAATATTGATGATATGGGTAGTACAAGAGTAGATCTACCACGAGATCAAGGAGGCTAAACCCTAGAAGCTAGCCTACGGTATGATTGTTGTATATGGAGTTGATTGCCTACGGACTACAACCCTCCGGTTTATATAGACACCGGATAGGGTTAGGGTTACATAGAGTCGGTTACAATAGTAGGAGATCTTGAATATCCTCATCGCCAAGATTGCCTTCTACGCCAAGGAAAGTCCCATCCGGACACGGGACGAAGTCTTCAATCTTGTATCTTCATAGTCCTGGAGTCTGGCTGAAGGTATAGTTTGGATACCCAAACACCCCCTAATCCAGGACTCCCTCAGGGGTCGTCGGGACGGTGCAGCAGCAGGGGCTAGGCCGGCCGCTGGCCTTGCCGGCGGTTCCTACGAGACTCCGAAGACTCTCTCGAGCCCTACGAGACTCCGAAGACGAGCGACGACAGCAACATGGCCCCGAGCTCTCGCCGTGCCCGGAGCGCGGCCGTAGCGTCCGACCATCGCCGTCGATGATCTGGATGGGGTTGGCGCCGGCCTCGCGTGGCCCACTATTGATGATGGTGCCGGCGGCTTGGCGCGTGTAGATAGGGCTCCTAGAAACCTTCTTCTTTGGTTCCCTGCGAGGAATCGAGACGAACCCCGTGGGGGTGTAAAGGGTCTGTAATGCCTTTTGTTGATATCATCCTTAATATGAAGATTTACGAATGCATGTCCTTCTTCTGCTCAGTCTCCCCCTTCCAACTTTGTGGTACCTTGGTGCTCTACGCCGATAGGTCCCGGTCCCCAGGCAGGCTGCAGCCGTCACTGGTATATCAGGTCGCGATGCTGTGGTCAATGCGAGGAGGTGAGTGGCTCGAGGTCCAGTAAGAGCTCTGCTACCTCTTGAGCACTGCATTGGTTTTCCCTTGAAGAGGAAATGGTGATGCAGCAAAGTAGTGTAAGTATTTCCCTAAGTTTTTGAGAACCAAGGTATCAATCCAGTAGGAGACTACGTGCAAGTCCCTCATACCAACACAAACAAATAAGAACCTCGCAACCAACGCGATAAAGGGGTTGCCAATCCCTTCACGGTCACTTACGAGAGTGAGATCTGATAGAGATAATAATAGTAAGATAAATATTTTTGGTATTTTTATGATATAGATTGAAAGTAAAGATTGCAAAATAAAATAGATTGGAAACTTATATGATAAACGATAGACCCGGGGGCCATAGGTTTCACTAGTGTCTTCTCTCAAGATAGCATAAGTATTACGGTGGGTGAACAAATTAATCTCGAGCAATTGATAGAACAGTGAATAATTATGAGAATATCTAGGCATGATCATGTATATGTGCATCACGTCCGCGACAAGTAGACTGAAACGATTCTGCATCTACTACTATTATGGGACACATCGACCGCTATCCAGCATGCATCTAGAGTATTAAGTTCATAAGAATAGAGTAATGCATTAGGCAAGATGACATGTTGTAGAGGGATAAACTCAAGAAATATGATATAAACCCCATCTTTTTATCATCAATGGCAACAATACAATACGTGCCTTGCTATCCCTGCTGTCACAGGGAAGGACACCGCAAGATTGAACCCAAAGCTAAGCACTTCTCCCATTGCAAGAAAGATCAATCTAGTAGGCCAAACCAAACTGATAATTCGAAGAGACTTGCAAAGATAACCAATCATACATAAAAGAATTCAGAGAAGAATCAACTATTGTTCATAGATAAACTTGATCATAAACCCACAATTCATTGGATCTCGACAAACACACCGCAAAAAGAGTTACATCAAATAGATCTCCAATAAGATCGAGGAGAACATTGTATTGAGATCCAAAGAGAGAGAAGAAGTCATCTAGCTAATAACTATGGACCCGAAGGTCTAAGGTAAACTACTCACACATCATCGGAGAGGCTATGGTGTTCATGTAGAAGCCCTCCATGATCGATGCCCCTTCCGGTGGAGCTCTGGAAAAGGCCCCAAAATGGGATCTCTTGGGTACAGAAGGTTGCGGCGGTGGAACTCCAAGATGTTTTCAGGGTATGTGGACATATATAGGAGGAAGAAGTAGGTCGGTGGAGCCACGAGGGGCCCACGAGGGTGGAGGACGCGCCAAGAGGGGTAGGCATGCCCCCCTGCCTCGTGGCTTCCTCGTTGATTTCTTGATGTCCACTCCAAGTCCTCTGGATCATGTTTGTTCCAAAAATAACTCTCCCGAAGGTTTCATTCCGTTTGGATTCCGTTTGATATTCCTTTTCTGCGAAACACTGAAATAGGCAAAAAACAGCAATTTGCACTAGGCCTTGGGCTAGTAGGTTAGTCCCAAAAATAATATAAAAGTGTATAAGTAAGCCCATTAACGTCCAAAATAGATAATTTAATAGCATGGAACAATAAAAAATTATAGATATGTTGGAGACGTATCAAGCATCCCCAAGCTTAATTCATGCTCGTCCTCGAGTAGGTAAATGATAAAAACAGAATTTTTGATGTGGAATGCTGCCTAGCATATTTCTCAATGTAAATTTCTTTATTGTGGCATGAATGTTCAGATCTGAAAGATTCAAGACAAAAGTTTAATATTGACATAAAAATAATAATACTTCAATCATACTAACAAAGTAATCATGTCTTCTCAAAATAACATGGCCAAAGAAAGTTATCCCTACAAAATCATATAGTCTGGCTATGATCTATCTTCATCACACAAAGTATTTAATCATGCACAACCCCGATGACAAGCCAAGCAATTGTTTCATACTTTTGGTGTTCTCAAACTTTTTAAATCTTCACGCAATATATGAGCGTGAGCCATGGACATAGCACTATATGTGGAATAGAATGGTGGTTGGGGAGAAGACAAAAAGGAGAAGATAGTCTCGCATCAACTAGGCGTATTAACATGCTATGGAGATGCTCATCAATAGATATCAATGTGAGTGAGTAGGGTTTGCCATGCAACGGATGCACTAGAGCTATACGTGTATGAAAGCTCAACAAAAGAAACTAAGTGGGTGTGCATCCAACTCGCTTGCTCACGAAGACCTAGGGCATTTTGAGGAAGCCCATCATTGGAATATACAAGACAAGTTCTATAATGTAAAATTCCCACTAGTATATGAAGGTGACAACATAGGAGACTCTCTATCATGAAGATCATGGTGCTACTTTGAAGCACAAGTGTGGAAAAAGGATAGTAGCATTGTCCCTTCTCTCTTTTTCTCTCATTTTTTTATTTGGGCCTTCTTTTTTTATGACCTCTTTTCTTTCTTTTTTTTTCTTTTCGTCCGGAGTCTCATCCCGACTTGTGGGGGAATCATAGTCTCCATCATCCTTTCCTCACTTGGGACAATGCTCTAATAATGATGATCATCACACTTTTATTTACTTACAACAAAATAATTAGAACAAAATATGACTCTATGTGAATGCCTCCGGTGGTGTACCGAGATATGCAATGAATCAAGAGTGACATGTATGAAAGAATTATGAACGGTGGCTTTGCCACAAATACGATGTCAACTGCATGATCGTGCAAAGCAATATGACAATGATGAAGTGTGTCATAATAACAGAACAGTGGAAAGTTGCATGGCAATATATCTCGGAATGGCTATGGAAATGCCATAATAGGTAGGTATGGTGGCTATTTTGAGTAAAGTATATGGTGGGTTTATGGTACCGGCGAAATTTGCGCGGTACTAGAGAGGCTAGCAATGGTGGAAAGGTGAGAGTGCGTATAATCCATGGACTCAACATTAGTCATAAATAACTCACATACTTATTGCAAAAATCTATTAGTTATCGAAACAAAGTACTATGCGCTTGCTCCTAGGGGGATAGATTGGTAGGAAAACACCATCGCTCGTCCTCGACCGCCACTTGTAAGGAAGACAATCAATAAATAAATCATGCTCCCACTTCATCACATAACGGTTCACCATACGTGCATGCTACAGGAATCACAAACTTCAACACAAGTATTTATCAAATTCACAACTAGTCAACTAGCATGACTCTAATATCACCATCTCCATATCTCAAAACAATCATCAAGTATCAAACTTCTCATAGTATTTAATGCACTTTTTATGATAGTTTTTATTATACCCATCTTGGATGCCTATCATATTAGGACTAGTTTCATAACCAAAGGAAATTACCATGCTGTTCTACAGGAATCTCAAAATAATATAAGTGAAGCATGAGAGATCAATAATTTCTATAAAATAAAACCACCACCATGCTCTAAAAGATATAAGTGAAGCACTAGAGCAAAATTATCTAGCTCAAAAGATATAAGTGAAGCACATAGAGTATTCTAATAAATTCCGATTCATGTGTGTCTCTCCCAAAAGGTGTGTACATCAAGGATGATTGTGGTAAACTAAAAATCAAAGACTCAAATCATACAAGACGCTCCAAGCAAAACACATATCATGTGGTGAATAAAAATATAGCCTCAAGTAAAGTTACCGATAGAAGAAGACGAAAGAGGGGATGCCTTCCGGGGCATCCCCAACTTAGGATATTGGTTGTCCTTGAATTTTACCTTGGGGTGCCTTTGTAATCCCCAAGCTTAGGCTCTTGCCACTCCTTATTCCATAATCCATCAAATCTTTACCCAAAACTTGAAAACTTCACAACACAAAACTTAAACAGAAAATCTCATGAGCTCCGTTAGTATAAGAAAACAAAACACCACTTAAGGTAATGTAATTAACTCATTCCTTATTTGTATTTGTGTTAAACCTACTGTATTCCAACTTATATATTGTTCATAACCTCCGATACTAGCCATAGATTCATCAAAATAAGCAAACAACACACGAAAAACAGAATCTGTCAAAAACAGAACAGTCTGTAGTGATCTGTAGGTTTTGAATACTTCTATAACTCCAAAAATTCTAAAATAAATTTCTTGACGTGAGGAATTTATCTATTAATCATCTTCAAAAATAATCAACTTAATCGCACTCTCCAGTAAAAAATGGCGTTAAATCTCGTGAGCGCTAAAGTTTCTGTTTTTTACAGCAAGATCGCAAAGACTTTCCCCCCAACTCTTCCCAAAGGTTCTACTTGGCACAAACACTAATTAAAAGAATAAAACCACATCTCAACAGAGGATAGATGAATTATTTATTACTAAACAGGAACAAAAAACAAGAAACAAAAATAAAATTGGGTTGCGTCCCAACAAGCGCTATCGTTTAACGCCCCTAGCTAGGCATCTATAATTTAAATGATGCTCACATGAAAGATAGCAATTGAAACAAAAAGAGAGCATCATAAAACATGTGACAAACATATCTAAGTCTAACATACTTCCTATGCATAGGCATCTTATAGGCAAACAAATTATCAAGGCAAGCAAAAACTAGCATGTGCAAGGAAGCGGAAAGAAACAATAGCAATCTTAACATAACGAGAGGTAATTTAGTAACATGAAAATTTCTACAATCATATTTTCCTCTCTCATAATAATTACATGTGGGATCATAAGCAAACTCAACAAAATAGCTATCACATAAATATTTTCAACACGATCCACATGCATGCAAAGTTGACACTCTTCCAAAATAGTGGGATTAGCATTAACTAAAGTCATGACCTCTCCAAACCCACTTTTAATATTATTGCAAACATTATTATCAATCTCATATTCATCATGGTGCTTAATTAAATTTTCAATATCATAAGAAGAATCCCGCAATCATGATCATTGCAACAAATAGTAGTCATAGCAAAACTAGCATCCCCAAGCTTGAGGTTTTGCATATCATTAACACGATTGTCATTAAGAGAATTTATAATAACATCATTACAATCATGCTTTTCATCGAAGGAACTATCAAGTATGGGTGCAATAGCAACGATCTCATGTTTAACATAAGGAACTATAACAAACTCATCTTCATAAATATCGGCATCATGGCCACAAGAATACCAAGCATCATGTTCATCAAGGGATATTTCAATCAAATCATCGGAATCATAATTATCTATAGATTCATGCATATCATTATTTTCAACGGTCATTCTTTCAATAAATTATTTGACATAGACATTATGAGCATAGTATTCGTAGCAATATTTACGTATGTCAAAAAATTTAGATTCATAGAGAGTAATATCAAACTTTTCAATCAAAGAAGCAACTTCATAAGCACCCTTAAAAGCAACAAATTCCTCAATTTGTTCGATATCGTAGTAACTATAAACACCCTTTGCATAAGAAGATAAGATTTTATTATCATTAAACTCACATAGGTAGGGGAGGTGTTTTTAGGTTTCTTAGATCAACAAGTAAAATCACAAATTTCACAAAGATTCCAAGCATAACACAACAATCTGTTTATTCGATCCCATAAGAGTCTCCCTTTTTCAGACAAACGGTGACGCACAAAATGAGCATGCCCATCTAAAGATTTCCCATCAACTAGGCTAGTTGGGGTTTCAGCACGAGCACATAAGGATCGAAGATGATCCAAGTAGAACACTTTTAAGTGGATACATATCAATAGATTTTTAGCAAGCAAAGATCCAAGCAAATGGAAGGCACATGGAAACACAAACAAAGATACATATGGGAAGAAGGCGAAGAAAAGGCAAAGGTTTTCGAAAATCATTTTAGAAGTGGGGGAGAGGAAAACGAGAGGCGAATGGCAAATAATGTAATGCGAGGGATAAGAGTTTGTGATGGGTACTTGGTATGTCTTGACTTGTGCGTAGATCTCCCCGGCAACGGCGCCAAAAATCCTTCTTGCTACCTCTTGAGCACTGCGTTGGTTTTGCCTTGAAGAGGAAAGGGTGATGCAGCAAAGTAGCGTAAGTATTTCCCTCAGTTTTTGAGAACCAAGGTATCAATCCAGTAGGAGACTACGCGCAAGTCCCTCGTACCTACACAAACAAATAAGAACCTCGCAACCAATGCGATAAAGGGGTTGTCAATCCCTTCACGGTCACTTACGAGAGTGAGATCTGATAGAGATAATAATAGTAAGATAAATATTTTTGGTATTTTTATGATATAGATTGAAAGTAAATATTGCAAAATAAAATAGATTGGAACTTATATGATAAAAGATAGACCCGGGGGCCATAGGTTTCACTAGTGGCTTCTCTCAAGATAGCATACGTATTACGGTGGGTGAACAAATTACTGTCGAGCAATTGATAGAAAAGTGAATAATTATTAGAATATCTAGGCATGACCATGTATATAGGCATCACGTCCGCGACAAGTAGACTGAAACGATTCTGCATCTACTACTATTACTCCACACATCGACCGCTATCCAGCATGCATCTAGAGTATTAAGTTCATAAGAACAGAGTAATGCATTAGGCAAGATGACATGATGTAGAGGGATAAACTCAAGCAGCATGATATAAACCCCATCTTTTTATCCTCGATGGAAACAATACAATACGTGCCTTGCTGCCCCTGCTGTCACTGGGAAAGGACACCACAAGATTGAACCCAAAGCTAAGCACTTCTCCCATTGCAAGAAAGATCAATCTAGTAGGCCAAACCAAACTGATAATTCGAAGAAACTTGCAAAGATAACCAATCATACAATTCAGAGAAGAATCAAATATTGTTCATAGATAAACTTGATCATAAACCCACAATTCATCGGATCTCAACAAACACACCGCAAAAAGAGTTACATCAAATAGATCTCCAAGAAGATCTAGGAGAACATTGTACTGAGATCCAAAGAGAGAGAATAAGCCATCTAGCTAATAACTATGGACCCGAAGGTCTGAGGTAAACTACTCACACGTCATTAGAGAGGCTATGGTGTTGATGTAGAAGCCCTCCGTGATCGATGCCCCCTCTGGCGGAGCTCCGGAAAAGGCCCCAAGATGGGATCTCTTGGGTATAGAAGGTTGCGGCGGTGGAAATAGGGTTTCATGGTGCTCCTGGATGTTTTCGGGGTATGTGGACATATATAGTGGGAAGAAGTAGGTCGGTGGAGCCACGAGGGGCCCATGAGGGTGGAGGGCGCGCCCAGGGGGGTAGGCGCGCCCCTGCCTCGTGGCCTCCTTGTTGATTTCTTGACGTCCACTCCAAGTCCCCTGGATCACATTTGTTCCAAAAATAACTCTCCTGAAGGTTTCATTCCGTTTGGATTCCGTTTGATATTCCTTTTCTGTGAAACACTGAAATAGGCAAAAAAACAGCAATTTGCACTGGGCCTTGGGTTAGTAGGTTAGTCCCCAAAATAATATAAGAGTGTATAAATAAGCCCATTAACATCCAAAACAGATAATATAATAGCATGGAACAATCAGAAATTATAGATACATTGGAGACGTATCAAGCTCCTGAGGCGCGATGCTCAAGAGGTCCCCTTTAGTGTGCAAGCAGCTACCTAAAGGTAGGAAAGGGAGGCAGCGTCGCCGTAAAAAGGCTGCATCAGGTGGAAATCTTATGTCATAGCGCTCGGCCGACCCGGGTGCGAAACTTATCTTGGAAGTCCAGAGTTGATTCCTTGTGCAGCGCCAGACTCATGCGTCGACGGCCATAACGTAGCTAGGTTAGGCCCGTGTGAGCCTCCCTTTTTTCCCAAACTCTTCTTTGTGCTCTACGTCCTCGGGTCCCGGCTCTCGAGCGAGCTCAGCCGCCACTGGTATGGCAGGTCATGATGCCATGGTCAAGGCCAGGGGTGAGGGCTGGAGAGCCAGTAAGAGCTCCTAAGTCGTGATGCTTAGGACCCCCCCTTTAACACGCAAGCGAATTGCATGGTAAAAGAGGGAGCCCGCGGTACCGCCTGTTGTCGCCCTCGGGAGGTTCTTGCAAGTTAGCGCGAAGAGGGGTACAAATTGCAACCACGCTTGCCGGCCTGCCACTGGTCGTTCCACGAGAAGATGAAGGCACTAAGGGCCTAGTGAGGTGACGTGCGCAGGCATGCCGCGAGCCAGAGCTCGACCGCTCAGATTTGTCAGCGTTGCAGGGACGGACCCGAGCACAATCGCCGTGCCAGCATGAGTAGCCCCCGTTGCGGGATGAGCAAGGGGCCAATCGGCGACACGGGCGGCCGCAGCGAGTGACAATTAAGCAAGTGATGACTATAAATAACTCATACATGGGAACGAGCTAGCATAGATAGATGCAAGAACAACACATGCCACTGGGACGGACCCGAGCGGCCTGGGGATGATGTAGCCTGAGGGGCGCCCCCAGCATAGTAAGCTAAAGATGTAGAAAGATACATGCCGCAGGGGCAAGCCCATGCGACCTGGGAATCACTACAAAAAAAGACACATCCGTGACATTTTGGGCCAAACGAATTTTTTTCGGTCATACATATGACACTTCTATGACGATAATTGTGACAAAACCCAGTATTATCATAGATGTGGTGGGCTCCTACTTCTATGACAAAAAATCATGACAGAAAATGGGCTTTTCGTCCTGGGCGGGCCGGAGACGTAGCTGCACGACATTCTTTGGGCCGTCCATGATGGAAAAAACCGTGGTAGAAGTGAGGGGGAGGAAAATTTCAGGGAGTTCCCGGTTACTGTGGGAGGTCGGGGGTCGAGCGATGCGCGTTTCTCTCGTACACGTACGCGTGTGTGTGCCAGGCATTGGCTCTAACTGAACCCGAGCGAGGCGTTGGGCTCTAACTGAACCCGAGCGATTGCACTGCAGGCTACGCACTACTGAACCCGAGCGGTTGATCGATGGCTGTTAATTGAACCCGTTCGAGCGATTCCTTCGCTACTGCTGCTAA
>NC_041392.1:539191852-539324258 GCF_002162155.2 Triticum dicoccoides | reverse complement strand
AGGGTTGGATGAACAGTAGACGATGGAGGGGTGCCTGTGGAGGGGTGGTTGAACAGGACCCCGTGGTGTGGAGGGCTGGATGAACAGTAGACCGTGGAGGGGTGCCCGTGGAGGGGTGGTTGAACAGTAGCCGGTGGAGTAGCGCGCGGTGGAGGCTAGATGAACAGGAGCCCGTGGAGGCTCGAGGAGGTCGACGGTAGCCCGCGGAGGCTGGAGGAGGTCGACGGTGGAGATGAACAGTGTCCCGTGGAGTCCCATTTTGCGGTACGCCACACCCCTCCCGATGAACAAGACCCCCATTTCGACCGTAGGATGTCCATTTCGTCCGTTTTGCGGTACGGCACACCCCTCCCGATCAACAGGACCCTCGTTTCGACCGTAGGAGGTCTGTTTTGTCCGTTTTGCATTACGCCACACCCCTCCCGATGAATAGGACCCCCGTTTCGACCGTAGGAGGTCTGTTTCCTCCGTTTTGCGGTACGCCAGACCCCTCCCGATCAACAGGACCCCGTTCCGAACGTAGCAGGTCTATTTCCTCCGTTGTGCGGTACGACAGGCCTCATTTCCATCGCCTGTTCCGTCCAAGCCCTCTCGATGAACATGACCACGCATTCCATTCCGACCCAGCTGGTTGGCTCCCACGTGTTCCGTTGCCTCCCGATGAACACGACGCATTCCGTTGCCTCCCCATGAACACGACGCATTCTGTTGCCTCCCCATGAACACGACGACGAATTTGTTTCTCCGTTCCGACCCAGCCATGTACACGAGCCTGGCCATACGTATGCGTGAGTAGGCATTCGAGACCCTGCCCATATGTACACAAACGTGGCCATATTTTCTTTCTTGTACCCTGATACGTCTCCAACGTGTCTATAAATTTTGATTGCTCCATGCTATATTATCTACTGTTTTGGACTATATTGGGCTTTATTTTCCACTTTTATATTATTTTTGGGACTAACCTATTAACTGGAGGCCCAGCCCAGAATTGCTGTTCTTTTGCCTATTTCAGTGTTTCGAAGAAACAAAATATCAAACGGAGTCCAAACGGAATAAAATCTTCGGGAACATGATTTTCTCACCGAACGTGATCCAGGAGACTTGGACCCTGCTCCAAGGAACAAAAGAGGCGGTCACGAGGGTGGGGGCGCCCCCCCCTAGGGCGCGCCCCCTGCCCTCGTGGGCCCCTCGTTGCTCCTCCGGCGTACTTCTTCCTCCTATATATACACACGTACCCCCAAACTATCAGAACAGGAGCCAAAAACCTAATTCCACCGCCGCAACTTTCTGTATCCACGAGATCCCATCTTGGGGCCTGTTTCGGAGCTCCGCCGGAAGAGGGCCATCATCACGGAGGGCTTCTACATCATCATAGCCTCTCCGATGAAGTGTGAGTAGTTTACCTCAGACCTTCAGGTCCATAGTTAGTAGCTAGATGGCTTCTTCTCTCTCTTTGAATCTCAATAAAAGTTCTCCCCCTCTCTCGTGGAGATCTATTCGATGTAATCTTCTTTTTGCGGTGTGTTTGTTGAGACCGATGAATTGTGGGTTTATGATCAAGTCTATCTATGAATAATATTTGAATCTTCTCTAAATTCTTTTATGTATGATTGGTTATCTTTGCAAGTCTCTTCGAAGTATCCGTTTGGTTTGGCCAACTAGATTGGTAGTTCTTGCCATGGGAGAAGTGCTTAGCTTTGGGTTCGATCTTGCGGTGTCCTTACCCAGTGATAGAAGGGGCAGCAAGGCACGTATTGTATCGTTTACATCGAGGATAACAAGATGGGGTTTATTTCATATTGCATGAATTTATCTCTCTACATCATGTCATCTTGCTTAAGGCGTTACTCTGTTTTTAACTTAATACTCTAGATGCATGCTGGATAGCGGTCGATGAGTGGAGTAATAGTAGTAGATGCAGAATCGTTTCGATCTACTTGTCATGGACGTGATGCCTATATACATGATCATGCCTAGATATTCTCATAACTATGCTCAATTCTGTTAATTGCTCAACAGTAATTTGTTCACCCACCGTAGATTACTTATGCTCTTGAGAGAAGCCACTAGTGAAACCTATGGCCCCTGGGTCTATTCGCATCATATCAATCTCCATTACTTTAATATTTCTTTTCTTTTTTTACTTTGCCTTTACTTTTTACTTTGCATCTTTATACCAAAAATACCAAAATATTATATCTATCAGATCTCACTCTCGTAAGTGACCGTGAAGGGCTTGACAACCCCTAATCGCGTTGGTTGCGAGTAGCTATCGCTTTGTGCTGGTACGAGGGACTTGAGCATGGGCTCCTACTGGATTGATACCTTGGTTCTCAAAAACTGAGGGAAATACTTACGCTACTCTGCTGCATCATCTCTTCCTCTTCGGGGAAAACCAACGCAAGCTCAAGGCGTAGCAAGAAGGATTTCTGGCGCCATTGCCGGGGAGTCCACGCAAAAAGTCAACATACCAAGTACCCATCACAATCCCTATCTCTCGCATTACATTATTTGCCATTTGCCTCTCGTTTTCCTCTCCCCCCAATTCACCCTTGCCGTTTTATTTGCCCTCTCTCTCTCTATCCTCCCTCTCTATTTGCCTCTTTTTGCCCGTTTGCTTTTTGTTTGCTCATGTGTTAGATTGCTTATTTGTCGTGATGGCTCAAGATACTACCAAATTGTGTGACTTCACCAATACCAATAATAATGATTTCCTTAGCACTCCGATTTCTCCTCTTACCGATGTTGAATCTTGTGAAATTAATACTGCTTTGTTGAATCTTGTTATGAAAGATCATTTCGCCGACCTTCCTAGTGAATATTCCGCTACTCATCTGAATAGCTTCGTTGATTTATGTGATATGAAAAAGAAAAAAGATGTCAATAATGATGTCGTTAAATTGAAGCTATTTCCTTTTTTGCTTAGAGATTGTGCTAAATCTTGGTTTTCGTCTTTGCCTAAGAATAGTATTGATTCATGGAACAAGTGCAAAGATGCTTTTATCTCTAAGTATTTTCCTCCCGCTAAGATCATCTCTCTTAGAAACGATATTATGAACTTTAAACAACTTGATCATGAACATGTTGCACAAGCTTGGGAGAGAATGAAATTAATGATACGTAATTGCCCTACTCATGGTTTGAATTTGTGGATGATTATACAAAAATTTTATGCCGGATTGAATTTTGCTTCTAGAAATCTTTTAGATTCGGCCGCGGGAGGCACTTTTATGGAAATCACTTTAGGAGATGCTACTAAACTCCTAGATAATATTATGGTTAATTATTCTCAATGGCATACTAAAAGATCTTCTAATAAAAAAGTGCATGCGATCGAAGAAATTAATGTGTTGAGTGGAAAGATGGATGAACTTATGAAATTATTTTCTACTAAGAGTGTTTCTTCTGATCCTAATGATATGCCTTTGTCTACTTTCATTGAGAACAACAATGAATCTATGGATGTGAATTTTGTTGATAGGAATAATTTTGGTAACAACGCTTATAGAGGGAATTTTAATCCTAGGCCATATCCTAGTAATCCTTCTAATAATTATGGGAATTCCTACAAAAACTCTTATGGAAATTATAATAAGATGCCCTCGGAATTTGAGAATAGTGTTAAGAGTTTATGAATTCACAAAAGAATTTTAATGCTTTGCTTGAGGAGAAATTGCTTAAAGTTGATGATTTGGCTAGAAACGTTGATAGAATTTCTCTTGAGGTTGATTCTTTAAAGCTTATATCTATTCCTCCTAAGCATGATATCAATGAGTCTCTCAAAGCCATGAGAATTTCCATTGATGAGTGCAAGGAAAGAACCACTAGGATGCGTGCCTCCAAAGATGCCTTTATTAAAGCGTGTTCTTCCAATACCTATGAAAAATCAAGATGAAGATCTAAAAGTTATTGATGTGTCTCCTATTAAATCTTTATTTTGCAATATTAATCTTGATGAAACTGAATATGATCTTCCTTTACCTAGAAGGCGTTCTAAAAATTCAGAGTATTTAGATCTTAATGATGAAATTGATGAAAGTGGGATTGAAAGAAATAAAAATCTAGATGTTGCTAAACCCACTATATTGGATTTCAAGGAATTTAATTATGAAAGTTGCTCTTTAATTGATTTTATTTCCTTGTTGCAATCCGTGCCAAATTCTCCACATGCTTATAGTCAAAATAAAGCCTTCACCGAACATATTGTTGATGCCTTGATGCAATCTTATGAAGAAAAACTTGAGTTGAAAGTTTCTATCCCTAGAAAACTCTATGATGAGTGGGAACCAACTATTAAAATTAAAATTAAAGATCATGAGTTTTATGCTCTGTGTGATTTGGGTGCTAGTGTGTCTACTATTCCCAAGACTTTGTGTGATTTACTAGATTTCCGTAATTTTGATGATTGCTCTCTAAACTTGCATCTTGCGGATTCCATTATTAAGAAACCTATGGGAAGGATTAATGATGTTCTTATTGTTGCAAAAAGTAATTATGTGCCCGTAGATTTCATTGTTCTTGATATAGATTGCAATCCTTCTTGCCCTATTATTCTTGGTAGACCTTTCCTTAGAACGGTTGGTGCGATTATTGATATGAAGGAAGGGAATATTAGATTTCAATTTCCATTAAAAAAGGGCATGGAACACTTTCCAAGAAAGAAAATAAAATTATCATATGAAACTATCATGAGAGCCACTTATGGATTGCCTACCAAAGATGGCAATACCTAGATCTATCCTCGCTTTTATGCCTAGCTAGGGGCGTTAAACGATAGCGCTTGTTGGGAGGCAACCCAATTTTATTTTTATTCCTTGCATTTTGCTCATGTTTAGTAATAAATAAATTATTTATCCTCAGTTTTGGTTGTGTTTTTTGTGTTTAATTATTGTTTGTGCCAAGTAGAACCGTTGGGAAGACTTGGGGAAAGTCTTGTTGAACTTGCTGTAAAAAACAGAAACTTTAGCACTCACGAGAACTGCTGTCATTTTTATTTGGAGAGTGCTATTTAGTTAATTCTTTTTTAAGATGATTAATAGATAAATTCCTCACGTCCATAAATTTATTTTAGAACTTTTGGGGTTCCAGATCTTGCGCTAGCTACAGATTACTACAGACTGTTCTGTTTTTAACAGATTCTGTTTTTCGTGTGTTGTTTGCTTATTTTGATGAATCTATGGCTAGTAAAATAGTTTATAATCCATAGAGAAGTTGGAATACAGTAGTTTTAACACCAATATAAATTAATAATGAGTTCATTACAGTACCTTGAAGTGGTCTTTTGTTTTCTTTCGCTAACGGAGCTCACGAGTTTTCTATTTTGAGTTTTGTGTTGTGAAGTTTTTAAGTTTTGGGTGAATTCTTTTGATGGATCATGGAACAAGGAGTGGAAAGAGCCTAAGCTTGGGGGTGCCTTGGGCACCCCCAAGATAATCCAAGGACACCAAAAAGTCAAAGCTTGGGGATGCCCCCGGAGGCATCCCCTCTTTCGTCCACTTCCATCGGTAATTTACTTGGAGCTATATTTTTATTCACCAACATGATATGTGTTTTTGCTTGGAGCGTCTTGTATTATTTGTGTCTTTGTGTCTTAGTATGCCACAATCATCCTTGCTGTACACACCTTTTGAGAGATCCATACATGAATTAAAATTTGATAGAATACTCTATGTGCTTCACTTATATCTTTTGAGCTAAGTAGTTTTGCTCTATGTGCTTCACTTATATCTTTTAAGCTAGATAATTTTCCTCTATGTGCTTCACTTATATCTTTTGAGCATTATAATTTTGCTCTATGAGCTTCACTTAGATCTTTTAGAGCACGGTGGTGGATTTGTTTTAAAGAAACTATTGATCTCTCATGCTTCACTTAAATTATTTTGAGAGTCTCTTAATAGCATGGTAATTTGCTTAATAATAATATGCTTGGTATTCAAGATTGGTGAAACTTTCTTGTGAGTGTGTTGAATACTAAGAAAAGATTGAAGCATGATAATTGTTTTGAGATATGGAGGTGATAATATTAAAGTCATGCTAGTTGAGTAGTTGTGAATTTAAAGAATACTTGTGTTAAGGTTTGTGATTCCCGTAGCATGCACGTATGGTGAACCGTTATGTGATGAAGTCGGAGCATGATTTATTTATTGATTGTCTTCCTTATGAGTGGCGGTCGGGGACGAGCGATGGTCTTTTCCTACCAATCTATCCCCCTAGGAGCATGCGCGTAATACTTTGCTTTGATAACTTATAGATTTTTGCAATAAGTATATGAGTTCTTTATGACTAATGTTGAGTCCATGGATTATACGCACTCTCACCCTTCCACCTTTGCTAGCCTCTCTAATACCACACACCTTTCGCCGGTATCATACACCTACCATATACCTTCCTCAAAACAGCCACCATACCTACCTATTATGGCATTTCCATAGCCATTCCGAGATATATTGCCATGCAACTTTCCACCATCTAGTTCATCATGACACACTCCATCATTGTCATATTGCATATCCCGGTACACCACCGGATGCATTCACATAGAGTCATATTTTGTTCTAAGTATCGAGTTGTAATTGTTGAGTTATAAGAAAAATAAAAGTGTGATGATCATCATTATTAGAGCATTGTCCCAGTGCGGAAAGAATGATGGAGACTATGATTCCCCCATAAGTCAGGATGAGACTCCAGACGAAAAATAAAATAAATAAAAAAAGGAGGCCAAAGAAGCCCAAATAAAAGAGGCCATAAAAAAAGAGAAAAGGCCCAAATAAAAAAATGAGAGAAAAAGAGAGAAGGGACAATGTTACTATCCTTTTACCACACTTGTGCTTCAAAGTAGCACCATGATCTTCATAGTAGATAGTCTCTCATGTTATCACTTTCATATACTAGTGGGAATTTTACATTATAGAACTTGGCTTGTATATTCCAATGATGGGCTTCCTCAAAATTGCCCTAGGTCTTCATGAGCAAGCAAGTTGGATGCATACCCACTTAGTTTATTTTTGAGCTTTCATATACTTATAGCTCTAGTGCATCCGTTGCACGGCAATCCCTACTCACTCACATTGATATCTATTGATGGGCATCTCCATAGCCCGTTGATACGCCTAGTTGATGTGAGACCATGTTCTTCTTTTTGTCTTCTCCACAACCACCATTCTATTCCACCTATAGTGCTATACCCATGGCTCACGCTCATGTATTGCGTGAAGATTGAAAAAGTTTTGAAAAAGTTAGAGTATGAAACAATTGCTTGGCTTGTCATCGGGGTTGTGCATGATTTAAATACTTTGTGTGGTGAAGATGGAGCATAGCCAGACTATATGATTTTGTAGGGATAACTTTCTTTGGCCATGTTATTTTGAGAAGACATAATTGCTTTGTTAGTATGCTTGAAGTACTATTATTTTTTATGTCAATATAAAATTTTGTCTTGAATCTTTCTGATCTGAATATTCATTCCACAATTAAGAAGATTTGCATTGAAATTATGCCAAGTAGCACTCCGCATCAAAAATTCTCTTTTTATCATTTACCTACTCGAGGACGAGCAGGAATTAAGCTTGGGGATGCCTGATACGTCTCCAACGTATCTATAATTTTTGATTGCTCCATGCTATATTATCTACTGTTTTGGACTATATTGGGCTTTATTTTCCACTTTTATATTATTTTTGGGACCAACCTATTAACCGGAGGCCCAGCCCAGAATTGTTGTTTTTTGCCTATTTCAGTATTTCGAAGAAACGTTATATCAAACAGAGTCCAAATGGAATAAAATCTTCGGGAACGTGATTTTCTCACCGAACGTGATCCAGGAGACTTGGACCCTGCTCCAAGGAACAAAAGAGGCGGTCACGAGGGTGGGGGCGCCCCCTAGGGCGCACCCCCCCACCTCGTGGGCCCCTCGTTGCTCCTCCGGCATACTTCTTCCTCCTATATATACACACGTACCCCCAAACTAGCAGAATAGGAGCCAAAAACCTAATTCCACCGCCGCAACTTTCTGTATCCACGAGATCCCATCTTGGGGCCTGTTCCGGAGCTCCGCCGGAAGAGGGCCATCATCACGGAGGGCTTCTACATCATCATAGCCTCTCCGATGAAGTGTGAGTAGTTTACCTCAGACCTTCGGGTCCATAGTTAGTAGCTAGATGGCCTCTTCTCTCTCTTTGAATCTCAATACAAACTTCTCCCCCTTTCTCATGGAGATCTATTCGATGTAATCTTCTTTTTGCGGTGTGTTTGTTGAGACCGATGAATTGTGGGTTTATGATCAAGTCTATCTATGAATAATATTTGCATCTTCTCCGAATTCTTTTATGTATGATTGGTTATCTTTGCAAGTCTCTTCGAAGTATCCCTTTGGTTTGGCCAACTAGATTGGTAGTTATTGCCATGGGAGAAGTGCTTAGCTTTGGGTTCGATCTTGCGGTGTCCTTACCCAGTGACAGAAGGGGCAACAAGGCACATATTGTATCGTTGCCATCAAGGATAACAAGATGGGGTTTATTTCATATTGCATGAATTTATCTCTCTACATCATGTCATCTTGCTTAAGGCGTTACTCTGTTTTTAACTTAATACTCTAGATGCATGCTGGATAGCGGTCGATGAGTGGAGTAATCGTAGTAGATGCAGAATCATTTCGATCTACTTGTCACGGACGTGATGCCTATATACATGATCATGCCTAGATATTCTCATAACTGTGCTCAATTCTGTCAATTGCTCAACAGTAATTTGTTCACCCACCGTAGAATACTTATGCTCTTGAGAGAAGCCACTAGTGAAACCTATGGCCCCCAGGTCTATTCTCATCATATCAATCTCCATTACTTTAATCTTACTTTGCTTTTTTACTTTGCCTTTACTTTTTACTTTGCATCTTTATACCAAAAATATTATATCTATCAGATCTCACTCTCGTAAGTGACCGTGAAGGGCTTGACAACCCCTAATTGCTCTGGTTGCGAGTAGCTATCGCTTTGTGCAGGTACGAGGGACTTGAGCGTGGGCTCCTACTGGATTGATATCTTGATTCTCAAAAACTGAGGGAAATACTTACGCTACTCTGCTGCATCATCCCTTCCTCTTCGGGGAAAACCAACGCAAGCTCAAGACGTAGCACACCCTGGCCGCTGTACGGACGTGTACATGCTACGTGCGCGCCTCTACTACGAAACGTACACGCCTCTACTACGACACGTGCGCACCTCTACATCCACCAGTATATATGTATGCTTCGACCAGGTGAGTCCCGACTGTCAGGAACTTCCTTGCTCGCGAAGATGTAGCTGGTGGGTCCCAGCAGTCAGGGGGGCGAATCGTTTTTTTGCCCAAACGCACTTCCTTGCGTGCGAAGATGTAGCTGGAGGGTCCCAGCAGTCAGGGGCAAACGTTTTTTTGCGAAATACAGTGGCATGTCCGGTGGGTCCCTGCTTTCAGGTGGAGGAATAATTATTTTGCACGTAATAAGGAGGCACTTCCTTGCTGCGGCCGTGGACCCAGCTGTCAGCCTCTCCACGTACAGTCCACGTTCGATGGAAGCCGTTCCTTGACCACGTTGACCATGCCGCGCCGAGAGCACCAGGGCGGTGGACGACGGCGAGGCCTAGGAAGGGGACGATGCTGAGCCGGGGAAGACGCGGCAGTGGATGCCCACGCGTAGAGGGGTACGAGGGTTCACTGGTTCGCTGCAGTGTCAGGCTGCCATCGCCGCAGAATAACATGGGGTGTGGGTGAGTAGAGGGATGGCCTGGCCAGCGGTGGGAGTAGTAGGGGGCGGTGAGGCCTTCGCCGCATCGCAGCCGGCCATGGGAGGCAGGAGCACGAGGCACGACCGGCGTTGGTTTGGGCGGCTAGAGCAAGAAGACCAGAGGTTGAAGAGGCACTATGGCCGTTGGATGGACATCGTACGGTCACTGGAGCTAGAATCGTGCATATTGACTAAGTTGACAAAGCCCTCTGTCCCCGTCAACTTAGTAGGCCCACAAGTCAGCCTGCCACTATACTGTGTCCCAGCTAACAGGGGGAGTATTCATTTTTTTTGTGCGTAATAAGGAGGCACTTTCTTGCGTGCGAAGATATAGCTGGGGGGTCCGAGCTGTCAGCGGCGGTAACGTTTTTTTCACGAAATACAGAGGCCCTTTTGGTGGGTCCCTCATGTCAGGTGGAGGAATCATTATTTTGCGCGTAATAAGGAGGCATTTCCTTGCGTGCGGCCATGGACCCATGTAACACCCGGATGTAATTTACCTTATTTGTATCCCAACTCTTGTCGTTTCCTACACTAAGTTATGTTATTTCCTCGTTGATGGGTTTTTGTCTCCGTGTGTTTTGTCTTTGTCATGCATCTCATATCATGTCATCATGTGCATTG
Organism: Triticum dicoccoides; assembly: GCF_002162155.2. NCBI lineage: Eukaryota > Viridiplantae > Streptophyta > Magnoliopsida > Poales > Poaceae > Triticum > Triticum dicoccoides. The sequence continues at coordinate 539,313,871 of NC_041392.1, read as the reverse complement.
CATTTGCATACATGTTCGTCTCATGCCTCCGAGCATTTTCCCCGTTGTCCGTTTTGCATTCCGGCGCTCCTATGTCCTCCGGTGTCCATTTCTACCTCTTTTCGTGTGTGGGGGATAAACGTTTTCGGATTGGACTGATACTTGCCAAGCGGCTTTGGTTTACTACCGGTAGACCGCCTGTCAAGTTTCGTGCCATTTGGACTTCGTCTGATACTCCAACGGTTAACCGAGGGACCGAAAAGGCCTCATGTGTGTTGCAGCCCAACACCCCTCCAAAGTGGTCCAAAACCCACCTAGACCCCTTCTATATTCTAGAGCGACCAATCACGATCGCGTGGCCGCAAACCGCACCTTATTTGGAGCTTCCTAGCTCCCTCTACCCCTATAAAAAGGGCCACTCCCCGAAATTTTCGGGTCTTCCCTCCCCTAAACCTAGCTCCTCTCCCTCTCGCCGCGCCAGACACGTCCGGTCTGGCCGGACGAAACCGCCGTCGCTACCCGCAGCCAACCGGGGGCCGCCACGTGTCCCGGCCGGCCTCCCCACCGCCGCGGCCTGTGAAGCCCGCGGGGAGCCCTCCCGGCCCGCGCGCCCGCGCTGCCCCGCTCTCCCAGCCGCCTCGGCGGGACCGCCCGACACCACCGCGCCTCTCGCCGCCCGGCGACGCTGCCGCCAGTGCCGGCCACCGCGGCGCCATCGTCGCCTCGCCGCCACTGCACCGACCGGAGCCGCTCACCGCCGCCAAGTTCCACTCCGGCGCCGCCCAAGTCCACCGCGGCCATCCTGCTCGATCTGGCCGACTCCGACGACTCCTAATCTCCGGCGAACAGTGATTCCGACCGTCCTCGGTTTCTGTGCACGATCTGGATCCAGATCCGGATCGTGAGGTTGACTTTTCCCCTCCAAACCCTAAATATTTTACAATCTTTGTCATGCCATAACACTGCAATCGTTGCTCCGATTCGTGCTTGTAGCATATCAAAATGTTCGTCTCGACGAGTACATCATTTAATCTCATTGAATCATTTTCATTTCAGCTCATATTGATGCCCGAAATGCTGTTAGAAGAGGGCTATGTGAGGAAAGTTTCAGATCTGTTTCAGCAAATGCACTTTTGTCATTTTTGCCATGGTTAATGTGTGCATGATATGATCCTGAGCTCTACATGTATTTTGAAGAATGCCATGCCATCTTTACAGGGGTGCATGCCATGTATTTTTGTGATATTTGTGGTGACTAGCACAAGCATGCAAAGTAGCTTACTCAATGATGCTGATTTCAGGAACTTAGAATTTCACTAAGTCCTTGCCCTGTCATTATTTATATGCCATATGTTCATGTTGTTTCCTAGTGATCCGTGCCTCTTTTGAGCATGATCAGTAAGGATATTTTGTACATAATGTTGTGCTCTCTCCATCCATGTCTTTGTTTGCAATTATGAAGCACCCTAGCTTGAGTCAATCGAGCTCTACTTTTGCTATAAAATGTTCCTGGCAAATTGTTAACATGTTTAGCAATTTTGCCGAGCTTGTTGTTATTGATACATGTATGCTATGTTCTCATTCTTGCCATGTCTAGCTTCTATTCCATGTCTATTTACTGGGTGTATGCTTATTTTATCTTGTAATGCCTCTTACTGAGTGCATCGAGCTCGTAAACATGCCTATTTGTTAATCTGTTTTGCCATGCTCCAGTTTTTCACTAAGTCTGAATCTGTTTATGTTGTTGCTATGTTCACATGCTTGCAATTGTATTTTCTGATCCCTTTTGGCTCATGGTCACTAAGGGACTTTTGTTATATGCTTAGAGTAGCTTCAGGCCATGTTTTGCTTTGCCATGATATGTTCCTGTGGCATGTAGTTTTCGTGCTCTAAACATTGCTTCCTGATGATAAATTCCTAACATAATGTTAATTTCTCTAAGTCTGAAACCTGTTATCTTTTGCACTTTTGCCATGCTTGTTTGAACCTGCTATTTGGTGAATTAGCCATAGCTCAGTGTTCATCTTTTGTCAAGAATCATGAGTGGATCCCTGCCATGTATTTTGTTGCCATGTTGGAGTGCTGTAGCATGTTATTCTTGATGCATTTAGAAGGCTACTTGCTGTTTATCACAGACCGGTGCCATATTTGTTTTGCTTGCCATTTCCAAACCGTGCATCCGATTCCGGTTATCTTTATATCAATTTCGACCGAAATCAACTCCTCTTTCCAGTGGCACTCTTGGATTTCCAAGTTGAGGCCAGGTTCAATCATTCCTTTCCAAATCTTGCATATGCATCACATATCACATCCCGCATATCATACCATGTTTGCATCATGTTGTTTGAGCTTCGCACGTGGTTGATTGTGTTCCATTTGCTTGTTGTTCTTGCTTGGGTAGAGCCGGGAGACGAGTATGTAAATGAGGAGCCCATCGAGTATACCTACAAGGATCAAGGCAACTCTGAGAACTTTGCAGGCAAGATGACCATACCCTCGAAATCACTTCTATCTTTGCTTGCTAGATGCTCGCTCTTTTTCTATGCCTATGCTATGATACCTACCACTTAATCATCATGCCTCCCACATTGCCATGTCAAACCTCTAACCCACCTTGTCCTAGCAAACCGTTTTGGCTATGTTACCGCTTTGCTCAGCCTCTCTTATAGCGTTGCTAGTTGCAGGTGAAGATTGGAGTTCGTTGCTTGTTGGAACATGTTTATTGTTGGGATATCACAATATTATCTTGTTTATCTTAATGCACCTATATACTTGGTAAAGGGTGGAAGGCTAGGCCTTATGCCTAGTGTTTTGTTCCACTCTTACCGCCCTAGTTTCCGTCATATCGGTGTTATGTTCCCGGATTTTGCGTTCCTTACATGGTTGGGTTATAATGGGAACCCCTTGACAGTTCGCTTTGAATAAAACTCTTCCAGCATGGCCCAACATTGGTTTTAAAATTCGCCACCTAGCCTTTTTCCCTTGGGTTTCACGGACTCAAGGGTCATCTTTATTTAACCCCCTGGGCCAGTGCTTCCCTAAGTGTTGGTCCAACTGAGCGATGTCCGGGGCTACCAGGGGCAACTCTGGGCTGGCCTACCCGACGTCTGGCTCATCTGAGTGTGCCCTGAGAACGAGATATGTGCAGCTCCTATCGGGATTTGTCAGCACATTCGGGCGGCTTTGCTGGTTTAGTTTTACCATTGTCAAGAATGTCTTGTAACCGGGATGCCGATTCTGATCGGATTGTCTTGGGAGAAGGAATATCCTTCGTTGACCGTGAGAGCTTGTGATGGGCTAAGTTGGGACTCCCCTGCAGGGATTTGAACTTTTGAAAGCCGTGCCCGCGGTTATGGGCAGATGGGAATTTGTTAATGTCTGGTTGTAGAAAACCTGAAACTTAACTTAATTAAAATGCACCAACCGCGTGTGTAACCATGATGGTCTCTTCTTGGCGGAGTCCGGGAAGCGAACACGGTGTTGGAGTAATGCTTGACGTAGGTTGTTCTAGGATCACTTCTTGATCATAGTTGTTCGACCGTGCTTTTGCCTTCTCTTCTCGCTCTCTTCTGCGAATATGTTAGCGACCATATATGCTAGTCGCTTGCTGCAGCTCCACATCATACCTTTACCTTACCTATAAGCTTAAATAGTCTTGATCACGAGGGTGTGAGATTGCTGAGTCCCCGTGACTCACAGATTACTTCCAAAACCAGATGCAGGGACCGATGATGCCATTCCAGATGATATGACCGAGCTCAAGTGGGAGTTCGATGAAGACTCTCGCCATTACTATGTGTCCTTCCCAGATGATCAGTAGTGGTGCCCAGTTGGGGCGATCAGGGACTTTGTCGCATTTGGGGTTGATCTTTATTTTGGTACCGTAGTCAGACCCTGAGTGTATTGGATGAATGTAATGACTTATTTATGTATTTGTGTCACGTGGCGAGTGTAAGCCAACTATGTACCTTTCCCCTTTAGTTATTTACATGGGTTGTTGTGAAGATTACCTCACTTGCAACATTGCTTTCAATGCGGTTATGCCTCTAAGTTGTGCTTCGACACGTAGGAGATATAGCCACATCGAGAGCGTTATAACCCAACTGTTGGCCTCTCCACGGACAGTCCACTTCAGATGCATGTCGGTCGTTGACCACGTTGACAAGGCCGCATCGAGAGCACCAGGGTGTTTGACGATGGCGAGGCCTAGGAAGGGAACGACACGGAGGCAGGGAAGACTCGGCAGTTGTTTCCCACGCGGAAGGGGAGTACGACTGTCGGTGTCAAAACCGGCAGATCTCGGGTAGGGGGTCCCGAACTATGTATCTAGGATCGATGATAACAGGAGGCAGGGGACACGATGTTTTACCCTGGTTCAGGCCCTCTTAATAGAGGTAAAACCCTACGTCCTGCTTGATTGTTCTTGATGATATGAGTATTACAAGAGTAGATCTACCACGAGATCAGAGAGGCTAAACCCTAGAAGCTAGCCTATGGTATGATTGTATGTATATATCTATCGACTAGCCTGGTCCTGGTTTATATAATGCACCAGAGGCCTAGGATAACAAGAGTCCTAGCCGAATACGCAGGTGGGGGAGGATTCCTTGTCTTGATCACCAAGTCTTGTGGAATCTTCCTTGTATGCGGTAGCTGTCCGGACTGGCCCATGAGTATACGGCCATGGGGGTCCTCGCCCCAATCCAACTGATCGGGAGACGACGTGATGAGTACCCCCTAGTCCAGGACACCGTCAGTAGCCCCCTAAACCGGTCTTCAAGTTAGGGACGCTCCTCGATTCTTCCGAACTGCTCTTCATCTTCGGTTGTCAGTCTTGAAAACTGGTTCAACAAATCTTCTCATCTTCGATCTTGAAGATCGCCGAAGTGCATCCGACGAGTTTACACGTCGGGTATCCGAGGAGCCCCTTTAAGTTTTCGGCCTTTATCAATGCCTTGTTATTTTTTTGCCACACCTCGGGTTTGAAGTTGTTCCCGGGAGGCAGTGTCCTCTTGCGTCCGAGATCTAACGCCGGACTACATTCGAGGTATCTTTTGCAGCCGAGCACCAATGTCAGACTGCTTCCGAGCTCCAACGCCGAAATGTATCCGAGCTCCAACGCCGGACTATGTCCAAGCTCCAACGCCGGACTATATCCAAGAAGTCATAGATCATCTTGGTCCAAAAAAGTTGAAGGAGTTTAGCCGAGCTTAATGCCGGAAATGCCCTCTATGGAGCTAGCCGCTAGCGCCCGAGCTTTATGCCGGACTGCTTCCAAGGTGGTGCACCACCCCGTCCGCAGGCTGATTTATTGTGAATATTTTTAACTGGTGCAGTTTATTCTCTGCCGATGTATATCCAGTAGCCCTCAAGGTGTGTATCAATCTAAAACCCGAGATGCACCTGAAGGCAAGCATAAAACCGTTGTTCCTAGTATCCCCTGAGACTCAGGTCGATGCGGGAAATCGTCCTGAGGATCAACTCCTAGCTCGACAGCATACATAGGAATAAAAACGCAGTGTAATATATTAGATATAATAGTGATCGACGAATGGGCCCCTAAGAGAGGGTCGTGAGAAGTCGCCGTGATATATAGCTTGATGCCAGATAGGTCCAGATGGTACTTATTGTTGTCCGAAGACGCGCTTCCCATAATTCGATCAAGCCGAACACTGAGCCCTTTGAATTTTCTGCATTGAATAGGCAATGCAGTAGCCCCCGAGACACTGGTCGGGTGGAAACACCAGATTAGGGAATCGATGTGCCCCTTTAATATTTGTAAATAATGAGCGCAAAGCCCAGTAGCCCCGAGCCTTAATGTGGGCACGGGTGGCCGAATTAAGGATCGATGTCCAGAGTAAAATCACATATTATGTGTAATGATTCTATGTATCCAAGTACTTTACATCATTATTTTGACACCACTGTGACCATCTATTAGTTGAAAGTGGCCCATCGTCGGCTTCTACCCCTTGGTAGATACTACGTAGGGTGTTTCCGCAATAACAAAGTGTAAGTGCATCTAGCGCCACCCCTAGTTGGTTTTGGAGTATTGACGACAAAACTAGTTGAGGGACTAATGTGTTTGTGAGAATTGCAGGATAACACAGGTAGAAGTCCCTCATTGATTCGGTTTTCCTACCAGAGATGACCCCTAAAAATGTATGAAGACATTGAAGTCAAAGGTGGTATGTGAAGACATTCACATTGAAGACTATGACAAGAGAAGACATCGCGTGAAGACTATGGAGCGCGAAGACTTAGCAGTTTCGTCGTTCTGTGTTTTTCTTTGTTGAGTCATAGGAACCACCGTACTGTTAAGTGGGGTCCAAGAGAACCAGTCAGAATGACTGAAGTGATGCTTAACCAAAATCCTATGTCTTCGAGTGAAGACTATGAGAGCAAATCTTGTCCAGAGTTGGATAAGTCAGCTTTGCTTGTAGCCCAAGTAAAGTTGTCGTGTGTGTTTGAAATCTGACCCTTGGAACACGTGTCAGTTCCTTAGTGACCCAGGGTCATTTCGGACAAATCAGGTCGGGTTGCCTAGTGGCTATATATAGCCCACCCCCTACAACCATAAACGGTTGGCTGCTCAGAGTTAAAGCACGGCTTTTGTCGTTTGAGAGCAACCCACCTCAAATCCTTTGAGAGAGAATTCCTTGCGAGGATAAAGCCCTAACCACCCAGAGCCAAAGAGTGTTAGGCATCACTTAAGTCTTCCTGTCTGTGTGATCTGAAGACTTATTACACTTGAGGACTGTGAATCCTCCAGCCGGTTAGGCGTCGCGTTCTGAGCATCCAAGAGTCATTGTGGATCGCCGGTGAATGAAGTCTGTGAAGGTTTGGAAGTCTACCTTGAAGACTTACCAGAGTGATTGGGTGAGGTCTATGTGACCTTAGCTCAAGGGGAATACAGTGAGGACTGGTGTCCTGAGCCGCGTGTTCAGGACTGGGTGTCCAGGACTGTGTGTCCTCAGGTTTAAATACCTAGCCGCCCTAACCAGACGTACAACTGTCACAGCAGTTGGAACTGGTCCAACAAATCATTGTCTTCAACGAGTCACTGGTTTCATCCTTCCCTTCCCTTTACTTACTGTTGGTCCTTGTGAAGTCATTGTATGATTGCATTATCTTTTGTCTTCACTGAGTGACTGCTTGTTCTGATTGGCTTCACAATATCTTCCTACCTGATCCTTACTGCCTAGCTGCTATTAGTCATTGTGCTTGCACCTCATTGAATACTTTACTATGGTTTGCCTACTGTAGTCTACCTTCTGCTGCATGGTAATAGGTTTATTTCTATCGTTTGTGTTCGAAACTTCCATGTTTTGAAGACTTTCATAAAAATCGCCTATTCACCCCCCCTCTAGTCGATCACTAGCACTTTCAATTGGTATCAGAGCAAGGTACTCCCTTGTTATGTGTGATTCGGTTTAACCACTTGGAGTTTTAGCTATGTCGACTGCAGGGATAATTAAAGTCTCCGCTGCGTGCCCCGTCTTTGATGGAACTGAATATCCCTACTGGAAGAATAAGATGCGCATGCATCTTGAAGCCATTGATGTCGACCTATGGTATGTCGTCAAGAATTGCGTTCCCAAGGCTGGTGAAGGTGCCACCGCTGCTGATGTCAAGAAGTTCGTTCAACTGGACTCCACTGCCAAGAACATCATCTTGGTCATCTGACCAAACGACAGTATGGCCGCGTTAGTGCTTTGGAAACATCTAAGCTAGTCTGGGACTGGCTCTCCAAGGTCAACAAAGGCGTCTCAACCTAGAGAGATCAAAGAATCAGTGTCCTTCGCAACCTCTTCAACCGCTTCAAGAGAAATGACAATGAGAATGTCCAGCTCACGTTTGATCGACTCACTGACATCACAAATGAGCTTCAAACCCTCGGCGCCACTGAGATCACCAAGCATGAAGTCGTCAAGACACTCCTGAGATCACTTGATAGCTCGTTTGACACCCTAGCCCTGATGATTCAAGAACGTCCTGACTTCAAGACACTCGATCCGTCTGACATACTTGAGAGGCTCAACACACACGAGTTTCAGCTTTCTGAGAAAAGAGATATCTACGGTCCCAACTATGGGCGAACTCGTGCCTTGAAGGCAAAAGCTATCTCCTCATTTGAAGAAGAATCTGACAGCAGTTCTGATGATCCTGAAGACATTGGAAGGAGCTTGCTATGCTTGTGAAGAAGTTCCAGAAATTCACCAAGAAGAAAGGCTTCAGAAAGTCTTCACGATCAAGCTCAAGGAATGATGAAGCTTCTGCTCATGACTACAAGAAGAAAACATGCCACAAGTGCAAGAAAACTGGCCACTACATCTCTGAGTGTCCGCAGTGGGACATTGAGAACAAGAAGAAAAAGAAGGGCAAGGAGTATGATTCTGATGACAAGAAGAAGAAGAAATACTCAAAGTCTTCTTCCAAGTCCTCCTCAAAGTCTTCGTCACACAAGAAGAGCTCATCTGGCAAGGCACGTGCGTTTGTTGGAAAGGAAATGGATTCAGAGGAGGAGTCCACTTCTGAGGAGGCGGAGGTGGAGTCTAAGGACGAGTCCGATTCTGGCGTTGCGAGTCTGGCTACAGCATACGTTGCCAAGTCCATCTTCAACACTGAAGACAATGACTTCATCACTGACACCGATGCAAATGACAAGGACTACTCCGCTCCTACCTACTGCTTCATGGCACGCGGTGCCAAGGTAAACACACGCACTACTCACTATCAAACATCTAGTGAAGATGACTCTGATTGTGGTTCCAAACCCAGCTACAAAACACTTGCTAAAATTGCAACTGAACAACAGAAAGCTATGGAACATATTCAAAAACTGTTAGACAAAAGCGATGATCTGTTAGATGCTGAAATGACTCGATCTCAGTCCTGAATTGAAGACATAAAAAATCTTCACGTTAAGTATGAGGAACTTCAAAGTCGTCATGAAACGCTCTCAACAACTCAGGAAAAGCTTTCCTATGATTATCTTCAAAGGAAGCAAGATCTTGAGAGATTGAGAGCGGCTCATGAAGATCTTCAAAAGGAAAACGAGTCACTTCGCTCTGAACAGATCAGTCCCGCTCAGGAAGGATTTGAACCATCATGTCTTAAATGCCTTGAGCGTGATAACGCTACTTCTGTTGCTGAATGTTCTACTGCTGCTACTATTGCAATATCTTCAACTGTTGATGTGGTAACTAACCCCTCTACTGAGGATACCACTGCTATTGCTGATGAGAATGCTAGGTTGAAGACATTGCTTGAAACAGGGATGTACAAAAGTCTCAAAGGGCATCAAACAGTATGTGATGTCCTCAAAAGGCAGATCCTGAACCGAAACCCTAGGAAAGAGGGTGTTGGGTTCGAAAGGAAAATGAATGCTGATGGCTCTTACTTGAAACCTGAGCAGTACCCCAAAACCACATGGGTTGCTGCAAAGGAACCTTCAGCGGATCCATCCACCCTATCTGGCTTCACTTGTGCTAATCCCATTGTTATTGATGAATTCTTTGATGCAAATTATAAACTGTTTAAGAATTAGAATGGTGAAGTGTTTGCCAGGTATATTGGTACTAACTGCAGGAATGGACCGCCTATGAAGAAGATCTGGGTGCCGAAAAGGTGTTTGGAAAATCTTCCTGTGAATGTCATCATGACACCACAGGTGAAGAAGACAAACCCCAGACCACAGGCTTCATACGGTCCAAAGGCTTCATATAGACAGAGGACTCACCTTAGTCGCACTAACGCAAATGTTTGCAGGGAAGCCATACTCAGGCCTATGAATATGAGCGCGGTTCATCAAACCGCCATGTTCAAAAGACCAAGAACTATTCTGCTTATTCTTATGAGTACTATTGTCCACCTGCAAGACTTTTTGCTAGGGCTCCAAAGCCAAAGTTCTCAGATGCTGCACTTAGACTCATTGCTTCGAAGCCACCCTTGAAGATGTGGGTGGCTAAGAAAGCTTAACTCTCTTTTGCAGGGAAAGGTCCCCAGACAAAAACCAAAATCATCTGACGCTATTGCTGGGGACCTTACACATCTTGTAGGGCGCAAGATCGAATGCCCAAATGGTCTTATTATGTACTTTGTTCCTGAGTCGCTTGCTACTTGCCCTATCAGTCCTAATCTCGACCTAATCTTTAATAATCCACTGGTTCGTCAAATGTTTTTGCTTCACAATTCTCTTCGTGAAGCCTATCCCCCTAACTGCACTGTAGGGTACGACACCAGCAGCTTTAGAATGGATTATTGATAGTGGGTGTACAAATCACATGACTGGCAAGCGAAGCCTTCTCATGGACTCAACTTTACGTCCATCTGACAAAAGTCACATCACATTTGTTGACACTGGTAAAAGCAAGGTATTGGATCTAGGTAGAGTTGCAATCTCAAAGGATCAACACATGGATAAAGTCATGCTTGTTGAATCCCTTGGTTTCAACTTAATGTCTGTCTCAATGCTTTGCGATTTAAACATGATTGCGATGTTTGGAAAATATCGTTGCCTTGTACTAATGGAATCTGACAAGTCTCTAGTGTTTGAAGGGTATCGGAAAGATGATTTGTACGTGGTAGATTTCTCAACAGGACCACAACTTGCAGTATGTCTTCTAGCAAAAGCTTCTGAATGCTGGCTCTGGCATCGGAGGCTAGGGCATGCTGGCATGAGGAACCTCCACACCCTTGCAAGGAAGAAGCATGCCATAGGCATCGAGGGCGTCAAGTTCAAGAAGGATCACTTATGCAGTGCCTGTGAAGTAGGAAAGATGACAAGGGCCAAGCATCCCTCGAAGACAATCATGACAATGACCCAACCCTTTGAACTGCTCCACATGGATCTTTTCGGTCCCACTCATTACTCAACTCTTACTACTACTGCTTGTCTCTATGGATTTGTCATTGTTGATGATTATTCAAGATATACTTGGGTGCATATAATCCTCTACAAGACTAAAGTGCAGGATGTCTTCAGACGCTTCGCCAATCGAGCAATGAACAACTATGGCGCCAAGATAAAGCACATCAGAAGTGACAATGGCACTGAATTCAAGAACACTGGCCTAGATACATATCTTGATACCTTAGGCATCACACATGAATTCTCAGCTCCGTACACGCCACAGCAGAATGGCATCGTCGAGCGCAAGAATAGAACACTTATTGAGATGGCCCGGACGATACTTGATGAATACAAGACTCCAAGAAAATTCTGGCCGAAAGCCATTGATACTGCATGCCATATCATCAATAGTGTTTATCTTCACAATCTTCTGAACAAGACATCCTATGAGCTCCTTACTGGCAAGAAGCCAAATGCCAGTTACTTCAGAGTATTTGGCGCCAGGTGCTGGATCAAGGATCCACATCACACTTCAAAATTTGCACCAAAAGCACATGAGGGTTTTATGCTTGGATATGGAAAGGATTTGCACTCCTACAGAGTCTTCAACCTTTTTCACTATAAAGTGGTTGAAATAGTGGATGTGCGGTTTGATGAGACGAACGGCTCACAAAGAGAGCACCTGCCAAATGTGCTAGATGAAGTTCCATCCAGTGAATCAAGCAAACTTATGGGAACTGGAGAAATCATACCGTCTGAAGGTTAGACTGAAGAGGAACTTATCATCTCCGCACCTAATCAACCTGAAGACAATGCTCAGCCTAAAGACAATCCCTCTAACGGTGACAATGATCAGCAAGAGCAAAATCTTCGTCCTGTACATCCTCATGTTGCAAATGAAGTACAGATTGAGAGAATAATTGATAGCATCAATGCACCAGGTCCACTCACGCATTCAAGGGCAACACAGCTAGCAAATTTCTGTGGGCACTTCGCATTCGTCTCAATATCTGAACCCAAGAAAGTTGAAGAAGCCTTCATGGAACCTGAATGGATTCAAGCTATGCAAGAAGAGCTTCAACAGTTTGAGCTGAATAATGTATGAGAACTGGTTAAGCGTCCTGATCCTCGCAAGCACAATATAATAGGCACCAAATGGATATATCGCAACAAGCAGGATGAGTATGGTCAAGTTGTTAGAAACAAAGCTCGTCTCGTTGCTCAAGGGTACACTCAATTTGAAGGGATTGACTTCGATGAAACATTTGCTCCTGTGGCTAGACTTGAAGCCATACGCATAATGCTGGCCTATGCAAATCATCATATCATACTTCTATATCAAATGGATGTGAAGAGCGCTTTTCTCAATGGCAAGATTGAAGAAGAAGTGTATGTTGCACAACCGCCTGGCTTTGAAGATCCAAAACATCCTGACATGGTGTACAAGCTCAACAAGGCACTGTATGGCCTCAAACAAGCCCCTCGGGCTTGGTATGACACACTCAAAGACTTCTTGAAGAGCAAAGGCTTCAAATCTGGTTCCCTTGACCCCACTTTCTTCATGAAGACATATGATGGTGAACTGTTTGTGTGCCAAATATATGTGGATGACATTATCTTCGGCTGCACCAATCAGAAATACAGTGAAGAGTTTGGATATATGATGCAAGAGCAATATCATATGTCCATGATGGGTGAGCTGAAGTTCTTCCTTGGTCTTCAAATACGTCAGCAACGCAACGGCATCTTCATATCTCAAGAGAAGTACCTCAAAGATTGCCTGAAGAAATTTGGTATGCAAGACTGCAAAGGCTTCACGACGCCAATGCCAGCCAAACATCATCTGGGTTCCGACGACAATGGTAAAGAGTTCGATCAAAAGGTATACCGCTCCATGATTGGTTCTTTGCTTTATCTATGTGCATCTAGGCCAGATATTATGCTTAGTGCTTGCATGTGTGCTCGATTCCAAGCGGCACCAAAGGAATCGCATCACTTAGCTGTGAAGTGAATTCTTCGATATTTGGCTTACACCCCAACACTAGGATTATGGTATCCAAAGGGCTCAGAGTGTGATCTGGTTGGATTCTTGGATGCTGATTATGCTGGTGACAAGGTGGATCACAAGTCTACATCAGGCACATGTCATTTTCTGGGATGATCACTTGTATGTTGGTCTTCAAAGAAGCAGAACTGTGTATCTCTCTCCACTGCTGAATCTGAATACATTGCTGCTGGATCTTGCTGCGCTCAGCTTCTGTGGATGAAGCAAACACTCAAAGACTATGGCATTCATCTAAAGCAAGTGCCACTCTACTGCGACAACGAAAGCGCCATCAAGATTGCCAACAACCCAGTAAAGCACTCGAAGACAAAGCACATTGAAATTCGTCATCACTTTCTCAGAGATCATGTTGTGAAGGAAGATATTGATATCATACACGTTAACACTGAAGATCAATTGGCAGATATCTTCACCAAGCCCTTGGATGAGAAGAGATTTTGCAAGTTACGGTGTGAGTTAAATATCTTGGAATCCTCAAATGTCCTGTGATCAGGCACACATCCTAACACTTATGCATATTGATGACTTAGATGTGCAACACACGAAGTAAAGTATATCTTCAATCAATGAAGACATACATTCTAAGTGTGAATACATTAATGTGGAATTTGACTTCGGAGCACCACGATAATTGTGCGTCGTGTCTGGGTCAAATACTTCCTATATGGTGGGTAACGCCACCACCAAATTCTTCTGTTTGAAGTGTTTCACCCATGCGTTGCATTTGCTATGTCTTCACATTTGGTTTGGCTTCAATCTCAACCTGTCTTCATGATTATCTTCACTATGTTGATTATATATATACTAGTGTTCTGTCCTGTACAACATTCACTTATAGCTATGTCTTCTTGTTGAATCTTTTGAACTAAGTGAATGTGATCGGACCCTAACCTCTCTATGCTTTCTATCTCAAACTCTATCTCTCCAAATCATATGCATTCTCTTGAAACTGTCGAATGTCTTCTCTGCGTCCTTGTCAGCAGAAGATATAGAGACAAACATTAAGTCTGCTTTCAATGCTAATTCCTTCACCTATAACCCGGAGAAGTGGGAACGACCACCCGACAATCCAGGCGTGCGTGGGAACATGGAACAACCTCCGATATGTTGCATGATGGCCACGTGTCCTTCAGATGTGAATCGCCAGGGGCACCTGTGTACTAACTGTTGGGTTTCATAGTAATTTCAAAAAAATACCTACGCACACGCAAGATCATGGTGATGCATAGCAACGAGAGGGGGAGAGTGTGATCTACGAACCCTTGTAGATCGACAACGGAAGCGTTAACTTAGTTGATGTAGTCGTACGTCTCCACGGCCCGACCGATCAAGCACCGAAACTACGGCACCTCCGAGTTCTAGCACACGTTCAGCTCGATGACGATCCCCGTACTCCGATCCAGCAAAGTGTTGGGGAAGAGTTCCGTCAGCACGACGGCGTGGTGACGATCTTGATGTTCTACTGTCGCAGGGCTTCGCCTAAGCACCGCTGCAATATTATCGAGGACTATGGTGGAAGGGGGCACCGCACACGGCTAAGAATATGATCACGTGGATCAACTTGTGTGTAAAGGGGTGCCCCCTGCCCCCGTATATAAAGGATCAAGGGGAGGAGGCCGGCTGGCCTCTATGGCGCGCCAAGGAGGAGTCCTCCTCCTAGTAGGAGTAGGACTCCTACTAGGAGGGGGAAAGAAGTGGGGAGGGAGAAGGAAAGGGGGGCGCCGCCCCCCCTCTCCTAGTCCAATTCGGACCAGGGGGGAGGAGGCGCGCGGCCCACCTTTGGCTGCCCCTCTCTCTCTCCACTAAGGCCCATATGGCCCATTACTTCTCCCGGGGGGGTTCCGGTAACCCTCCGGCTCTCCGCTTTTCTTCGAAATCACCCGGAACACTTCCGGTGTCCGAATATGGCCGTCCAATATATCAATCTTTATGTCTCGACCATTTCAAGACTCCTCGTCATGTCCCCGATCTCATCCGGGACTCCGAACTCCTTCGGTACATCAAAACTCATAAACTCATAATATAACTGTCATTGAAACCTTAAGCGTGCGGACCCTACGGGTTCGAGAACAATGTAGACATGACCGAGACACGTGTCCAGTCAATAACCAATAGTGGAACCTGGATGCTCATATTGGCTCCCACATATTCTACGAAGATCTTTATCGGTCAGACCGCATAACAACATACGTTGTTCCCTTTGTCATCGGTATGTTACTTGCCCGAGATTCGATCGTTGGTATCTTAATACCTAGTTCAATCTCGTTACCGGCAAGTCTCTTTACTCGTTCCGTAATACATCATCTCACAACTAACTCATTAGTTGCAATGCTTGCAAGGCTTATGTGATGTGCATTACCGAGAGGGCCCAGAGATACCTCTCCGACAATCGGAGTGACAAATCCTAATCTTGAAATACGCCAACCCAACATGTACCTTTGGAGACACCTGTAGAGCTCCTTTATAATCACCCAGTTACGTTGTGACGTTTGGTAGGACACAAAGTGTTCCTCCGGCAAACGGGAGTTGCATAATCTCATAGTCATAGGAACATGTATAAGTCATGAAGAAAGCAATAGCAACATACTAAACGATCGGGTGCTAAGCTAATGGAATGGGTCATGTCAATCACATCATTCTCCTAATGATGTGATCCCGTTAATCAAATAACAACTCTTTTGTTTATGGTTAGGAAACATAACCATCTTTGATTAACGAGCTAGTCAAGTAGAGGCATACTAGTGACACTCTCTTTGTCTATGTATTCACACATGTATTACGTTTCCGGTTAATACAATTCTAGCATGAATAATAAACATTTATCATGATATAAGGAAATAAATAATAACTTTATTATTGCCTCTAGGGCATATTTCCTTCAGTCTCCCACTTGCACTAGAGTCATTAATCTAGTTCACATCGCCATGTGATTCAACACTAAGAGTTCACATCACCATGTGATTAACACCCATAGTTCACATCGTCATGTGACCTATACCCAAAGGGTTTACTAGAGTCAATAATCTAGTTCACATCATTTATGTGATTAACACCCAAAGAGTACTAAGGTGTGATCATGTTTTGCTTGTGAGATAATTTTAGTCAATGGGTCTGTCACATACCGATCCGTTAGTATTTTGCGAATTCTATGTGTACAATGCTCTGCACGGAGCTACTCTAGCTAATTGCTCCCACTTTCAATATGTATTTAGATCGAGACTCAGAGTCATCCAGATCTGTGTCAAAACTTGCATCGACGTAACTTTTTACGACGAACCTTTTGTCACCTCCATAATCGAGAAATATTTCCTTATTCCACTAAGGATAATTTTGACCAATGTCTAGTGATCTACTCTTAGATCACTATTGTACTCCCTTGCTTAATACAGTGTAGGGTATATAATAGATCTGGTACACATCATGGCATACTTTATAGAACCTATGGCTGAGGCATAGGGAATGACTTTCATTCTCTTTCTATCTTCTGCCGTGGTCGGGCTTTGAGTCTTACTCAATTTCATACCTTGTAACACAGCCAAGAACTCTTTTCTTTGACGGTTCCATTTTGAACTACTTCAAAATCTTGTCAAGGTATGTACTCATTGAAAAAACTTATCAAGCGTCTTGATCTATCTCTATAGATCTTGATGCTCAATATGTAAGCAGCTTCACCGAGGCCTTTCTTGAAAAAAATCCTTTCAAACACTCCTTTATGCTTTGCAGAATAATTCTACATTATTTCCGATCAATAATATGTCATACACATATACTTATTAGAAATGCTGTAGTGCTCCCACTCACTTTCTTGTAAATACAGGCTTCACCGCAAGTCTGTATAAAACTATATGCTTTGATCAATTTATCAAAGCGTATATTCCAACTCCGAGATGCTTGCACCAGTCCATAGATGGATCGCTGGAGCTTGCATATTTTGTTTAGCACCTTTAGGATTGACAAAACCTTCTGGTTGGATCATATACAACTCTTCTTTAAATCCATTAAGGAATGTAGTTTTGTTTATCCATTTGCCAGATTTCATAAAAATGCGGCAAATGCTAACATGATTTGGACAGACTTAAGCATCGCTACGAGTGAGAAAATTTCATCGTAGTCAACACCTTGAACTTTGTCAAAAACCTTTTTCGACAAGTCTAGCTTTGTAGATAGTAACACTACTATCTACGTCCGTCTTCCTCTTGAAGATCCATTTATTTTCTATGGCTTGCCGATCATCGGGCAAATCCATCAAAGTCCATACTTTGTTCTCATACATGGATCATATCTCAGATTTCATGGCCTCAAACCATTTCGCGGAATCTAGGCTCATCATCGCTTCCTCATAGTTCACAAGTTCGTCATGGTCTAGTAACATGACTTCCAGAACAGGATTACCATACCACTCTGGTGCGGATCTCACTCTGGTTTACCTATGGGATTCGGTAGTGACTTGATCTGAAGTTACATGATCATCATCATTAGCTTCCTTACTAATTGGTGTAGTAGTCACAAGAACGGATTTCTGTGATGAACTACTTTCCAATAAGGGGGCAGGTACAGTTACCTCATCAAGTTCCACTTTCCTCCCACTCACTTATTTCGAGAGAAATTCCTTCTCTAGAAAGGATCCATTCAAAGCAACGAATATCTTGCCTTCGGATCTGTGATAGAAGGTGTACCCAACATTTTCATTTTGGGTATCCTATGAAGACGCACTTCTCCGATTTGGGTTTGAGCTTATCAGGTTGAAACTTTTTCACATAAGCATTGCAACCTCAAACTTTAAGAAACGACAGCTTAGGTTTCTTGCCAAACCATAGTTCATACGGTGTCGTTTCAATGGATTTAGATGGTGCCCTATTTAACGTGAATGCAGCTGTCTCTAATGCATAATCCCAAAACGATAGTGGTAGATTGGTAAGAGACATCATAGTTCGCACCATATCTAATAAAGTACGGTTATGACGTTCGGACACACCATTATGCTGTGGTGTTCCAAGTGGCGTGAGTAGTGAAACTATTTCACATTGTTTTTAACTGAAGGCCAAACTCCTAACTCAAATATTTTACTTCTGCGATCATATCGTAGAAACTTTTTATTTTTGTTACAATGATTCTCCACTTCACTCTGAAATTCTTTGAACTTTTCAAATGTTTCAGACTTGTGTTTCATCAAGTAGATATACCCATATCTGCTCAAATCATCTGTGAAGGTCAAAAAATAACGATACCCGCCGTGAGCCTCAACACTCATCGGATCACATACATTAGTATGTATTATTTCCAATAAGTCAGTTGCTTGCTCCATTGTTCCAGAGAATGGAGTCTTAGTCATCTTGCCCATAAGGCATGGTTCGCAAGCATCAAGTGATTCATAATCAAGTGATTCCAAAATCCCATCAGCATGGAGTTTCTTCATGCGCTTTACACCAATATGACCTAAACGGCAGTGCCACAAATAAGTTGCACTATCATTATTAACTTTGCATCTTTTGGTTTCAATATTATGAATATGTGTATCACTATGATCGAGATCCAATGAACCATTTTCATTGGGTGTGTAACCATATAAGGTTTTATTCATGTAAACAGAACAACAATTATTCTCTAACTTAAATGAATAACGGTATTGCAATAAACATGATCAAATCATATTCATGCTCAACGCAAACACCAAATAACACTTATTTAGGTTCAACACTAATCCCGAAAGTATAGGGAGTGTGCGATGATGATCATATCAATCTTGGAACTACTTCCAACACACATCGTCACTTCACCCTTAACTAGTTTCTGTTCATTCTGCAACTCCCATTTCGAGTTACTACTCTTAGCAACTGAACCAGTATCAAATACCGAGGGGTTGCTACGAACACTAGTAAAATACACATTAATAATCTGTATATCAAATATACCTTTGTTCACTTTGCCATCCTTCTTATCCGCCAAATACTTGGGGCAGTTCCGCTTCCAGTGACCAGTCCCTTTGCAGTAGAAGCACATAGTCTCAGGCTTAGGACCAGACTTGGGCTTCTTCACTTGAGCAGCAACTTGCTTGCTGTTCTTCTTGAAGTTCCCCTTCTTCCCTTTGCCCTTTTATTGAAACTAGTGGTCTTGTCTACCATCAACACTTGATGCTCTTTCTTGATTTCTACCTTCAACGATTTCATCATCATGAAAAGCTCGGGAGTCGTTTTCGTCATCCCTTGCATACTATAGTTCATCACGAATTTCTACTAACTTGGTGATGGTGACTAGAGAATTCTGTCAATCACTATCTTATCTAGAAGATTAACTCCCACTTGATTCAAGCGATTGTAGTACCCAGACAATCTGAGCACATGCTCACTAGTTGAGCGATTCTCCTCCATCTTTTGGCTATAGAACTTGTTGGAGACTTCATATCTCTCAACTCGGGTATTTGCTTGAAATATTAACTTCAACTCCCGGAACATCTCATATGGTCCATGACGTTCAAAACGTCTTTTGAAGTCCCGATTCTAAGCCGTTAAGCATGGTGCACTAAACTATTAAGTAGTCATCATATTGAGCTAGCCAAATGTTCATAACATCTGAATCTGCTCCTACAATAGGTCTGTCACCTAGCGGTGCATCAAGGACATAATTCTTCTGTGCAACAATGAGGATAAACCTCAGATCACGTATCCAATCCGTATCATTGCTACTAACATCTTTCAACACAATTTTCTATAGGAACATATCAAAATAAACACAGGGAAGCAACAACGCGAGCTATTGATCTACAACAGGATTTGCAAAAAACTACCAGGACTAAGTTCATGATAAATTTAAGTTCAATTAATCATATTACTTAAGAACTCCCACTTAGATAGACATCCCTCTAATCCTCTAAGTGATCACGTGATCCAAATCAACTAAACCATGTCCGATCATCACGTGAGATGGAGTAGTTTCATTGGTGAACATCACTATGTTGATCATATCTACTATATGATTCACGCTTGACCTTTCGGTCTCCGTGTTCTGAGGCCATATCTGTATATGCTTGGCTTGTCAAGTATAACCTGGGTATTCCGCGTGTGCAACTGTTTTGCACCCGTTGTATTTGAACGTAGAGCCTATCACACCCGACCATCACGTGGTGTCTCAGCACGAAGAACTTTCGCAACGGTGCATACTCAGGGAGAACACTTCTTGATAATTAGTGAGAGATCATCTTATAATGCTACCGTCAATCAAAGCAAGATAAGATGCATAAAAGATAAACATCACATGCAATCAATATAAGTGATATGATATGGACATCATCATCTTGTGCTTGTGATCTCCATCTTCAAAGCACCGTCGTGATCATCATCGTCACCGGCGCGACACCTTGATCTCCATCGTAGCATCGTTGTTGTCTCGCCAATCTTATGCTTCCACGATTATCGCTACCGCTTAGTGATAAAGTAAAGCATTACAGCGTGATTGCATTGCATACAATAAAGCGACAACCATATGGCTCCTGCCAGTTGCCGATAACTCGGTTACAAAACATGATCATCTCATACAATAAAATTTAGCATCATGTCTTGACCATATCACATCACAACATGCCCTGCAAAAACAAGTTAGACGTCCTCTACTTTGTTGTTGCAAGTTTTACGTGGCTGCTACGGGCTTAAGCAAGAACCAATCTTACCTACGCATCAAAACCACAACGATAGTTTGTCAAGTTGGTGCTGTTTTAACCTTCGCAAGGACCGGGTGTAGCCACACTCGGTTCAACTAAAGTTGGAGAAACTGTCACCCGCTAGCCACCTTTGTGCAAAGCACGTCGGGAGAACCGGTCTCGCGTAAGCGTACGCGTAATGTCGGTCCGGGCCGCTTCGTCCAACAATACCGCCGAACCAAAGTATGACATGCTGGTAAGCAGTATGACTTATATCGCCCACAACTCACTTGTGTTCTACTCGTGCATATAACATCAACACATAAAACCTAGGCTCGGATGCCACTGTTGGGTTTCGTAGTAATTTCTAAAAAATTCCTACGCACACGCAAGATCATGGTGATGCATAGCAACGAGAGGGGGAGAGTGTGATCTACGTACCCTTGTAGATCGACAATGGAAGCGTTAACTTAGTTGATGTAGTCGTACGTCTCCACGGCCCGACCGATCAAGCACCGAAACTACGGCACCTCCGAGTTCTAGCACACGTTCAGCTCGATGACGATCCCCAGACTCTGATCCAGCAAAGTGTCGGGGAAGAGTTCCGTCATCACGACGGCGTGGTGACGATCTTGTTATTCTACTGTCGCAGGGCTTCGCCTAAGCACCGCTGCAATATTATCAAGGACTATGGTGGAAGGGGGCACCCCACACGGATAAGAATATGATCACGTGGATCAACTTGTGTGTCAAGGGGTGCCCCCTGCCCCCGTATATAAAGGATCAAGGGGAGGAGGCCGGCCGGCCTCTATGGCGCGCCAAGGAGGAGTCCTAGTGGGGAGGGAAAAGGAAAGGGGGGCACCGCACCCCCTCTCCTAGTCCAATTCGGACCAGGGGGAGGAGGCGCGCGGCCCACCTTTGGCTGCCCCTCTCTCTCTCCACTAAGGCCCATATGGCCCATTACTTCTCCTGGGGGGTTCCGGTAACCCTCCGGCTCTCCGCTTTTCTCCGAAATCAGCCGGAACACTTCCGGTGTCCGAATATGGCCGTCCAATATATCAATCTTTATGTCTCGACCATTTCGAGACTCCTCGTCATGTCCCCGATCTCATCCGGGACTCCGAACTCCTTCAGTACATCAAAACTCATAAACTCATAATATAACTGTCATTGAAACCTTAAGCGTGCAGACCCTACGGGTTCGAGAACAATGTAGACATGACCGAGACACGTCTCCAGTCAATAACCAATAGCGGAACCTGGATGCTCATATTGGCTCCCACATATTCTACGAAGATCTTTATCGGTCAGACCGCATAACAACATACGTTGTTCCCTTTGTCATCGGTATGTTACTTGCCCGAGATTCGATCGTCGGTATCTTAATACCTAGTTCAATCTCGTTACCGGCAAGTCTCTTTAGTCGTTCCATAATACATCATCTCACAACTAACTCATTAGTTGCAATGCTTGCAAGGCTTATGTGATGTGCATTACCGAGAGGGCCCAGAGATACCTCTCCGACAATCGGAGTGACAAATCCTAATCTCGAAATACGCCAACCCAACATGTACCTTTGGAGACACCTGTAGAGCTCCTTTATAATCACCCAGTTACATTGTGACGTTTGGTAGCACACAAAGTGTTCCTCCGGCAAACGGGAGTTGCATAATCTCATAGTCATAGGAACATGTATAAGTCATGAAGAAAGCAATAGCAACATACTAAACGATCGGGTGCTAAGCTAATGGAATGGGTCATGTCAATCACATCATTCTCCTAATGATGTGATCCCGTTAATCAAATAACAACTCTTTTGTTTATGGTTAGGAAACATAACCATCTTCAATTAACGAGCTAGTCAAGTAGAGGCATACTAGTGACACTCTCTTTGTCTATGTATTCACACATGTATTATGTTTCCGGTTAATACAATTCTAGCATGAATAATAAACATTTATCATGATATAAGGAAATAAATAATAACTTTATTATTGCCTCTAGAGCATATTTCCTTCAATAACACTGTGCCGTCCCTGTCCCTATAAATACACGCCTCACCACAGTCATTATCCTTTCTTCCACTCTCGCACGAACCCTAGCGCCACCGCTAGCCCTCGACGACGCCGGCGATGAAGCGCTTAGCTGCCGCAACCTCTCCAATGTTGTCTTCACGCCGGCCGCGGACATCGTCTTCTCCGCCATCGCCGTAGGTGTCCTCCCTCGCCAAGTGAGGGCACGGATGATCGAACTGCTCGGCCTCCTCTTCCACTCCGTCTAGCAGTTCTTCGTGTGGTAAATAAAACTTCCGTTCTACGGGCCCTTTGATCCTATAGATTCATCACTTTCTACCACAAGCAATTTCTATTCACACAAGTTGGATCTATTTCATACTGCATCTCATAATATGCCTAGTATGTTCACTTATGCTTCACAAAGTAGTTAGATTCCTCACTTGTACTGATCCGTGGATTCATACAAATCTGGAACCAACTCCTTATCTATGAGTGAATGTCTTCGCATGATGAGGTCAATGTCTTCTAAACTGATTTATCTTCAAAATCTTATGAGAATGCATATGACCTCTTACCCTTCCCTCGCACCTTAATGCTGTCATAGGTACATGTCTGTGGGAGAATCCCTTGGTTCTCATAGTCTGCATTCATTTGCAGAATTCTTACAGGATCATATAAATTCTCCCGAAGCCAGTTCCTGTTTGTCCAGCAAGCGGAAGCCTTTGAAACCTTTGAACCTGTTGAATCCATTCAGTTTGAAGTTCATGGCTGCGGAGAAATCAGTAAGGAAGGGTGGTAGACAGCGTCGTGGGGGAACGCCAAGAGATTTTCCTGATGACCTCTCAGAGCTTTACAAGACAGATCCTGAAGAGGATTACAATCAGCGCAAGACCCGAATCCAATGGATTTGAAGATATTGGGCAGAACAATGGTTCAAGTATCGGTTTGTGACCCAGGAATATGCTGAGAAAAATGCCATCAAGCGACCTTGGGGAGACATCCTATACAGAAATCTTCAACCCAGGTCCAGAGATGAAGCCATTGAATAAGGCTTCTATCCCTGCATGGTCCGTGGACCACAGCCTGCGGATGCTCACCATCGTCATTGCTATGGTGTCGTGATGACAATCTGTTCAAACGCAACTTCTAATTTGCCAAGAATTCGTCTAAGCAAAACAAGAAGTCATTGGGATTAGACTTCAACCCTGGCCCTTCTGCTCCTCGTGCCGATGGCACCCGCGAAGCTGAACCCAATCTTGTTGGGCCCTTCTACAACATGGAAGGTCTCATCACTCATATCATGGTTCAAGGGACAGCCGTGGATGAGCCTGCAGATGACGCTGAATCTGATGAAGCGCCTGCACCGCCAAAGCCACAGAAATTGAAGAAGCCTAAAGCTTCAATTCCTGCCTCAGCACCAAAAATCTCACGGGCGAAGCCACTGGCTACTGCACCTCCTGAAGACAGTGTGCAGTCTGAAGATTTGTCACACATCTCCCAGCCCTCGAGAGTCAAGATGCCTTTGCAACACACCAGCCAAGAACTGACTACTGCTGCTATTCTGCCCAACGACGCCATTGATCTGTCCAGCAATGAAGATCTTGCAGATGACGCTCTTGAGCAACTGATCAAGAGCAAAGAAGAAGCAAAATCTTCAATGATTTGCCTCTCTTTGACGTAGCAATCATCCACAGCTTCATTGATGAGTGGTTTGACATGCCCAACCTCAGCTTTGAAGATCTGCAACTTCTAATTGGCCTCAGTGTCGCCTTCCATGGCGCCATTGCTTCAGAGCTAGCTCTAGCTCAGCGCATCGTTGAACTGAAGCAAAAGATCGACTTTGAGAAAGCTCAGTTCAAGAAGCACATGGCCAAGCTCAGTGTGCAAGAGGTCAAAAATTTCAAGATCATGATGCACGAGCTCAAAGAAGCCTTTCTCAAGAAGCGTGAAGAAGCTCACGGTTCTCATGAGCGCATGAAGAGCCTGGCTGACAAGTGTGTGCAAGCCTACAATGAGGCTAAGAAGGGCAAGGCCCTTGGTCATCCTGGCATCGATCACAGGATGGCTGCAAAGAAGAAGAAGAAGGCAACTGTGGCCGAACCCGAAGCACCAAGGCAGGAAGCACATCCGATTGTCTTCCCAGCCAGCATGACTGGCTCGAAGCCAAAAGTCAGGTCAACCGCTTCAGAACTGAAGAAGATGAGGATTGCTGAGGCTGAAGCGAGAAAGAGGAAACATCCTGAAGCCTCTGATGCTGCTCCCTCCAAGAAGAAGCGTAAGACCAAGAAGGATCGGGCTGCTCCCACAGAGCCCTTAGTTGTTGAACCTATCTCCATGGTTCGCCCTGCAGCTGAACATCAAGAGCGCCAACTGATTGTCCATGAGCCTGCTTCCACAGAGGCTCATGAAGCTGAAGACATTCCAGCAGCTGATCCCACCGCTGTTGAAGACATTGGTCACCTTGACAATGTTGAAGATGATGTAGTTCTTCCTCAGATCGAGCACAACTTGGTATCATCGCCTGTGCTTACGCACAGCGAACTCATCAGCATTGGTCGTCCTCTGACGCCAATTGCTCAGGATGCATCATGGGCTGATCACCCACAACAACAAGTCACACCACCCCGGCAAGAAGAAGAAGAAGACTTTGAGGCCCAGCCAACTCCGTCTCCAGAGGCGTCGCCAGCGTTACGCAGGCTTCGCAAAGGACCAAGGTCTCAAGTCCCTCTTTTGAGCGTTCCAGAAGGAGAAGTGCCCCACAAATCTGTTGCACGTCAAGTGTTTCCAGATGCCACTCCTACTGTGAATGTCTCCGAGTCTGAGGCTAAAGCTGCTGAAGACATTCCGGCTGCATCAGCCGATGACACACGAGAAGAAGAACATGTCCCTACTCCCCCCATTACAGAAGAAGCTGTTCTCGAGGAGAATGTGTCTGTGCCCGACCCTCCAGCTCATCAAGTGGAGGTTGAGAATCTTGAGGCTGCCACCACCAACACAAATGAAGCCAATGACGTTGTCATGGCTGAAGCAAATGTGGAGCTTGCACCAACCAATGTGCCAGAAGTCAGTGAAGCCAATGATGCTACTGCTCCTGTTCCTGCGCCTGCTGCTGGTCCTTAGTTTGACTATCACGTTGAGCACAGGCCTCAGGTACAAAAGCGAATGCCAAGGTTTCCCAGGTTTCTAGGTCCTGCATCAGCACCCGGATCCTTTAATGTCAACAACTTCAAAGCAGATAACACCTTCTTCAATAGCGCCAAGAACCCGTACTCAAGGGAAAGAATATATTCTGATCGATTCTGGAGCTATCCGCAGCGAAGTTATTACTCATGCATTCTGTACAATCAAGGTCGAATTTTCCCTCATATGCGTCTTGACACTGAAGCCATAACTGGTCTGCCTTGCTTGGAAGAAGCTCTGGATTGCTTCAAAGAGTCTGGATTGTTGCCTTTCGTCACCGACCAAGAGCACTGGAACGAAGAGTTGCTGCTCCAATTCTATGCCACTCTTCACATTCGTGGCTACAACAGAGATCCGAAGACTTGGGTCCTTGAGTGGATGGCCGACAATGTTCATCACGAAGCCAAAGCCTTTGATATTATTGAGCTCACTGGTCTGCCCACTCCTGGAGATCTTTATGAACCTGGTTGTCAGCTTCACAGTGCAGCCATGGAGAGCATCTTTCAGAAGCCTGAACCGAACATGAGTCAGATGCTTAGCATGATGAAGCCTTTGCCTCCAGATGCTGCATATCCTAAGGAGTTCTTTGTTGAAGACCTTGAGTATCTGCCACGCACTATCTATCACATTATCAGGCGGACTCTCTGGCCCATCAAAGGACATTCTCCACATGCAAAGCTGGAAGGTGTAATGAAGACTTTGGTCTTTTATATTCTTCATGACAAATGCTTCAATGCACAAGACTTCTTCATCCGCCAACTTGCTGCATCAGGATCTGATCTTTTTGGCTTGAAGTTTTACGCTCCATGGATAATGCGGCTGATCAAACTACACTCAGCTGTCTCATATCAGCCCCCTGCTCACAATCATTGGATCTTTCTGCCTGACGTTGATATGTCCGTTGAAGCCATCTATCCAGAGCCTGCAAAGGAGCCTCTTAGTCTTCAGAATGCTGAGCATCAAAGTTTCTCTCAAAACATTGAAGGAGTTGAAGCAGTCACTCGTGTTTATCCTCTGGGTGGTACTACACGTGCACCTTATCGTGCCCTCACTGAAGCCACTGAAAGCACTATTGCCCAATGGCCCAAGAAGCGATCTCGTGTTCTCAATGACCGAGAGCTTCTGGTTGCCCTTCATCAGAAACAAGATAGGCATCATGACTGGATGAAGCGCCAAATGCAAAGCCTCTTGGTGGATGTCAACCGCATTCGCAATCTTGCCACCAAGAATGCCTTTGTTGCCCATGAAACCTGTCGGCGTACATGGAAAGGGCTGACGCTTACGTGCTCTGAAGATGATCTTCAAGAGGATGGCTTCTCTGAATGTTTCAAGTTTGACTCCACACCTCCAAGAAGGACTGTGCTGCGACGAACTCCGTCTCTTGAAGACTCTGAGTTCTCTTCCTCCGCGGCAACTGTGAATGCCAGAGTGATCGGGGACGAAGACGATGCCACTTCACCGTTCCCTACTTCTGCATGTATCGACACTTCCCCGAGTTCGTCTGCACCGCCGAACAACACCGACGACCTTGCTGCTTCACCTACTCCTCATGGGAACGAGTAGATGCTCTATGTCTTCAAACCTTTTTGGTCCTTACTGACAAAAGGGGGAGAAGCATATGAGTTTGATAGTCTTTAAGCGGGTCCATATGGGCGGTTGCTTTATGTTTTGCCTAGTGTTTACAACTCTCGTTTTGATACATTTAGTTCTTTGAGTTATAACACATAAACTCGATGGTCGTCTGCTACTTATTTGCTATTCTGTGATGCGATGATAAATTCCGCATGTGCGATGATAGATTCTGCACTTAGATCATTTTGCAGACGTCCATTTTTCATTATGCATGTCATTATCTTCACATGCTTTTCATGCATGATGAATTGTCATCATAAGTTGAAGAGGATCTCCACAAGTACAACCTGCCATGTGCATTTGCATTCCAAAAGCAAATTACTTATATGCACATCTTCAGGGGGAGCCCTTGCAACTTATGAAGACAATTCTCTATCCTTTACAATTTCACATATTATATTCCCCGTTGAAAACTTCAACTAGTTTGTCATCAATCACCAAAAAGGGGGAGATTGTAAGTGCATCTAGCGCCACCACTAGTTGGTTTTGGAGTATTGACGACAAACCTAGTTGAAGGACTAATGTGTTTGTGAGAATTGCAGGATAACACAGGTAGAAATCCCTTGTTGATTCGGTTTTCCTACCAGAGATGACCCCTAAAAATGTATGAAGACATTGAAGTCAAAGGTGGTATGTGAAGACATTCACATTGAAGACTATGACAAGAGAAGACATCGCGTGAAGACTATGGAGCGAGAAGACTTAGCAGTTTCATCGTTCTGTGTTTTTCTTTGTTGAGTCATAGGAACCACCGTACTGTTAAGTGGGGTCCAAGAGAACCAGTCAGAATGACTGAAGTGATGCTTAACCAAAATCCTATGTCTTCGAGTGAAGACTATGAGAGCAAATCTTGTCCAGAGTTGGATAAGTCAGCTTTGCTTGTAGCCCAAGTAAAGTTGTCGTGTGTGTTTGAAATCTGACCCTTGGAACACGTGTCAGTTCCTTAGTGACCCAGGGTCATTTCGGACAAATTAGGTTGGGTTGCCTAGTGGCTATATATAGCCCACCCCCTACAACCATAAACGGTTGGCTGCTCAGAGTTAAAGCACGGCTTTTGTCATTTGAGAGCAACCCACCTCGAAGCCTTTGAGAGAGAATTCCTTGCGAGGATAAAGCCCTAACCACCCAGAGCCAAAGAGTGTTAGGCATCACTTAAGTCTTCCTATCTGTGTGATCTAAAGACTTATTACACTTGAGGACTGTGAATCCTCCAGCCGGTTAGGCGTCGCGTTCTGAGCATCCAAGAGTCATTGTGGATCACCGGTGAATGAAGTCTGTGAAGGTTTGGAAGTCTACCTTGAAGACTTACCAGAGTGATTGGGCGAGGTCTGTATGACCTTAGCTCAAGGGGAATACGGTGAGGACTGGGTGTCCTGAGCTGCGTGTTCAGGACTGCGTGTCCGGGACTGTGTGTCCTCAGGTTTAAATACCTAGCCGCCCTAACCAGACGTACAACTGTCACAGCAGTTGGAACTGGCCCAACAAATCATTGTCTTCAACGAGTCACTGGTTTCATCCTTCCCTTCCCTTTACTTACTGTTGGTCCTTGTGAAGTCATTGTATGATTGCATTATCTTTTGTCTTCACTGAGTGACTGCTTGTTCTGATTGGCTTCACAATATCTTCCTACCTGATCCTTACTGCCTAGCTGCTATTAGTCATTGTGCTTTCACCTCATTGAATACTTGACTATGGTTTGCCTAGTGTAGTCTACCTTCCGCTGCATGGTAATAGGTTTATTTCTATTGTTTGTCTTCGAAACTTCCATGTTTTGAAGACTTTCATAAAAATCTCCTATTCACCCCCCCTCTAGTCGATCACTAGCACTTTCACAAACCAACCCTTAGCCAACGTCTCGGTGCCCGAAGGCTGTTGTGTTAGCGGAAACGAGGCAATCAGATATGCGGGCTTTAAAACTTTCGCTTAGTCATGGGAGCTTTAAACTGGGGAAGCTAGCTATGAGCCCCCGGTTATTGTTCGGCGACATCCAGGTCAAGCCGTAGACATTTCGGCCAATGTTATGAACGGCCCGTCATTTAACATAGTCATCGGATCGCTGACCAGTTTACGCCTATTATGATAGTCAGTTTTCGGCTTTCTCCACTAACGTGCTTGACCATCCGAGCTGGAAGCACAATCGCAGTGGTTCTCCCTTTGCACACCTAGCCGAACAAAGCGGAACGTAGGAGGCAAGCACAGGAGCCGGGCAACCCAACTATTGACCAAAGACACAATTCGAAACCGATGCATATCTAGCAATATTCGAGAATGTTTTTGCCGGTCCCTAAAGGTGTTCGGCGTTGCACTGCGAGACTAATGCTGGAAACACACAAATAGTTTAAAAGTGCCATAGGCTCGAAAAGCCAAAAAACTTATTCAAAAGTTTAATGTCCGAACTAGATCAAGTGTTCGGTGGCAATCCGAAAATTGGACTTGAAAAAAGTGCTTCTACCGTGCTTTAACATGACACATCCTATCTCAAGACTTCAAGTGGGTCAGCCTACGACTTCAACCTCCTATCCCGAAGGCGGAGTACTTCTCATTAGGCCAGTTTAGCAAACTAAACTCAAGCGGCTTTCAAAGAGAAGACAGGCTATCCGGCTATTGACCATAGACTCGAGTCGAAAAAGGAGCGGTAGAAAAAGACTTTGCAACAACCAAGAAGAAAACACATTTACTATGAAACAACTCATATAAATTTTAAGAGCCCCCAAGTGAGTTGGGTAAAAGAATTTTATGCATAATGATTGTATGTACCAAAGTACTTATATCATATTTGTGTTCACCCGAACTTTAAACGCGTCTTAACCGACCGTCGGCTTCTCCCTCTTCGGCCAAGGGCCGAAAAGTGTCATGTACTCCGCCTGTCGAGAGTATCAACGGTGTTTCCGATGACCAGGCAATCAGGCCATAAGGCTATAACAGACAAAGTGCGCTCAGGGAACTTATGCTATATTACTAACAAAGTGTAAGAAGCATCTTCGAAGAAAATAGTATCCCCACCGATACCTTTCTTCGGTGCTCATTATTACTATGAGACTTGTGCAATAGATTTTTGTACTCATGAGTTCCATTGTGTGCCGACCATGATTGAAAATAATAAGAGCGCTAGCTTTCGGCTTCACCCAGTCTGAGGTCAGAGCTCGGATGACATGGTCGTGATAATCACAGAGGTGCTCCCTTTACTCCCTAGCCGAACAATCGGGAATGTAGGGGTAAGCACAGGAACCAGGCAACCCAGCTTGCAAATCTCTTAGGTCAATATGGTGCATATTGTGGCGTAATACATGAACAAGGAACGAAGCCGTATAAGTATAATCATATGCAAAAGGAAAAGCTCCATCAAGGGAGCCCCCAAGTAAACGGGGTATTTGAATTTGTGTGTCACAAACAAAGTTTTGACAAGGAGATTTTTTACAAGCAACTTTTTTTCCAAAAAAGTATAATGCTTGGTCAAACTGAACACAAGTTAAAAAATTTAAAACTTCGAGCATGAAGGCAACTTAGCTGGGTAATGTGTTCGGTATTGATGATGCGGTCCGAGCTTGATGCGGGACAAGGTTCCATCCCCCAAGCCGGTCCCAAGGTGGCGGAGCAAAGAGCTCGGCACTCAGAAGTGGTGACATAGCACTGTCAATGCAGGCTGGCACAGTGATGCCGAAGTCCCCGACATGGGGTAATGAAGTGCTGATGAAGCCACCTGTACAGCCAAGGTCACGTGGTATGTCAGTACGCCGAGTTGACGACACTGCCCAACCCGGATCATTTTCCTGTGCACAAAAAATAGTGCAAACCAGAGATAATAATAATTATTATTATTATTAAAAAAATCGTTGCATAATCTATACCTACTAATAAAGTAAGGTGCGTTTTGCCAATTTTTTCATCCATTCACCATCGAAAAGAATTTTTTTGCTATCCAAGGTGGTACTAAATTTTTATGCCTTTGTTTGCAAAAAAAGAATTTTAGTACGTGGGCCGCGCGCACTGGCCCAGCGAAACCAGCCCACCTATTTGTCTGCCCCTGCAGCTGGCAAAACACTATTTCCCGCACAAGGCGACAAATAGTCGGGTTTCGCACAGGACAACCAATATTGGGCTGGCCCATTTTCCTTTGTTTCTGTGTTTTATTTATATTATTATTATTATTATTGACCTATCTCGTTTTCCCTTCCGTTTTTATTTTTATTTTATCATTTATTTCGTAAATAAAAAATTCTCAAAAAAGTTCAGAATTAAAAAACATTTTTTTGAAAATGTTCAGAATTCCGATTTTGTTGTTGTTTTGTAAAATATTCGGAACATGCAAAACAATTCCCATTTTTGCAAAAAAAAAATCAAAAATGTTCGACCTGTCTAAAAAGTAAATGGCATCTCAAGAAATGCATCAATTTTAAAAAAATTATTGCTTTAGTTGAATTTTCACAACAAAAATGATATTCGTGTATGAAAGATACACATTTATAAAAATCTTATGAAACACATGTTCCCATTTTTAAAAATGTTCACAAATTAAAATAATGTTCATTTTTATGTCGGAGTTTCGCACAGGACAACCAATAGTGGCTGGCCCATTTTTTTGTTTCTGTGTTTTACTTCTATTTTTATTCTCCTTTCCCTATTTCTTTCTTCCCTTCCAAATTTATTTTTCTTTTGGAATTTACTTCTTAAGTTAAAAATTCTCAAAAAAAAATAGACTTAAGAAACAGATTTTTTTGAAAATGTTAAGAATTCAAAAATTTTGTTGCAATTTCAAAAAATATTCGCAACCTGCAAAAAAATTCCTATTTTTTGAAAAACAATTGTTGTTTTTAACAATTGTTCGAGATTTATAAAATGAAAATCGCATTTCAAAAATGCTCCAAATTCGGAAAATATTCCTTTTTAGTGTAATTTGCACAATTAAAAATAATGCTTTGTATAAAAGATACACATTTTTTAAATGCTCCAAATTCGGAAAATATACCTTTTTAGTGTAATTTGCACAATTAAAAATGTTCCCGTTTTTAATAAGTGTTCACAAAGTCAAATAAAGTTAATAGTATTATAAAAAAGTTGGTATTCATAAAATGTTTGTGAATTGAAAAAGATGTTCCCTTTCATAATTTTTTCATATTTTTTAAAGTGTACATAATTTAAAAAACTGTTCCGGATTTAAAAAATTGTTCATGTCTCCTAGAATATTTAGAAACTTCATACCTTAAAATCCCCTTGATCGAAAGGATTGAAAGGAAAAGTAGATTGAATAACTCATGGGCCTTATCTGACGTACGATGACGTAACAAAACTCTTAAATGCCCTCAATTAATAAATGGAAAAATAGCGGATTGATTCTTTCACATGTGGCGAAACCGAGAAGCTAAATGTTCTTTTTTCGTGTGAACATAAGATTTTGCTTGCACATATAATTGTCACTGACTTTAAATGCATACTATTTTATCTCCTGTTGTAACGCACGGGCATATGTGTGCTAGTAAATAATTTATGCAAAGTGAGTAATAAAATAAATATGGCCTAGCGCCGAAGTCAATGTCGATGCAGGGCACGGGCGTGATGCGGTAAAGGCGTGGCAAAGCCTGAATTCACAGGTCGGTCCGAGTTCCGGATGCGGCGTTCGCCGGACCATGTACGGAAATTGACCGAACCACCATGCGACCGTCGTTAATGCGGCCATCATTTGATAGACATGTGTACATATGATGAACAAACCAGAGTAATAATTCCTTAGGAAAAATGAACCCGGACAAGCAAAAAATACTAGGATTAATAGCACCTGGTTTATTTGTTGTAGCAATCCGAAGAAAGGTGATTCTGAAAATTGGGATCCGCACACCCATTGCCTGATGGGCGATAAAGCGACGGTATGGCGATGCTGGCAAAGGTTGGCTCGCTGAGGCAAAGCCCTTGGCCGAGCTAACGTGACGGAGCTGGTCGGCTAGTGATGCTGAAGTCTCCGGAGTAGGTTGATGAAAAGATGGCGAAGCCCCCGGTCCAGCAGAGATGTCGAAGCCTCGATGTCAGCCGATGAGTCGAAGTAGGTCGGCATGATGGACACCAGCTTGAAGAAACAATAGTGCGGCCCTGCCGATGCAGGCCGTGACGTGGTCGATGCCAGCTTGATGAAGTGACCGTGCGGCGATGCCGGTATGCCCGCTCCGTGTAATCTGTGGGGCGGCGATATTGGTGATAATTTATCCTTCGCGATGCCGGACTCTTGTTCGGCTTGCCGAGATGATGATCCAAAAAAGTTGAGCTCGGCTTGACGTGTCTAGCGCAGGTCGGTAGCCTTGGAGCAATATTGTCGGACTGGTTTGACACCAGCATGATGATGAAGATGACCTCAGGGGAGGCATAAAAATTTATGGGCACGTGTTTAAAAATGACGCACAATACCCTAGAAGAGAATACCTCTAAAAAGGTTGTCCAATATCACGTTCATAAAGAAACATGAATTCGGGTCGGATCCGTATTCGCGCAGAAAACGGGTCCGAAAATTGGTCCACTTATCGAAAGGTTGCCGGAGTTTGAACCGTCGGATCAAGCTGAAATTTGGAGGGTTGGTAGATATGGGAATTCCGCAGTAGATGAATGGTTGGATCTTCCAAAGGACCTCCGAGCTAGGATCTGGAGACCATGCCCTAAACTCGTCCAAATTCCCGTCTAGATTTGATAGGGCTCTCGTATATCATAGATTGTTCGAGATTCATCCATCGGAACTCGACGAAATTTTGCATGGATGTTGTAGACGTAATTCCGCACTATTCCACCGAAGCAATCGTCAAACCGACGCTCGAGGAGGTGGTGACGACGAATACAAGTTCGATGTCCATAAACATAGCACGGTCGCCCGTGGGAAATGTTGACGTTGAGCCCTCGAGCTCCATGGATGACTCCTCTATGACCATGATAGAGATCGGAGTTGATGTTGAAGAAGGCCCACGTCCGAACATGATGATCGGAGATGGAGCATAGTCCTCGGTCGAGCCAAGGTGACCAGTCGAACCGGCGATGAAGATGCCGGCATCGCAGTTGACCTGCGGGTGGGCCATTGATCCTTTTGTCGATCACACAGCGGAACTCTCAATGAAAGCACCAATGTCAGTGTCAAAACCGGTGGATCTCAGGTAGGGGGTCCCGAACTATGTATCTAGGATCGATGGTAACAGAAGGCAGGGGACACGATGTTTTACCCAGGTTCGGGCCCTCTTGATAGAGGTAAAACCCTACGTCCTGCTTGATTGTTCTTGATGATATGAGCATTACAAGAGTAGATCTACCACGAGATCAGAGAGGCTAAACCCTAGAAGCTAGCCTATGGTATGATTGTATGTATATATCTATCGACTAGCCTGGCCCTGGTTTATATAATGCACCAGAGGCCTAGAATAACAAGAGTCCTAGACAAATACGCCGGTGGGGGAGGAGTCCTTGTCTTGATCACCAAGTCTTGTGGAATCTTTCTTGTATGCGGCAGCTATCCGGACTGGCCCATGAGTATACGGCAACTATCCGAACTATGTATCCTCGACCCAATCCAACTGATCGGGAGACGACGTGATGAGTATCCCCTAGTCCAAGATATCGTCAACGACTTTACGAGGGTTTACTGGTTCGTCTGCCGTCGCCGGAGAATAACAGCAGGTGTGGGTGAGTAGAGGGATGGCTAGGCCAGCGATGGGAGTACGATGGGGCGATGAGGCCTGCGTGACAGCACAGCCGGCCGCGGGGAGGAGGGAGCAGGCAGTCCCGCCGGTGCTTATTTGAGCGGCTGGAGCAGGAAGAGCAGAGATTGAAGAAGCACGACGGCCATTGGATGGACATCCAACAGTCAATTCTTGTGCGTCAACCTTTTTTTAGGAAAGCCTCAAATCTGTGGAAAACAGCATACAACCCATCTGTCATTATTTCTAATAATTTACAGCCCATTTGCTAATTTTTAAGTATTTTTTTGGAGCCCATATTCTTTTTGTTAGCATTACAGCCCATATTGTCGCCACGGTTAAAAAATTATATGAAATTTTGCATATTTCGGTGCGGTCCGAACTGTTTTTAATCCCGAAACTTTGACTCACATTCAAACTGATTTTAAAAATAAATGTATATCAATATAAAATCCAACAAATTCTCCACACATAAAAATTAATGTAATTTAAAATCTTGAAATAAAAAAAGATATTTGAAACTAATTGCCGGTTTGATGTGTTTTAAAAATGTACAGCCCATTTCTCATTACTAATGGGCCATTTTCTCGGCCATCCGAATGAAAGCTCTCCTCGTCTTGAAAGATTTGCAGCCCAACAGGCCTGACAAAGCGACTTACTTGGCAAATCACAAAAAAACAGGGCTGTGGCCGCGGACCCAACTGCCAGCCTCTCCACGTACAGTACTCTTCCGATGGAAGTCGTTCCTTGACCATGTTGACCACGCCGCGCGGAGAGCACCACGGCGGTGGACGAAGGTGAGGCCTAGGAAGGGGATGACACGGAGCCGGGGAAGACGCGGCAGTGCAAGCCCGCGCAGAGAGGAGTACGAGGGTTCACTGGTTCGGCTGCGGTGTGAGGCTGCCGTCGCCGCAGGGCCTGGCCAGCAGTGGGAATAGTAGGGGGCGGTGAGGCCTCTGTGGCAACACAACCGGCGACAGGAGGCAGGAGCATGCGACACGACCGACGCTGCTTTGGGCGGCTGGAGCAAGAAGACCAGAGGTTGAAGAAGCACTATGGCCGTTGGATGGACATCGTACGGTCACTGGAGTTAGAATCGTTCATATTGACTAAGTTGACAGAGCCATCCATCCCCATCAACTTAGTTGGCCCACAAGTCATCCTCCCATTATGGTGGGTCCCAGCTAGCAGGGGGTATTCATTTTTTGTGCGTAATAAGGAGGCACTTCCTTGCGTGCAAAGATATAGCTGGTGGGTCCGATATGTCAGCGGGGGAACATTTTTTCACAAAATACTGAGGCCCTTCCGGTGGGTCCCAGCTGTCAGGTGGAGGGATCATTATTTTGCGTGTACAGTCCACGGCCGATGGATGTCGTTTGTTGACCATGTTGACCAGGCCGCGTCGAGAGCACCATGGCGGTGGACGACGGCGAGGCCTAGGAAGGGAACGACACGGAGCCGGGGAAGACTCGGCAATGGTTGCCCACGTGGTGGGGAGTACGAGGGTTTACTGGTCCGGCTGCCATCGCCGGAAAATAACAGGAGGTGTGGGTGAGTAGAGGAATGGCCTGGCCAGCAATGAAGTAGGGTGGGGCGGTGCAGCCTGTGCGGCAGCACAGCCAGCCACGGGAGGCGGGAGCAGGCAGTCCCACCGGAGCTGGTTTGGGCGGCTAGAGCAAGAAGATCAGATATTGAAGAAGCAGCACAGCCGTTGGATTAACATCTAATGGTCACTGCTGCTAGAATCGTTTGTGGACTAAGTTGACAAAGCCAAAGTACACGTCAACCTAGTAGACCCACAAGTCAACCTCCAAATCAGTCCCAAACAGCATACAGCCTAAAATTTCTAGCCAGATTCAAATTAATTTTAAATCTAAACATACCTTAATTTAAATTCAATGAAATTTTACCCGCACA
Organism: Triticum dicoccoides; assembly: GCF_002162155.2. Lineage (NCBI taxonomy): Eukaryota > Viridiplantae > Streptophyta > Magnoliopsida > Poales > Poaceae > Triticum > Triticum dicoccoides. Next base: position 539,276,934 of record NC_041392.1, on the reverse strand, counting down.
AAAACAATGAAATTTAAAATATCAAAATCTGAAAGAAAACAATATTTTGGAACTAATTGCATGTTTGCAGTATTTTTTTCATTTTAGAGCCCATTTATTATTACTATAGTCCATTTCTTATTACTTATAGCCCATTTTCTGGGCAAAATGCATCCCTCCTCGTCTTGAAAGATTTTCGGCCCAGCAGGGCGTAGAAAAGCAAGTAGGCCTACGTTGGTTATTCTGCAAAAAACAAAATAGCTGGCTAGCCATTTTCGAAAAGGAAAAAAACAAACTGGGCTGGTCATGTGCTAAACATATGAAATAAAAGCCTAGGATAGACGGGCCACGGGTCCCGCACAACCCAGTTGATACCCTTCTCCGTCCCGAAAAAACAAAATTACTGCGCGCGCTGCTGGGTCCCTACTGTCATCCTCACCATGTACAGTCATCTCCTTATTCCTCTCGGTTGTTGACCATGTTGACAACACCGGAGGGTGGCACCGCGGCGAGCGAACCAAGGTGGAGGACGATGGTGAGGCCTCGGACGGGAACAAACAGGAGTCGGGGTAGATCACAGCCAGCCGTGGGAGGCGGGAGCAGGCGGTCCCGCCGGCGCTGGTCTGGCTTTGGCGGCTCGAGGAAGAAGAGACTAAAGAAACGCGACAGACGTTGAATGTCAATCCAACGGTCAAGGTTGGCACAATCATTTGTTGACTAAGCGGACACCAAATAGCATAATTTTTTATATATAGGAAGAAAACTGCGAGGAAAATGCGTTCGTCTGCCGTCCTCCTCATAGGGAACGTTCGCCACATAAGTGACTAGCACCCTTGGTTTTCAACCGAGAGGTCTTGGGTTCGAGTCCCAGGAACTTTCAATTTTGTCCTCCTTCCTTCCTTGCAAAAAAAGGGAAAGAAAATCAAAGACTGGGGAAGGCGTACAGAACAAGCTAGTGTACCAGTAAAGAGACGTTGCCGAGTTTCAGAAAAAAGAAAGACGTGCTCCTGTAGCTGGATCGAATCCAAATCTAGACTATGACTATATATGGTGCTATGCTACTCTGAAAGTAATGAAACTGACATATCCAACATTCGCTTCTCCTCTTCTCTACTTACTCTGCCTAGCATCAGAAGCTCTGGCCGCAGCAACCATGTCCGCTGGCTGCTCGTCCACTTGCTCTTCAGCAGGCAACAACTAGATATGCGCCAAGTCGCCACCCGTACCATCGCTTGTGGGTCTCATCACACCCCCGCCGGCACGCGCACCGCAGCCGATTGCTCATCGCAACCCGCTGCCATTGGTGTGGTGCCACTGCTGCAAATCACGCAGAGTCATCCGTCACGTCTCAACCACAATCCGCAACCCTGGCCGAGTCTTCTACAAATGCCCGAATCATGGGGTAATAATATGTTTAAGTGTTGTTCTGCTGCTTTTAGCTGCTGATTTTTTAATAGTTTGGTTGATGATCTTTCAATTTGATTCATGCAGAAAAGGGAAGATTCGTGTGATTTGTATTTCTAGGAAGTTGCTGATGTGGGGGAATGCAACTACGCTGATTATTTGGTTAGCCGAGGAATCCCAATACCAGCAGGTTGGGGTGTTGGACAAGTAACTGAAGGAACGACAGAAGAGGAAGATGCAGAGCAGAAGGTTAAAGATGCAGTTCCTCTTATCATGGCCAAGCAACAGCTGCTGAACGACCTTGACAGAAATGAGGAGATGAAAGAACTTGTGAAGATAATGGGCAAAATCGATGTGCTCTGTAGGATGATTGTCTCTTTATTTGCAGTGTATGTAGCACTCGTGATGTATTCAGTGGCTACGACATGAGCACTTTGCTGAAAGTAGTAATGAATGAAACCTGTGTAGCAGGCTGGGCGTAGTGTTGTGAACATCTAATGATTTCTATTAATGGAAATCAGGGGGTATCCCCTTTTGCTCAAATAAATAAATAAATAGCAGAGGCCCTGTAGGGTCAGCTTTGTTCTCATTCGAAGACGTCGAGCAAATTGCAGTCCAACAGCAAACTATGCCATCAAATTCAAGTTTCACAGCCAAATATGAGTACAACTAAACAACAATGTCATCATGTTTTAGTTGTCATACAATCACCAAACACAAATCAGCATACATCACAAGTGATGTTCTCACAACAAAATACTAAACAACATGTTCATCAGGTTTCAGTTGTCATAGCAAACACAATTTCACATAGTAGATAAAAAACGTCTTCTGATAGGAAAATACGACAAAAGCAATGTAATCAGCATCCGCAGCAGCCGCATCAACATTTCGCCATGTGCATTAGTCTGAATCGTAATTCCCCACAGTGTCATCTTCTTCTTCGTCCTCAGCGTCCTCGAATGTTGGCTTCTTCTTGATCAACTCTTGTATGTCCACAGCACGACAGACAATCTTTTCGTCAGGATCATTGACGTGATGGTTCTCAAAGATATTAGGAACATCTGTGTTATCTTGTACATCAGGAGCAGTGTAAGCATCATCTTGTTGTGCAACTTCATTAAACGAATTCCTCTGCTCAAACCTTTGCAATACTCTCCAGTAATTGCTACGAGAAAATGTGTCTTCCAAGAAAAATATCTGTGTTGCTTGATTTGCCAAAATAAAAGGCTCGTTGGTCTGGTACGCCGCCTTGGCATTGATGGATTTGAAATAATCATCAGCTCTGGGTTTTGCGATCCTGGAAAATAGGTTATACCAACGATAGCACAACAAAACCACACACCGATGATCCTCGAAACTGGAGATATACTACACCTAAACTATGTCTGTTATGTTAGCATACATTTCAGTTGTCTCTTTGTCATACGTATCTGTGCTCATGATGGCACTATTTTGTGTCTTCCTGCCTTCGTCTCGTGCAAGGGTGTTGTAGCGCACATCTCCAACAACACAAGATTCATAATGTCTTACCCGAGTATCAGGACCCATTGCTAGTGAGTAAAGGGCATCATCAACTGCCTGCCCATCCTCCCGCATCTTCTTAACCTATGGTTAGAAAATAGACAAGCTAATCATCTTATGTACTCAATATATTAAAAAAACTGACAGTGCACTTCAAAAGCTTACATGGTTCTTGAACCATTTCGCAAATCCTGCCATAACCAGTTTGTCAATGTTTCTTGGATTTTGTGGTAGTAACTCCTCTTTAATTTGTAGATGTTGCACAACAATAGTGATCGCGTCAAACATCTAAATATATAAGAATGCGCTGCAAGTTTAGTAGATTATGATGTATAAGCTGCAGTACCGCACTTACTTGATATAAGGTAGTATCTCAGGACAGTTATTCAACACATACCAAACCATTTTGTCCAAATCTTTAGGTTTGTCCTCTTGTCGACTCTTCCCTGTAACTCGAATAGAATAATCGAAAACATTGAGCCCGGGATTGTCTTCACCCACCTCTTTGCTAAGCTGATCAGTTGTTTCAATGTATTTTGAGCAGAATGTCAACGCTTCTGTAGCAATGTAGGCCTCTGCAATGGAACCCTCGGGTCTAGCTCTATTCCTAACATATCCCTTGAAAGTGCCTAGCCGCCTTTCAATAGGGTACATCCAGCCATACTGTACTGGACCTCTAAGTAGTGCCTCATCAGGTAGATGAACAGCCAAATGCACCATCACATCAAAGAAGGCTGGAGGATATATCTTCTCAAGGTCGCATAGGATAGTTGGTATCTTGTCTCTAAGACGCTCCAAAGCATCTATCCTGATATTCCTACTGTAGAGTTCCCTGAAGAATTATCCCAACTCTGCAACTGCTCTGTATAAGTCAGGGCAACCCAATCCTCTAAGGATAACAGGTAAAACCCTTTGAAGTAGGACGTGGCAGTCATGAGTTTTCAACCCTTATACCTTGTTTCCATATGCACTGACTCTCCTTTCAGGGTTGGAAGCAAATCCATGTGGGAATCTCACACGTGACAGGACCTCACAGAATTCTTTTCTTTTTACCTTGTCCAAGACGTACACAGCTGGTGCCATATCCCGTGGTTTACCTTCATCTTGCACCTGCAAATCCTTTCTGATACCCAGGTGTGTCAAATCAATCCTAGATTTTAAGGTATCTTTCGTCTTGCCTTCAATATTAAGAAGTGTGCCGATAAATCTATCACATATATTTTTCTCGATGTGCATCACATCAAGATTATGCCGCAGATCCAAATCTTTCCAATACTCCAAGTCCCACAAAGTGGACCTGCGGGTAAACAATAATCTCTCTTCTACCCTGCCACGCTTCCTTTTCCCACTACCATTACCAGGATGGTTTCCTGGTGTAATATGCCTGACCTTCTCTAATTCCACTTGCAACTCATCGGCGGTGAGCCTCTTTGGCGCATCACAGTTTTCATGCTTTGCATTAAACACATGTCTTTGGTATTTTCTAGGATGCGGCTTGTCCTTGGCAAGGAAACGGTGGTGTCCAATGTAACAGATCTTGCTAAGTATTGTGTATGACAGTGGATTCCTGTCACAGCGAACACATGCCTTGTAACCATGTGTCGTTCGCCCTGACATAGTGCCCAAAGCCGGATAATCATGGATGCACCAAATTATAACAGCACGCAGAAAGAAATTAGTTGGTGGGCTGCTATATAGGTCTCGAGTGAGAACACCCTTCCATAGCTGTTGAAGTTCCTCCACAAGAGGCTCCATGAACAAATCAAATTCCTTTCCAGGACTTTTTGGACCTGGGATGAGCAAGGCCATCATGTAGTTTGATTCTTTGGTGCAGACATTTGGAGGCATGTTGTAAGGGATAACAAGCACTGGCCACATGCTATATGTGGCGCTCTGGTGGCCAAATGGGTTAAATTCATCTGAAGCTAAGCCAAGTCTAATGTTTCTCGGGTCAGCAGCAAACTCTTTGTGTTTATCATTGAAGCTTTTCTACTCACTACCATGAGATGGATGGCTCATTACACTCTGATCTCTGTACTCCTGGTTCCTAGAATGCCACAGTACATCCTCTCTTGTTTCAGCATCATGAAACAACCTCTGCAATCTTGGTGTAATTGGAAAATGTCTCAGAACATTATGAGGAATCCTCTTCACAGCATCGCCATCTTTCCATCTTGATGATTTGCATTTCAGGCATTCGCTTAAGTTGGCATAATCCTTCCGGAACAGAATGCAATTATTCTTACAAACATGGATCATATCATATCCAATTCCAACTGCACGAAGGAAATTCTTCATTTTACTGTAGGTGTGTGGCAGCTCAGATGCATCTGGGAAAGATTTGCGGAAAGCAGCCAACGTCGCATCGAATGATTTGTTGGTCATCCGCTCAGATGTCTTCACCTGAAGAAAGGTGACCATAGCTGAGAATACTGACAGCTTATTTCCTGGGGTGACAGCAACATTGCATTGTTCCAACATGCGGGCCCACCATTTTTCTTCTGCAGGTGAAAGTTCACGGAATGCACGAGCATTTCGTAGCATTGTTTCAATGTTGGTCAAACTCACTGGCTCTACCACCACCACCACCACCTCCTCCTTGTCTTCCACCTGAGCATCAGGCAGATCAAGATGGTGATCTGCTGCTTCCACGTAGTCAATAACATTGACGTTCACAGCTTCACCATGATGAACCCACCTAGTATATGTGACCGACATCCCATACAAGTGTAGATGATTTTGCAAAGTTGACTGGGGTCTTGTAACTGAATTCATACAACTGCTACACGGGCAGAGCACATCTAATTTCGGACCACCGTACTCAGCTCTGATAAAGTTCATGAAGTTTTCAACCCCCTTGACATATGCAGTGGAGAATCTTCGAGCAGAAGTTATCCAAGTCCTGTCCATCTGTTAGACATACAAATTAGTTCTTCTACTAGATATTACAGGAAAAACATATATGCTTTTTTTTGAAGTCCAGAAAAAAATACCTAGGTCAATGTCTAAAGCTATGGCAAGATATTTGGACGAGCATATCTAAGTAACGAAATATATGTAAAGCTAATTCAGCAAACAGATTTGAGTGCCAAATTATGGCAGGCTGTTTCAGCAGTCAATGAGGCCGAGCACACAGCCATCAAACTATCGAAGGCCATCGCAGCAACAAAGATCGAGTATAAAACGGTGTAGAGCTATTTCACCTAACTGATTGGCTACTAGACCATGGCAATCTACATCACAATAAATATATGGAAGGATATTTTAGCAACTAATCGGCCTTGGCATGCCATCTCAGCTAAGCAGATTGAGTGCAGAACAGGGCAAGGAAGCTTCTTAAGCAGAGCATATTGACAGCAAACTACTTCGGCAAACAGTGAGATTAACAGCTTCTATCAGCTAACATTCAATGCTACACCGACATGAACATGACCTCAGTCTAGAATGCGCGTACCGTGGGAGAAGCTGACTGCCATGCGTCTCCACACGAATGTCGCCAGCGGTGGCGGCGCCGACTGCCGTGTGCCTCCACAAGAACGTAGCCATAGGTGGCGGCGCGTTTAGAGGACGGCAGTCTACGAGAGCGTACTGTGGGAGCGAGAGGATCGCCGAACTGCGGCGCCGACGTATCAGCACGGCGGGGAGGGCGGCTTTGGCGGAGCGAATGGAGTGGAGGGGGACAGGGGGGAGGGGGTTTGAGGAATATTATTGGCTAGTTGGCCGAAGGGCGGTTGAATCGGATTTGGGGGGATTTTTGGGTGTGGCGGGAGGATTTTCGTGTGGTGGGCGGGGGGAGTTTGGCGCATGGTCGGTTTCTCCAAGTGCAGTCCCACGTGTCAGTGAAGAGGCAAGCCGAAGCACGTTCCGTTTGCGTGAGCCGTGTGCAGGACCGAACATGTGTGGGGTGCAATGCGACTGCGACAGGAGTGCTATGAGTGTACCGCCTTTTTTCATTTTAAACTAGGTGCTTCGCCCCCTCAAAAAAATTTTGTTGCTTCACGCGATCCATCGATACTACTACTAGTAATCCGGTAATCCCGACTAAAACGGTGCGGCCGGGTCTTTTCCCGCGCGATATGCTGGGAGGTTGGCTTAGTTGGGTTTTTTAGGACGAGTAATGCTACACCTACGTAATCCCAGTTACGTAATTAACGTAATGTGAAACGTGTGAACTGTTGATTGTAGATTGGGGGAGGGAGGGGCCCACCACCATGAAAATCAGGGGAGGAGAGAGAGAGGCAATTTACGTTAACCCTTTCGTAGGTTCCCGTAGATGTAGAAAGATGTGAAATGCGTGAATGTGTAGTGGACGTACTATTGGAGTGCCTAAGATAATTTGTGTATGTACAGACCCTATGTGCTTATTTTACTTCGCATGTTAGATTTGTCTCGGTTCAATAAAAAGTAGAGTTGGTGATGATGGTGTGCCAGTCATCCTGCAATATAGGCCGTCCGATCTATATCTAACGGATAGGAAAGAAACTATGACAATTTACCCGCACTCCTCTTCACATTTGCAGATAAGGCTTTCCCTCATTCATCCTTTTCTCCCACAAGATCTTGATCTTCCGTGCAACGCACGGGCATCTTGCTAATACTCCTACAATATGTATATTATTGTGAAAGTTCATATACACCTGCCGAGATTAATGCAAACACGACAGATTTTCATTACATTTTGAACTTTTATAGGACAAAAAAATAAAAGAAACCCGACCCTAAACCTATTCTACGGCGATGACCGACGTCCTCCATCCGTGATCTCTATGTACGGGGGCGGGGTTCAAGACCCGTGAAGTGAAGGTGCGGTCTCCGGCGAGGAAGAGTAGAACACGGGATACGGACCGGCCAGTTGGCACACCATGCCCTGCCGCCTCCCATGCCCTACTCATCCTTAGAGGAGTCCCCGACCTCGGCGGTGCCGGACGTTGGACGGCGGCAAGTAGGACGCGTGGCTGACGGTGCTCCCATCATCGGCCGCCAGCATGGCCACCGCTTGTGCGGTCGCGTCCGCCTCCGGCAACACCGCTATTGCGTCGCGAGAGGCAACTTGAGCAAGGGCGGCGACCTCGAGCTTCATCCCCGAAGACAAGCTCTCCCGTAGAGCGTTCGCACTTGTGGTCATGGCGGATGTGGTGCCAGGTAGGAGGATGATGCGCTATGGTGTGGAGGTTAGCTGGGCGTTGCCGCTTTAAGTAGCGCATTCTGGTGAGGCCAAGCGTCCGGGTGCGTCATTAAGTCGCCGGAGTTGGTTCCTCGGGCACCGAGCCTCTTAACAACGACATATGAACGGATGGCATGAATGCGGGTAGCTGGCGCCGGCTGGGAACGCACCGCGCGACGGTGCGAGGGGCGAGGGTTTTGGTGTGCCAGGGTAGTCAGCTGCGGTCGTGGCAACGTTGGAGATTCCCTTTGCTCACATGCGATCCCCGCATGTCATTGAAAAAGCAAGACAACCCGGCATGGTCTCAGGTCCAGAGGATGCAGTTGGCCGCGCTACACCACCCCGCGGACGCGACGCGGCGCCCCGTGCATCCTCGACGAGCCGGGTGTTGGGGTGTGTTTGGATTGTGGCCAAAGTGCACCTTACCAAAATTTTGGTCATGACGCAAAGATTGGTCTTTGTTTGGATGGTTGCCATTTTTTGGCATGCCAATGAACTCTAGCCAACTCTAGTTCATTTTTCTTGCCAATGTCGGCCAAATCATGGGCAACCAATACCTCAACCAAAATTTTGGTTATGACCCAAAGATTGGTCTTTGTTTGGATGGTTGCCATTTCTTTGGCATGCCAATGAACTCTAGCCAACTCTAGCTCATTTTTCTTGCTAATGTTGGCCAAATCATGGGCAACCAATACCTCAACCAAAATTTTGGCTACCCAATGCTTTGATGGGGCAACCTTGGGCACAAACCAAACATATCGTTGGTCGTGCCACAGCACTAACGCCACCCTCGGCACACTGAAACCGACTGTGTCTAGCGACGATATGAGCGTGTCGCTTACCGCGGTCGCCGTGTCCAGAGGCGGTGCTGGAGCTGCACCCCGTTGTTGGCCCCAACGACCCACATGGACGGTTGTCGGTGGCGAGGAGGTCGTGGGCCAGCTCCTCCATTGGACTAGTCTACGCTATGTTGTCCCGACGGGTGTGCCCCACATGTCGGTTTCCCTGTTTTCCCTGCCATATTCGAGCGTCAGTGCTCCGTGTTACGCATTAGGCCTTTCACTATGTAGGCCAAGCGAGACAACTTATTGTTTATTTGATCAAAAAGGTATCAACATTCAACAACACCCAATCAATATTGTTAGATTCGTACGTACTCCTAGATTTGTACTCGAGATGGTTTCCAATTTGACTATTGACAAGATTAATAGTACATGAGATGTATAATGTGAAAATTATATCATTGGAAACTCCTTTCACATACGAATTTGACCGTATGCTTTGTGTAAGTTGCATGTCATATATTATTACTCTAACATTTGGTCAAAGTTAGCCTCGAAAAACGCATTAGACCCTGTATGCTTTGTGTAAGTTGCATGTCATATATTATTACTCTAACATTTGTGTAAGATGCATGTCATATATTATTACTCTAACATTTGGTCAAAGTAGTATAGTGGAAGTGGATCCTCTGACGTAGGTATCCCTGCCTTACCCTCCCTTTCGGTCACTTACTGGCAGACCCCATGCTTGCTAGGCCCCGCATGTCAGTTACTCAATGGGTTCAGCCACGTCAGGGGATCCTCATCCGTAGTATACTCCCTCTGTTTTTATTTACTCCGCATAAAATGGAGGGAGTGGTGGTATAATAAATAACGCAGGCGGGGGAGGGGGAGGGACGTCGGTTTGCTCTCAACTGCGGTCCCACAAGCGAGCAAAAACGCAAGACAAAGCGTGTTCCATTAGGTGAGCGACGTGGAGGGTCCAGCATGCCGGGCTGCAATGCGAACGCGACAAGAGCGATGTACAGTCAAAACCGATTGAGCGGTCGTCACCGGAACCACTATTCACACCAGAACCTTCGCTACTCATCCTACGCCAGCCACTGCCCTAAAACCACACCAAATCTCCAGCCCATTCCCCTGCATTTTGATCCCCTGGCCCGCATCAAGCGTCCCCTAGTTTGCCGGAAAGCCATGGTGCGCTGCAAGATCACTTACTACAAGATGCTGACGCCGGAGTGCCGCGCAGAAATCGTGGCGGTAGTCGGCGCCACAGACCTCCATTCCCAAGCTCGCTTTGCAGCGGGCCAATCCCTGAGTTCTTTGGAGCCAAGCTACGAGGAGGAGGAAGCCGATCCAATGTTCATGGCGGAGGTCGCGGCGCAGAAGGCCCCCGATGGGTATGAGACGATGGACGTCGACTTCGTGCCGGCGTCCGAGTCCCCCATGGTGCAGGCGGACCAGCGGTTCAACATGGTAATACTAAAGGAGGCCCGGGAGGCAGAGGCTCAACTCGACGTGGAGCGCGTGCATGCCGCTGCCATCCAGGCTCTCCTGCAGGCGGAACCGGATGTGGTGGATGTGAATCGGGCGGCGGAGGCTCAACTTGAGGTGGAGCGCGCGGATGCCGCTGCCATCGAGGCCCTCCTGTAGGCAGAACCAGACATCCTGGACTTGAACCGGGCGGCAGAGGCTCGACTCGATGCAGAGCGCGCGGATGCTGTTCTCATCGATGCCCTCCTGCAAGCGGAACCGGACGTCCTGGACTTGAACCGGGCGGCGAAGGCTCGACTCGACGCGGAGCGTGCGGATGCTGCTGCCATCGAGGCCCTCCTGCAGGCGGAACCGGACGTCCTTGACTTGAACGAGGCTGTGCTCTCGTCCGTGCAGAGCGCCCGACGCTCCGCTTGAACGAGTAGCTGGAGGCCGAGGACAACCACGGTGCGGAGACACACGTCGGCAGCGATGGCTGGTTCGCGCCGGCAGCCAAAGACGACGAGGCCGTCTCTTTTCGCGAGCAGTGATAGTTTTTCTTTATGTTGCTGTTTTTATGGATCTTTTGCTGTGTAAAAACATATATTTGTTATGCAAGTCGCCTGACTTGGGTCAGTCTATCATTTCAGGTAGTTGGATGAATATCCTACGTCTCCTAACCCTTCTTTCCTTCTTCCTCACCTCTTCTTCTTCCCCAATAGACCACCGCACGGGCCGTACGGATACTCCCCAACATGTGGTTGGATAAACATAATCTATGAACGAAAATTATGTGTCAGCGTTAGGATGGCTGAGTTTGGTTTGTTCACATGCGATGGCACGTGTAAGTGAGGGTGCATTCCCTTGGTTGGGTTTGCGGCATGCAGGAGCGACTGTGTGAGGGTGCGGTGCGACCATGGCGTCCAGGAGCGACCGTGTGAGGGTGTGGTGCGACCGCGACAGTCGTGCGCAAGTGTACCTCCCTCTCATTTTGAAAACTTTAGGCAAGCTTGGCCAAAATATGTGACGAAGTTTGGCAATGCAAGGCCTAGACCCAAACAGGATAAGTACGTACGTACTAGGAGTACTAGTGTTAAAAAAAGGCCGGGTTTTCCTACACGGGATTTAATCGATACAAATCCTCGTTTCACGTGTCAATTAATGCGTATTTTTTTCTCCAAAGACCAAAGAGCTAACCATCCCACTCCTTATCGCTTGATTAATGCAGCGCCATGCAAACCAACCTTCTCATTTCCGCATGCATGCAGGGGATATTAATGTCCTTGGTTGCTAACCCCATCAATTTTGCCTCGATTAGTGTTAGTGGCCCTTTGCAAATTGTAATTTTGATATAATGGCCTTGTGTACAAAAAATGGAGGTAGTAACTATATTTGACTTCCTTCCCCATTGCGGTGACGTCGACGATATCTTTTTTTGTGGTTTGGTGAAGTGCGTTCGACGGAGAACACCATTGAGGGAGACCACGGTAAGTCGTTCGCAAGTGCCCCCTGCAAGCCGAGACAACCGCCTGCAAGCTGAGACAACATTATTTGCATCCAGGAAATCCTTTACTAGTACTCTAGGAGTACTAGTGCGGTGAGATGGTTTCTCGAAGAAGACGATGGAGAAGCGGAGTCAGCGAAGATTGAAATGATGGTTGCTTCGTCCGTGCTTTTGTGATTTGACGCCTCACTGCTTTGTGATTTGTGATAGAAGGGACAGGGGAGTAGACTCTGTGCTCTATACTATACTACATGCGTCCAAGCATGGGAGAAAGAGGAGAGACGTTGCATTTTTCTATTCCTTCAATCAATCAATTAGGGAGCTTCGGTTCCATCTTTTTGGCTTTGGCAACACCGTCCACAATGGTTCCCACGATGCCAAAAGCTATTTTCACATTTGGCTACACATTGTGGATGCCCTTAACCATACCACTTGGTTTTGCTCCTGTGTGCTATCTATACAAATCTCAATTATATTGATCTAAAAAATTATAGAATCAAGATTAGTAAAAAGGATGTGATTTTGCCGCACGGATGGTGGGGGAGGTTTCTTATTTGAGCAATGCTACATCCACGTAATGGTTTACGTAAAGTTACGAACTAATGTGATGTGGGACTATTTGATTGGATTAAACGAGAGGATTAGGCCCACCCCACGTGAAAATCAGGGGGGCATATATAGATTAGATACAAAGTATACATAGCAGCTACGTAGCCCTTTGTAAGTCTAGGATTAGGCTTCTTATTTTCGGAGGACGTTGTCCTGGCGGTTTGCTAACATGCGGTCCCATGTGTCAGTGCTTTACCAAGTCGATCCACGTCCCACATGAGGCAGAACAACGGCAGAAGCAACACGTGGTTAAGTTGAAGAATATGAGGGAGAAGCGGATTCCGCAACGAGTGAAATGATGGTTGCTTCGTCCCTCCAACTTAACTGCCGGAAAGGTGCAACTTTGTGATTTGACGCCTCATTGCTCATTACTACGTCGGCGCCATGACTGGGGTGCTTCACCGCGGCTGCTCTGCACTGTATTCTAGTATGGCACGTGGACCCGGCAGCTTGATGTCCCACATGTCAGCGAAAGGGACTAGAAGATTTATGAAAGCGAGCGCTCCACTCTTACGACGGAGGAGTAGACGACACGACGGCCAAGTGAACTGTCACTTGTACTGTATAGTACTATAGTTTTGCTGTTTCGCACGATCCATTGATACAAATCCGATTAAACAGGAAAGGGCGGGATTTTTCCTGCGCGATAGATGATACTGGCCATACATTTCAAAGGCAATTTTAATGTATGCAAACTGAATAATTATAAGTAACAATATGATATCTAGTAAAACTAAAAACACATATGATTTATTGTGTTAGAGTGTAGTAGTAGTGCTGTATTGCATAGTTGTTAGATGTAACATGCGAGAACATGTAGAGATGTAGTTTTGGAGGGCCTACAGAGAGAAAAGCGTAATACGGTCACCGAACTTCAGAATAAGCTAATTATGGTCACTATATACGTTTTGCGGTGATTATACGGTCACTTGCTCACAGTTCAGCATTGGATTGCACTCTGTTGACCGGCCAAATAGTTTGCGTTGTGCCATGTTGACTAGTTAAATTGACCATGTTCCTTGTGGGTCCCACCTATCAGTTTGCATACACAAAAGGTCAGATAAACACAAATTTATGCAGGCGCGACAAGGCTCCAACCCATGCGCGGGAATCACCTGGTTGTGTATGTGTCTGTCAGGGCCTGATGTGTGCGCATGCACGTGTAGGTTGAGCACTTGAGCATGAGAGTGTGTGTTGGTCGTGTGGTGTACTGGTGTGTGCATGCATGCGTGCGTGTGTGCCTGTGAGTGTTGCGTGCGTGCGTGTGAGTGTTGCGTGCGTGCGTGGCTGCGTGTGTACGTGTGACTGTTGCGTGCGTGCGTGGGTGCATGTGTTTGTGTGAGTGTTGCATGGATGCAGTTCGTGTGCATTCGTGCGTGTGTGTATAATCACCACACCAGCTCCTGTGTGTTAAAACAGACGGCTCAGCATACCAATACAAGGCCACCTTGTCCGATGTGCCCGCGGTCATGACTTCGAACCACCGTCCAAATATTTTTTTGTTGTTTGTTTTCATTCTTACTAGCAAGATGCTCGTGTGTTGCACGTAACATCAAGATGCATTTGTATGACTTGTTTATCTTGTGAGAGAAAAGGATGAACGAGGGAAAGCCTTATTTGCAAATGTGGAGAGGTGTGTGGGTACCTTTTTGCAAAATTGCCATAGTTTCTTTCCTATCCGTCAGATATAAATCAGACGACCTATATTGCAGGATGGCAGGCACACCATCATCACCAACTCTGTTTTTTATAAGAGTGTATTTTATGTATTTTATAAGAGTGTAGATGTAGAGTAGATACAAGTCGACAGGTGGGCACGATGGTAGTGATGCAACACTAGAGGTGCCACGTGGAGCGTTTAACTGGTCAACTAGTCATGTCATGAGAAAATACAGAGTTGTACGGTGAGCCCGTGACTGTATAATAACGAGTAAACATAAATGGTGACCGTAATGAGTGGATTCTGAAGTCCAATGTACGTATTGTGCTTTCGCTTCAAATACAATGATCGTCATTGCATATATAGCGAGAGAAAGATGAAACATGCGCGAATTTTCTGGGGGCTTTCTTTTAGAGGACCTGGAGATAGTTTTGTGTGCATACGTGAAAGGGGCGTACAGGGGGGTATGCGATGGAGAGAGAGATGCTCTCGTTTCTCTTTATTATGACTAACTTTGTATATAGTATAAAAATATACAAATTCACAGTGTGGAATAAATATCATTGTGGGCACCATGCAATGCAAATTAGCGTTCGTACTCCTCCATATAACTTTGTAATGTTGTATATATGTAGAAACTCTAAAATAATTTTTTGGCCACACTTTATTCAAAAGGAATGTTGTATGCGAAATAAATGTGAAGAGAGGGATTTTTAGATTAATGCGGTACGTGATGTAACATATGTGAATGTGTAGTTGATGCATTTGGCGAGGCCTAGAGAGGTATGTGTGTGTATTACATATTTGAGAGAGGCATGGATAGAGGGGCCGACGGGGGGCGTGTGAGAGATAGCACGAGAAATGAGAGTGGTCTAGAGAGAGAGAGACGAATATGACGTCACGACAGGAGATTCCATTCCCTGGAGTGTGTATATGCAAGGGGGAGGGAATAGAGGCACCAGGAGAAATTTTCTGTGTGTGTGTTGTTTGTGTTGGCATGTGTGGGTGTGAGAAGATAATGAGACGTGGGGGCAAAGGGTGTGTCACCGCATGAGGTCCGGTGGGTCGAGGTGAGGCCCTTCGTTCGGTTCCGTCCTGCGCCACTTTGGTCGGCCCGTGACGCATTTAGGAAGACCCATGGATGACTAGTCGTACAAGACAAAGACAGCAGAATTGTGAAGGACTCTGTGTCCACTGACAAAGCCGGCTAGGATTTGTAACCCTAGGTTCTCGGACTAAGGTAACCCCTTTATCTCTGATATTACTATTCATCCAACCTAACTTTAAGGGGCATCCTACAGAATGCTCTGCTAGAATCATACTCGTCGATTAGGAAGAGAGGTGTGAGACAATGCGTGAGAGACAGGCGTAAAGATAATGTGTGTACATGAGACACGTAGGCAGGTCCATGTATATAGAAAGGGTCGTAAGGATTGTGCGTGTGTATGTTTGCGAGAGGAAGAGTGCTTGTGATAAAGGTTAGTGAAAACAGTTGTAAATGGTTACGAGAGGGAGGGAGGGAGGGAGGGTGATATCTAGAGCATGTGTGTGAGAAAGACACCTCGGGAGAGAGTGTGTGAGCATGTGTAAGAGACCACCGATGGAGAGTGAAACTGCACGTAAAAGACTGCTCTACACATTGGTTAAAGATATAAATTGTATCCAAATATTAGGATGGGATCATGATATTTGCAATTCGCGTAAGGAGCGATCATTGATCCATCAGACATCTAGAATCTATCAAATTTGAGCATGTCTATGTTATTATTCGACACAATTGATCCACATAGTTAGTATTTTGAACTCCAGACAATGCATCGCTTTAGCAATCGAATATAAACGTGAGTATAGTTCATGTTGTGTGTGTAAAGCACATTATACATACGAAAGTTACACAATGGACATTATAAATAGCTACCTATGAACTAGCATACATTTGAATTCAACTTAAGGTGGTTTAAAAAATTGAATTCAACATGAAGTCCATTCAATTATTTGAATTTGATATCATGGCATTTGTAAACCATACCTAAATTATGGGGGCACCAATCTTTGCTCTGATTTTGTACATAATAGCATATGTAGACATGTACAAAATAGATTCAAATTTAGCTCCTCCATTCCAAAATAATCATAGTTATAGGATTTTCAAGTGTCAAAATTTCAAAAAGAAGCGGATAATTTAATGAGGTTTTGAAACATACAAGGTCAAATATAACGTTGTCTACTTAGGTCAATCCTCATAGTTCAAGAGTACTCTAAACGTGAATGCTTGTGTTTCAAAATTTTGAACAAAGCGCCAAAAGAGCCTCTACTCGCCCGGAACTGCGTGAGACCAATGTTTGGTAGTACAAGGAAATTACTTTTCTAATAACTCTGACCCGTGAAACCTACCGGCCCGACGTCCAAAGGTCTAAACCGGGGTAGGTTTGTAGCTTCATCTAGACGCCACGCAACCACATCCGAAAAACATTCATACACAATGGTCGCCTAAGCACACATGCGCGCGGCCGAAATCGCTCCTGCCCACTATTTGGGACACCTGGGATTACCATCCTACCCCCGACCCGCAGTAGGTCCAAAATTTAAGAGGGGGGCAAAGTTTGTACTTTCCCCAAATTTCAAACAAGCGTGTCCCATCTTCTGTTCAAAAAAGACAAAAACAAGCGCGTCCCAGACCGAAACATGGTTCCGCGCCACCCGTCCGATTCCGCATTCGTACTCCGTGGGCGCCAAAACTACCTCTCCACCAGCCGCGAAACCCTGGCTCCTCCATCCGCCATACCATCCCACCCATCAACCGCCGCCCTACTCCATCACGCGGAGCCGATACCCCAACATCGTCGTCCACCGCAACCTCAACCGCAATGCCCTCCACGGCTAGTAGTTGAAGCTGAGGCCGAGCCGTCCGTACCCGAGCCAGTTCAACCACGCCGTCCTGCGCCTCACCGTTGCTGCTCCAACTTCGCCACCCTCCACCGCACCGGAGTTGTTCCTGCTACGCTGTCCTTCGCCGCCTCGGACCTGCTTCCCCTCCGCCGACATACGGCCACGGCAACACAGTCAACAATTTGGCCATGGGTTCGTCCAAGCCTGCACCCTCCAAAACATCGGTTTCCCCGGTAAAAAGAAGAACATCGGCGCGACATGTGGAGGTGACCACACCGGCAACCAAAAAAGGTACTCCTCTTCCCTTATTCGTGCAAATCTTACGTCTCTGCTTGCACGGTATTCATCCCACAGAAGACACTAATTGACCGCTTCTTCTTGATACTAGATGTTCCTAGTAACTCGCGATGCACAAGGTTTCTCCTCATATACTATTTCACCTTAGCTAGAGGCCCGTCGCCCCCCTGAATTTCAATTTCTGGCCAGTTGATTCCCAATTAACAGAAGCACTCCCTGGCGTAACAGGCGCTAGTACGCCTATTACGCCGGGGAAGCAGCGCCTTGGTGTTTATCTTAGGGGTGTGTGCGGCCTAGAGCTACTGGCGCCTGATCTGGAGGTCGGTCGGGATTAAAGGGATGTCCTAGGGGCGCTGCCAAGCACGGCGGTGGTGTGAGGTCGATGGGAGGGCGGGGCGGCGGGGGCAGGGGTCTGGGCTGGTGGTCGCTGGTGGTTCGAGAAAGATCATCAACAGTGACTGGCGGGAGGTAGACGAAGGCCATCTGCCCGTTCCTTATAGATCGGATGGTTCATTAAAAAAATCGACTGACCTATTTATTTTCAGTCGACTGTTATCTTAGATATGACCACATGTGGTGGTGTGCTGGAGGAGTACCTACATTTCTTGTGCTCATATATTACAAAATCATACGGAGTAGAATCTAATTTTGTTTGCCATGCAATGTTGTAGAGCTATCATATGTCTCGTGTCATTTATTTTTCAGCCACCTGCTATCTGCTACTTTTACAGTGCACTAGTTCTGCACACACTTCACCCTTACTCTCACTATTGTGTTCTTATGCAAGGGTATTTCGGACTCTGCTGCCATGAGAGAAGCCAAAAAGAAAAGATAGAAGTCGCTCCGGCTTCGTATGCGGGTAGGCAAGACACGTTACAACGCTATAAAGGGTGCAGTGTCAGCAGATGGAGACGGTAAACGTAGCTCCGGAGTTGATGACCTCGCTCACAATGAACCACCATCCCAAGTGCTTGCTTTAACTTCGTGGTGTCATATGTGGTTGCATGTTCCATATGGTGTCTAGCTTGTATTCGAAAGGCCGAAGTCGGTAAGATAAGGAAAGATATTTTTTTACATGAACCACCATCCCGTGAGCACCAGAAGACAAATAGCTAGTCAGGGCACTGGCCGAGCCAGTGACAAGCCCAGCAAAGATAGGCATCACCTGGAAGCCAACTAAAAAGATGTGATGGTGGCGAAGCAGCCCGCCTCCCACCAGGCTCTCAGGTCCTAGATGATCATGCTCACCACTCCAGCCGAATGTCTAGCTTATATTGCTTCCAATTTGGTTAAATTGCATCTCCTTAGCTTACACATTATACCTTTGAATATGACATGCCTTTCTATTTTTGGTACATACTAGTACATCTGTGTATTAACCATGTTCTCACATCAAACTAATGTTCTTGTGTATCCCTCATCAATCGCTTATGAAGAGGCAGGCAGGCAAAGGGACTACTCCGCATTTAAAGAATGCAGCGTCAGCCTCCCGACATTATTCTCAAGAAACAGAAATGCTAGATGAAGATAGTGAACGTAGCTCTGTAGTTGATTACAGCATTTCCCCTACACTAGCATCGCAGGTGCTTGCTCTAACTTGGCAGTGTGATATGTGGTTGCATGTTGCATATGGTGTCTAGATTGTAATTCTTCCAATCTGGTTAAACTGCATGTGCTAGTCTGCTTAGCTTATACATTATACCTCTTAATGTGACATGTCTTCCTGTATTTAGTACATAGTACATCTGTCTATTAAGCATGTCCTTACATAAAACTATTGTTTTTTTGTATCCCGCATCAATCAACATGACGAGACACCTTTAGTATATGCAGTACGATATTAGTTGCATCTTTCATATAATTTATAGCATGCGCTGCTTCTAATTTGTTGAAATTCCATTTATGATGGGATGCTTTTAACTTGGCAGAGTCATATTGGTTGCATCTTTCATGTGGTGTCTAGCTTGCATTGATTCTTATTTGCTGGAATGGTTTCTGCTTAGTTTACAGAAACAGTTGTGAACATGCCATGCCCTCCTGTTTTTCGTACATATTCCATCCTGGTATCATGTGTTTGCCTTACATCAAAGTAGTGATTGTCAGTATCATGCATGAATGAGTTCTGAAGAGAGAATTTTATTGCTTTTTCTTGTCGGTTTTACTTGACAATTCAAAATCAATAAAGCGGAAGGAAGTTAGCAAGGCAGCGGATAAAGGTGATCCTTCTGAATGGAGGGCCTCTACAGTTTCTACTCCTCCACACCCCCAAGATGATTTCCAAGACAACACATGCATAGACACTCAACAAAGCTGTGTTTATGATGAGCACATCTCCCCTAGTGCAGCATCACCGGTGCTCCCTCTAACTTGGCACTGTTATATGTGGTTGCATGTTATGTGTGATGTCTAGCTTGCATTGCTTCTAATTTTGTTGAATTCCATCTGCTTACTTTACACATTATACTTGAATAAGACACGTGTTCCTATTTCTAGAACATACAATATCTCTCTATCACACCATGTTCTTACATCAAATTACTACTGTTGTGTAACCTGCAACAATCACTTATCATAAGACACATTTGACTTCGGAGTGTGATATAGGTTACATCTCACATTCTTTTCTAGCTTGTACTACTAATTTGTTGAAATGGCACTTATGACGAGACAGATTTACCTTGGTAGAGTGATATTCGTTGCATCTTTCATATAGTGTCTAGCTTTCATTGCTTCTAATTTGTTGAAATGCCTTCTCCTTAGTTTACACATCATAAGCTGTGAATATGCAATGTTGTGAATATGCAATGGCACTAATGATGAGAGACCTCTAACATGGTAGTGTGATGTTGTTTGCATCTTGCATATGATTTATTTCTTGTACTGCTTCACATTTGTTTAATCGCCATTTATGATGAGACACTGTTAACTTGGCAGAGCGATATTTGTAGCATCTTTCATATGGTGTCTACCTTCCATTGCATTGCTTCTAATTTGGTGAAATGTCTTCTTATTAGTTTACACATCATAGTTCTGGTTATCTCTTCTGTCCTGTTTTTCATACATATTACATCCTCCTATCATGTGGTTGTCTAACATCAAAGTTTAGTTCGTCTGCATCACGCATCAATTTGTTCTGAAGAACTAAATTGTTATTCGTTTTTCTTGTCGGCTTGACTTAAGATGGCACAGAGAAAGAGGAAGAAACATAGAATGGCAGGGAATGAGAAGCGGGTGAATCCTGCAAATTCTGCTGGTACTGATGGTGCAATAGAAGGTCAAAGTCCAGCAGAAAATTCTACAAACACGGCATCCCATGCTACATGAGTTGCAAAAAAGCCAAACAGAAAAAAATAGCTGCCACCAAACAAGCAGAGACAGCCCTAGTTCTCGCAACACCTACCACAGTACTACCAGCTGCACGACTTACTCGTGCGTCAAATGAGCTAGCAGCACGTTCCCAAGCTCCCTTTCCACCTGACACTACTTCCCAAGCACTCTTGACACAAGACGAGTTGGCAATATCAGATGAACCTTGTGAGCTTCAACAGCAAGAAGGTAGTTGCTGGAGTCAAGTTACAGTTGCATGCTTCTTTATATGTAGTCTCACAGTTTGATGTACACTAACACTTCCTATGTTCGTTGTTGGACTAGCACCCAGGCGCAAGAGGAAACAAACATCAGGGATAATGCTTGATAGGTGATACGTCCATTTTGCATCATGCTTTTATATCGATATTTATTGCATTATGGGCTTTTGTTACACATTATGTCACAATACTTATGCCTATTTCTCTCTTATTTTACAAGGTTTACATAAAGAGGGAGAATGCCGGCAGCTGGGAATCTGGGCTGGAAAAGGAGCAAATATTGGAGACCTATTATGCACAGCTCCAAAAGTCCTGAAACTTCACGGATGATGTTTTCCAAATATATAAAAAATACTCAGCGGAAGAAACTCACCAGGGGGCCACATCCTGCCCACGAGGGTGGGGGGCGCGCCCTACCCCCCAGGGCGCGCCCCCTACCTCGTGGACCCCCTGGTGGCCCTCTGGTGGCCATCTTCTGCTATATGGAGTCTCTCGATGGGAAAAAAATCATAAGCCATCTTCTCGGACGAAACTCCGTCGCCACGAGGCGGAACCTTGGCGGAACCAATCTAGGGCTCTGGTGGAGCTATTCTACCGGGGAAACTTCCCTCCCGGAGGGGGAAATCATCGCCATCGTCATCACCAACGCTCCTCTCATCGGGAGAGGGCAATCTCCATCAACATCTTCATCAGCACCATCTTATCTCAAAACCCTAGTTCATCTCTTGTATCCAATTCTTGTCTCCAAGTCCGGGATTGGTGCTAGTAGGTTGCTAGTAGTGTTAATTACACCTTGTAGTTGATGCTAGTTGGTTTAATTGGTGGAAGATCATATGTTTAGATCCTATATGCATATTAATACCCCTCTGATTATGAACATGTTTATGCTTTGTGAGTAGTTACTTTTGTTCCTGAGGACATGGGAGAAGTCTTGCTATTAGTAGTCATGTGAATTTGGTATTCATTCGATATTTTGATGAGATGTATGTTGTCTCTCCTCTAGTGGTGTTATGTGAACGTCGACTACATGACACTTCACCATTGTTTGGGCCTAGAGGAAGGCATTGGGGAGTAATAAGTAGATGATGGGTTGCTAGAGTGACAGAAGCTTAAACCCTAGTTTATGCGTTTCTTCGTAAGGGGCTGATTTGGATCCATATGTTTCATGCTATGGTTAGGTTTACCTTAATACTTTTGTTGTAGTTGCGGATGCTTGCAATAGAGGTTAATCATAAGTGGGATGCTTGTCCAAGTAAGGGTAGCACCCAAGCACCGGTCCACCCACATACCAACACTAGTAGAAAAAGGGTCAAACGTGAAGCACATTAGTGCCGGTTTGTATTTGAGCCGGCACTAATGTATACATTAGTGCCGGTTCCAACGGCTAGCCGGGCCGCTTTCATTAGTACCGGTTCGTGGCGAACCTTTAGCACCGGTTCGTGCCACGAACCGGTACTAATGAGAGTGGTGGGAGGATGGTGTCAGACTGAGGCCCCTCCAACCCCTTTAGTACCAGTTCTTGGCACGAACCGGTACTAAAGGTCGTCCTACATAAACCCTTCGTCCACCCGAGCTCGCTCTGTTCTTCCCCTTTCCCCTCTCCTCTCTCTGTTCTTCCCCTCTTCCTCTCGAGCTCATCACACATTTTTCCCAAAATTTGTCAAGATTTGAAGGCCCCCATCCATTCAAATGATCACAAAGGTTAGCAACTTTGTCCTTTCATCTCTCATTGCTAGATTAGCTCTTGCGATGCTTTATATAGTGATTAATTTGTGAGTTCAGTAATTTGGGAGGATATATATATGTGCTAGTATTTGATTTATATGCAATTTGAGGTCAAAAATAACACTTAGTTTGCATATGTAGGTGTGGTTTACTTAGTGCCTTTTAAATCTCCGTCGTAACCACCGTCGATCGCCCGCATTATCCCGTCGCCAGCACCACCTTGTGGTGAGCCTCTTGTTCATGAAATTTTATATAAAAATGGATATTTGTGTGATTTGGATATATAGTTACTCGTATAATTATCTTACCCGTACGTTGTTTGTTATACATATAGTGCCATGGTTTTGATATCCGTCCCCGTCGGCCCTCGTCCTTGTTATGATTCGGATGTGGTATATATATTCTCTTTTAAAACTAGTTGCATTTTGTGTTTATGACAAATTATGCCCATCAAGTTGACATAGAATTCTTTTCTAGGAGGTATGTGAACCGGAAATTCCAACCGACCCTATTGTCGAGAGGTTAAATTTAGTTGAAAGAGAAAACGAGTACTTGAAAGAAAAAATGAAAAGAATTGAGGGGGAGAAGATGGAATTGGAGTTGCATGTTGCCGATGTCGTCGATGATCACAAGATCAAGATGGAGAAAATGCGCTTAAAGATTAGAAAGATTAGAAAATATGCCATCGATAGTGAGGCTTGGTATCATTATGCTGTTGGATCCATTGTTACCTTAGTTGCGATCTTGATCGCATTTGTTGTTGCATTTAAATGCTTTAGCTAGAGAGTTATTTGTTTGTTGCATTTAAGTGTTGTATGAACTTTATGTATGAACTTGTATTAATTTGGTCTATTCGGTGTTGTGTAATGAAGATGAGCCGGCAATGGATGTACGATGATCGATGCTCTCCCCAGTTCGTTGAGGGCGTGCATACTTTTCTGCTTGCGGCTGAGGCAAACAAGCGGGCGGATGGTTTTATGCCTTGTCCATGTGCTGGCTGTAAGAATGGTCAGAATTACTCTACGTCAAGAACCATTCACGTCCACCTGTTTAAGTCCGGTTTCATGCCCCACTATAATGTTTGGACCAAGTATGGAGAAAGAGGGGTTATGATGGAAGACAATGAATAAGAAGAGGACGACGACAGCTATCCTGGCCATGGGTTCCCTGAATATGATGATACAACAATGGGGGAAGAAGCTGAGTCGGTAATGCGGGAATAAGCTGAGCCGGCAATGCGGGAAGAAGCTGAAGAAGAGGCATCAGATGAGCCCGTTGATGATCTAGGTCGGGCCATTGCTGATGCAAAGAGAAACTGCGCAAGTGATTTTGAGAAGAAGAAGTTGCAGCGCATGTTAGAGGATCACAAAAAATTGTTGTACCCGAATTGCTTAGGTGACAAGAAAAGGCTGGGCACCACACTGGAATTGCTGCAATGGAAGGCAGAGAATGGTGTATCTGACAAGGGATTTGGAAAGTTGTTGGTAATGATAAAGGATATGCTTCCAAAGGACAACGAATTGCCCGAGAGTACGTACGAAGCAAAGAAGGTTGTCTGCCCTCTAGGGTTAGAGGTGCAGAAGATACATGCATGCCCTAATGATTGCATCCTCTACCGCGGTGAGTACGAGGATTTGAACGCTTGCCCGGTATGTGGTGCATTGCGCTATAAGATCAGCCGTGATGACCCTGGTGATGTCGAGGGCGAGCGCCCCAGGAAGAAGATTCTTGCCAAGGTGATGTGGTATGCTCCTATAATACCACGGTTGAAACGTTTGTTCCAAAACAAAGAGCATGCCAAGGCGATGCGATGGCACAGAGAAGACCGTAAGAAAGACGGAAAGTTGAGAGTACCCGCTGACGGGTCGTAGTGGAGAAAAATCGAAAGAAAGTACGGGAAGGAGTTTGCAGATTACGCAAGGAGCGTATGGTTTGGTCTAAGCGCAGATGGAATTAATCCTTTTGGGGAGCAGAGCAGCAACCATAGCACCTGGCCTGTGACTCTATGTTTGTATAACCTTCCTCCTTGGTTGTGCATGAAGCGGAAGTTCATTATGATGCCAGTGCTCATCCAAGGCCCTAAGCAACCCGGCAACGACATTGATGTGTACCTAAGGCCATTAGTTGAAGAAATCTTACAACTGTGGAATGGAACAGGTGTACGTGCGTGGGATGAGCACATGGGGGAAGAATTTGACCTAAAGGCGTTGCTGTTCATGACCATCAATGATTGGCCTGCTCTCAGTAACCTTTCAGGACAGACAAACAAGGGATACCGTGCATACACGCACTGTTTGGATGATACCGACAGTATATATTTGGCTAATTGTAAGAAGAATGTGTACCTGGGACATCGTCGATTTCTTCCGAGCAGGCATCCCGTAAGAAAGAAAGGCAAGCATTTCAAAGGTGAGGCGGATCACCGGACGAAACCTCGCCACTGTACTAGTGCTGATGTACATGATATGGTCAAGGATTTGAAGGTGGTCTTTGGAAAGGGTCCTGGTGGACAACCTGTTCCGAATGACGCTGACGGACGCGCACCCATGTGGAAGAAGAAATCTATATTTTGGGACCTGCCCTATTGGAAAGACCTAGAGGTCCGCTCCGCAATCAATGTGATGCACGTGACGAAGAATCTTTGTGTGACCTTGCTTGGCTTCTTGGGCGTGTATGAGAAGACAAAAGATACACCTGAGGCACGAGAGGACCAGCAACGTATGCACGGAAAAGACGGCATACATCAGGGTCATGCAAGCTACGCTCTTACCAAAGAAGAGAAGGAAATCTTCTTTGAATGCCTGCTCAGTATTAAGGTACCATCTGGCTTCTCATCGAATATAAAGGGAATAATACACATGGCAGAGAAAAAGTTCCAGAACCTAAAGTCTCATGACTACCACATGATTATGACGCAACTCCTTCCAGTTGCATTGAGGGGGCTTCTACCGGAAAATGTTCGATTAGCCATTATGAAGCTATGTGCATTTCTCAATGCAATCTCTCAGAAGGTAATCGATCCAGAAATCATACCAAGGTTAGAGAATGATTTGGTGCAATGTCTTGTCAGTTTCGAGTTGGTGTTCCCACCATCCTTCTTCAACATCATGACGCACGTCCTAGTTCACCTATGCGAAGAGATTAACGTTTTGGGTCCTGTATTTCTACACAATATGTTCCCCTTTGAGAGGTTCATGGGAGTATTAAAGAAGTATGTTCATAACCGTGCTAGGCCAGAAGGAAGCATCTCCAAGGGCCGTCAAAATGAGGAGGTCATTGAGTTTCGTATTGACTTTATTCCTGACCTTAAGCCGATTGGTGTTCCTGAATCGCGGCATAAGGGCAGACTGGATGGAAAAGGCACGCTAGGAGGGGAACAAATAATATGTATGGACGGACATTCTCTCACTGAAGCACACTACACAGTTCTACAGAATTCCGCCTTGGTGGCTCCGTATATGGATGAACACAAGAATTTGCTACGCTCCAAACACCCGGAGCGGTCTGATGACTGGATTACACGTGAATAAACCAGGAGTTTCGCCAGCTGGTTGCAGACACGTACCATGCATGACACCTCTATTGAAGATGACCTGTACTTGATGTCCCAATTACCATCTTCGAATATAATGACTTTCAAAGGGTACGAGATAAATGGTAATACATTTTACACGATCGCCCAAGATAAGAAGAGCACCAACCAAAACAATGGTGTCCGCTTTGATGCAGAAACCAAGACGGGAAAGGAAACATATTATGGTTATATACAGGACATATGGGAACTTGACTATCGACGTGGTTTGAAGGTCCCTTTGTTTCGGTTCAAATGGGTCAATATGACACGAGGCGGGGTAACGGAAGACCCGCAGTACAGAATGACAACAGTGGATCTCAACAATCTTGCGTATGCAGACGAACCATTCGTCCTAGCCAATGATGTGGCACAGGTTTTCTATGTGAAGGACATGTCTACCAAGCCAAGAAAAAGAAAAGATAAGGAAGCGAATGCATCATACGATGAGCCAAAGCGGCACATAGTTCTTTCTGGGAAGAGAAACATCATGGGAGTGGATGACAAGACAGACAAGTCAGAAGATTATGAAAAGTTTGATGAAATTGCTCCATTCACAGTGAATATTGACCCGAGCATCCCGTTAAATGATGAAGATTTTCCATGGTTATGGCGCAAAGGGACACACGCGAAAAACAAGTTTCACACCCAAAGATCTGGGATATGATCGACTTCACTATCATCACTTTCTTCTATGTTTCACACCCAAAAGGGAATCTCTGTAATAGTTAGGGTAGTTAATTATGTGTTTTGGCATTTGAAATGCGAAGAAATTTTATGTGCAAACAAATTATTTCATGCATTTACTGATTTTTAAAGTTAAGTTATTCACACTAATTTCAAATAATTCAAAATTTAAACTATTCAAATTTGAAAACTACGGGCACTAATAGAAAGTTTGTAATTTTTTGTACCTAAAGCAAAAATATTCACAAAGAAACTCTAAATACACAAAAAAACAACTCAAAAATAAATAAAGCAAAAAAAATATAAAAAAGCCCGCCTACTAGGCCAGAGCAGCCTGCATACGACTAGAAACCCAACCTGTTGTTGGGCCAGGATGCAGGTCCGCAAAGGCCCAGTAGGCCAACAGGGCAGCACAGAACATGTAGGCCCAGTAGGCCTGCTTTGGAGAGGAGCTCGAGAGAGCTACCGCACGGGGTTTATAAACCAGTGCGGTCGCCCCTCGGCTAGCGAGGTGGGACTAAACTTGCGCACCGCACCTGCGCCAGCGCACCCCCTTTAGTACCGGTTCGTGGCACCAACCGGTACTAAAGGGGGGGCCTTTAGTACCGGTTGGAGCCGCCACCCGGTACTAAAGGGGGTCGCTTCCCGCCGCTTGGCCTAGCCAAAACAGGCCTTTAGTACCGGTTGGTGGCTCCAACCAGTACTAAAGGCCCCTCCTATATAAACAACACTTACGAAAACTTCAGTTTCTCATCTGCTTCTTCTCCTCTGCACCGTCGCCCGCTGCCCCTGTACGTACGTCTCCATCCCCCGTCGCCGCCCCGTCCCCGTCGTTGCCGCCCCGTCGTCCCTGTCCCCGTCATCCCCGTCGTCACCACCGCCCCGTCCTGGCCTGCCCCACGTCGTCCCCGTCCCCGTCGTCGCCGCCCCGTACGTCCCCGTCATCGTCGCCGCCCCGGCCCGTACGTCCCCGTCCCCGTCGTCGCTGCCCCGTCCCTGTCCCCGTCGTCGTCATCCCTGTCGTCGCCGCGCCCGTCGCCGTCCCCGTCGCCGCGCGCCCCACGCACGCACACACACATACATTTTGTTTTTTAGTTATACAAATAGTTAGAAATTTTTCTGTTTTTTAGAAATTGTTAGAAAATTTTCTGTTTTTTAGAAATAGTTAGAAATGTTAGAATTGTTAGAATAGTTAGAAATGTTAGAATTGTTAGAATAGTTAGAAATGTTAGAAATTTTTGTGTTTTTTAGTTATAGAAATAGTTATAAAAATGTTAGAAATTTTTCCTTTTTTAGTTCTAGAAATATTAGAAATGTTAGTTATATAGAAATGTTGGAAATTTTAGTTATCAAAATCCAATCATTAAAAAAATGTTACTTTCTGCGGGCATATAGCTAGTATTTGTTCTCGACGATGCCCGGCCCGCATCCTCGCCGTCGACACGTCCGCGACGACGTCCGGCTGACCCATGTCGGGGACTGGGCTCCGCCGGGCTGGCACTGGGAGGTGCTGCCTGGAGGGGCGCGCCGCTTGCTGAGGAACCCGGCCCCGGGTCCCGTCGTCGACCCTGATCTCGTTTGGTGGCGTTCGCGTGGGCCAGTTTCGGTGCGGAGGGAGCCGGCCCCGCCGGAGGTGGTACGTCGCCGTGTCAGGGAGGAGGACGAGCACGTCCATCACTACATGGTTGCGTTAGAGGGCGGCAGGTTCTCCAATACCTGGCAGTTTCTTTAGGGATCTCACTTCAGCTATGATCCTGTGAGGGTTCCTTCTCTTTGGGTGTCCACCGCCTGCGCCGCAGGAACCGCGAGTGTCCTAGATTCTTCTGTAGTATTCGATCTTTAATTAGCTACCTAGCCAGTGATGTACTATTCAATATTATATATTATTCGAGACGATGTATTCGAGATTATATCTATTATTCGAGACGATGTATTCGAGATTATATCTATTATTCGAGACGATGTATTCGAGATTATATCTATTATTCGAGACGATGTAATTTGAATACTAAATTGTTTTATATTTCTTTTGGCATAGTTAAATAAAAGCTATGGCGGACAATACCGACAGAGAGGGAGAACAGACCATGTTCCATATAATACGCGGGCCAGATGATGATCAGAATGAAGAAGATTATGACGGCTCCGAATTTCTAAACAACACCGGAGAGGGTGATATGATATTCGATCGCGACGACCGAATTGATGAAGTCATGACCGGCGAGGTATATATATTTATATAAGCAGGCATCTGGTGATCATCACATGTTTTAAATGAGTTGAAGATATATTAACGAATCGATCTTTCTTCTTTCAGCCATCCGGATCGAGCAAATCTTCAGGCAACAGGACGAAACGAGGCCCGAACAAAAAGTTGAAGGAGGGTATAAAGTATAATATCGAGGCAATCAAACCTAATGGCGAACCATTAGCGCCTAAGAAGATTGTGGACAAGTTCGTTCGTCGGTGCGGAGTTCTTGTGAAGGACCAACTCCCGATCTCCCTTCAAGAATGGAGAGAGCCAGCAAAGCCACGTCCAGATCTTACTTTTGTCGACGACAGGCAAAAAAGTCTGCTTTGGGATACACTCATGGAACATTTCACCCTACCAGATCATTTCACAGAAGCAGATGTGCAGAAAGTCAAGGACGCTGCTCTTAGGAAGATGGCGGTTGCATTCAAAAACCACAAGAATCGTGAATGGGACAAGTACGTCAAGGGAGGAAGGAAGACTCCAGTATTCGAGGGAACACTAGAGAATCAAAGTGCTCATTGGGACGATTTCGTGAAATTCAAGGATTCAGAATTAGCTAAGGAACGGTCGAGAATAAACAAGAAGAATGCCGAAAAAGGATAAGTTCCATAAGCTGGGGCCAGGTGGCTACGCGATGGCAATGCCTAAGTGGGATAAGTCTGAGAAAGAGATGGAGGATGCAGGTGTCACTCCGGTTACTAAGAGCTGGCCCCCCAGGTGCAGGACTTGGTTCTATGCGCATGGGGGGGAGTTGGACCCGAAGACAGGCAAAATTTCGATGAAGGCATGTCTGAACGGAGCCGACGATAATATACTTGTTGCAATAGAAGAGGCTCGAACGGGGGTGTTCCAGCCCAACAGAGAGAACAACGAGCTTATGTGTGCCCTGGGAAATCCTGAACACCCGGGAAGAACACGAGGCAAGGGCGCTATTCCGTGGTATGAGGGGTTTTCGGACTGGAACGCCGACTACAGAACCCGTGCGAGAAGGAAGATTGTGGAGGAGAAGCAGAGGAAGATGGAGGAGGAGAAGAGGAAGCTGGACTATGAACGCCTTCAAGGCCTAGAATCAGCACACGTGGACTTGGTAGTCAAATTCAAGCGGCAGCAGGAGCAGATCGACTCACTTAGCCAGCAAAGGGGGTCTCAGCAGCTGCAGCAGCTAGTGGATGATCCAGCATTGGATACCACCGCCCCATCCATGCCCAGAAGCAGCGTGGGTTCCGCCCCGTTTGACGCAATGCTGGATAGATACCCCATGGATGACATCGCGGAGAACACTAACTGCGAGCTACACTTCAAAATTAAGAACATATCCTTGAAGGTGGCGGACGGCGTTGCTTATACAAATTCCCCCGATGCAACCTTCCATTGCAACCCGATTCCAGCAGGCTATGCTCGTGTCGTGGTTGATGAGGTGGTGGACCAATATTCGGGGCTAGAGCTTGACATTCCTGGAGGTGACGAGGAGCACACACTCGGAGATGCCAAACATCGTATCATCCTATGGAGAAAGGATTGCATCATCTTTCGAAGGCCACCGACACCGCGTCACCCGACTCCTCGTCGAAGTCCACCACCGAGTCAGCAGACTCCCGCTCCTCCAAGTCCACCAACGCGTGAGGCCACTCCTCCTCCTCCAAGTCCGGCAAAGTGTCAGGCCACTCCTCCTCCAAGTCCGACACAGCGTCAGACGTCCACTCCTCCTCCAAGTCCGGCACAACCTCAGGCCACTCCTCCTCCAAGTCCGGCACAGCTTCAGGCCACTCCTCCTCGTCCAACTCAGCCCCGTCAGCCGTCTCCGCCGCCTCAGCAATCGCAGAAGAGACACCCCGCAGCTATGGTGCAAAGCGGTACGAGTCGAGGTCATAGTACAGGAAGTACAGGCGGAGGCAAACGATATAAATATGGTCCAAACCTCACTACTCCTCTTCTTGAGAGGGCTTACGACAGGACCGAGGAGCAAACCAATGCCATAGTGCGGGCAGAAGTCGACACCCATTTTGGACCGAAACCGCCACCGCCGCCAAGGGAGAAAGTGCCTGTGGAAGTAGTTGACCACTTCATTCGTATGGCTCAACCACCAGCTCCTAAGCCTGTTGACACAGACTATGAGCGCCACATCAGGAAGTTACATTGACAATGTCTACAGAAGGAGGCGAGCTCGAGCTCGAGCAAACAACAAGCAGTTGTCAAGAAATGCGGGAAAACCGTTGCCCAGCTGGGAGAATAGGTGGCGCAATTGATCCCCCCGTTTGTTGTGCCGCCAACAACACGTGACAGTACGCGCGCCCAATATTATTGTGGGCAAACAGTTTACGTTCCCGAGGTGGGCGATGTGGTAATAACTCAGGAGCATATAATGCAGGCTGAAACTCTCAACATCGCTGTTGGACAACTCCTCGAGATCGAGGACATGCCTGTGCTTACAGAGGAGGAAATAAAACGGAAATATGCCCGGGGCGAACCTTTGGTCAAGCCAGAAGAGGTCAAGAAGCTCCCAACGAGAATGTATGAATTGCATCAATTGTACATGGACATTACCAAGAGATCCGGTCGAGAGTCCCTCATGGTGCAAGTCAAGAAGGATCATTACTACCATCAGAAACCTGTGACCGTTGAGTATTCTGAACTGTTTCAGTTATACAATCAAGACGCACTCGACAAATCTATCGTCAGTTGCTATTGTCTATAAGTGATTTCTTTCTGTAATTTAAGTCTCAAGCTAGCTATAGTGATCCTTTTGATCAATCATTACCTGTAATTATCCTCACTATATTCTTTTCTGTGGTATTATGCAGGATGAAGATGTATGAAATGAGAAAATGTGGACGCTATGGCATTGGGTTCATTGACCCAAACACCGTTAATGAATACACATGGAAAATAAACAAGCATCATGAAAAGCAGGTAGAGGACAGCATGCTAGAGTTCTTGAAGCGCCTCAAATACAATGAAGATATACTACTTCCTTACAACTTCCAGTGAGTCACACTTTCTTGTACTACAAATTCTCTGTTTTTGCCTACTAGCTAGCTACATGTTTTTGCTTACATATGCCCGCTTAATTAAGACATGCAAACGTGTGTGCATGCAGATTTCACTGGATCTTGTGTATCATTAAAGTTGACGCCGGAACAGTTGAAATACTGGACTCACTACTCAAAGCAAATAGTGACTATACCATCTTGTTTGGGATAGTCAACAGGTAATTTCAATCATTATTAACTATATATCTCGGCCTATTTAGTTCGTCATTTCATGATATGAACTATTTAATAACCCCTTTATTCATTTTCTTTGTCGGCGGGCAGGGCTTGGGCAAGGTTCATCAGCGTCACGGAAGGCGAATGGAAACGACAGCTGAAATGGTTTCGACCCAAGGTAAGTAATTAAGTAGTACTAGCTAGCTAGCTAGCTGCCATCTCTTTAATTATCATGCTTGATTAATGATTATCTAATCAATTTAAATTCCATTCTCGTAATAAAGGCCCTAAAGTAGGCGCAGGGGACTGATCTGTGTGCATTCTGTGTTTGCGAGAACATTCGCATGATGGCGTCCGAAAGGAGCAGATCTCAAAGACAGGAATGGGTACGCTTGTCAGAACACTATTCACAATTTTTACACCATTATCGATATCTAGTCACACAACTAATACACATGCATATTGATCTCCTTCTTAACAGTTCAAAGAGGTGCGGGACAAGCTCCTAGAAACGGAGCGCGTAGAAGCATTTCAAGAGGAAATAGCGGGATTTTTGCTCGACCAGGTCATAAATCCGAAGGGAGAATACTATTACCCGCTACCGCCCCCATCGACCAGGTCATGAACCACTTCCAATTGTCATCGTGCTCCGAAGGCACCAATTAGGCTAATGCCACTGGCTCCGAAGGCAACATGCATATGTAGGAGAAATTGTATATAGCTATACATGTGTGTATGTGTGAATTAATATGGTGGTTTGTGAGACATTGATGATATATATATGATTGGTTCTACTAGAAATTCTATATATATATATATATATATATATATGCATAACGTGTACAATGTGTAGTATCGTAAAATACCAGCAAACGAAAAAGAATTAAAATGGAAAACACAAAATTAAATGAAAAAGAAATCATAAAACCAAAAAAAACCCAAACATTTTAGTACCGGTTGGTGTTACCAACCGGTACTAAAGGGCTCCCGGCCCTCGGAGCTGGCTCGTGCCACGTGGTTGCCCTTTAGCACCGGTTCGTGCTGAACCGGTACTAAAGGGGGGGCTTTAGTGCCCACACTTTAGTGCCGGTTACGGAACCGGCACTAAAGGGCCTTACGAACCGGTGCTATTGCCCGGTTCTGCACTAGTGCAAATTATCAAAATACCGAACACGAATCATATGAACATGATGAAAACTAGCTTGACGATATTCCCATGTGTCCTCGGGAGCGCTTTACATCATATAAGAGTTTGTCCAGGCTTGTCCTTTGCTACAAAAGGATTGGGACACCTTGCTGCACTTTATTTACTTTTGTTACTTGTTGCTCGTTACAAATTATCCTATCACAAAACTATCTGTTGCCACTTATTTCAGTACTTGCAGAGAACACCTTGCTGGAAACCGCTTATCATTTCCTTCTGCTCCTTGTTGCGTTCGACACTCTTACTTATCGAAAGGACTAGATAGATCCCCTATACTTGTGGGTCATCAAGACTCTTTTCTGGCGCCGTTGCCGGGGAATGAAGCGCCTTTGGTAGGTGGAATTTGGTAAGGAAAAATTTATATAGTGTGCTGAAATTTACTGTCACTTATTACTATGGAAAGTAATCCTCTGAGGGGCTTGTTCGGGTTATCTTCACCCCGACCAGTAGAGCAAAGAGTTTCTCCTCAACCTATTGAATCTACTGAAAATGAAAATGAAAATGCTTGCTTTGAAGTTCCTGCGGGTATGATAGAAAAACTGCTAGCTAATCCTTTTCTAGGAGATGGAACAAAACATCCTGATGAACATCTGATATATGTGGATGAAGTTTGTTTATTATTTAAGCTTGCAGGTGTACCCGGAGATGTGGTTAAGAAGAAGGTCTTCCCTTTATCTTTGAGGGGAGATGCATCGACATGGTATAGGCTACGTGATGATATGAGGTCTTGGAATTACAAACGATTGAAATTGGAATTTCATCAGAAGTTTTATCCTATGCATCTTGTTCATCGTGATCGCAATTATATATATAATTTTTGGCCTCGCGAAGTAGAAAGCATCGCTCAAGCTTGGGGGAGGCTTAAATCAATGTTATATTCATGCCCCAATCATGAGCTCTCAAGAAAAATGATTATTCAAAAAATTATGCTCGGCTTTCTGGTAACAATCGCACCATGCTTGATACTTCTTGTGCTGGCTCTTTTATGCTGAAGACTATTGAATTCAAATGGAATTTATTGGAAAGAGTTAAACGCAACTCTAAAGATTGGGACCTCGGCAATGGTAATGAGTCAGGTATGACACCTAGTTTTGATTGTGTTAAATCTTTTATGGATACCGATATTTTTCGTAAATTTAGCACTAAATATGGACTTGACTCTGAGATAGTAGCTTCTTTCTGTGAATCTTTTTCTACTTATGATGATCTCCCCAAGGAGAAGTGGTTTAAATATTATCCTCCTATAGAAGTAAAAGTAGCTGCACCTATTAAAGTTGAAGAAAAGACCATCACTTATAATGATCCTATTGTTCCTACTTTTTATGTTGAGAAACCACCTTTTCCTGTTAGGATAAAGGATCATGCTAAAGCTTCAACTGTAGTCTGTAAAAGCAATGTTAAAACGTATACACCTCCTGAGAAAGTTAAAGTTGAACCTAATATTGCTATTGTTAAAGATCTCTTGTCTGATTATATTGATGGGCATGTTATTTATTTCTGTAATGAAATTGCTAGAATTGCTAAACCCCGTGATGAAGATAAACCTAGACCTGTGGTAGGCATGCCTGTTATTTCTGTTAAAATAGGAGATCATTTTTATCATGGCTTATGTGATATGGGTGCTAGTGCTAGTGCAATACCTTATTCCTTATACCAAGAAGTTATGCATGATATTGCACCTGCTGAAATAGAAGATATTGATGTCACAATTAAACTTGCCAATAGAGATACTATTTCACCAATGGGAATTGTTAGAGATGTTGAAGTCTTGTGTGGGAAAACTAAATATCCTGCTGATTTTCTTGTTCTTGGTTCCCCACAAGATAGCTTTTGTCCCATTATATTTGGTAGACCCTTCTTAAACATTGTTAATGCTACCATAGATTGCAAAAGAGATGTTGTTACTGTCGGTTTAGATGATATGACTCATGAATTTAATTTCTCTAAATTTAGTAGACAACATCGTGAAGAAGAATTACCTAGTAAGGATGAAATTATTGGTCTTGCTTCTATTGCCATACCTCCTAGTGATCCTTTAGAACAATATTTGCTAGACCATGAAAATGATATGTTTATGGATGAAAGAAGGGAATTAGATGAAGTATTCTTTAAACAGGAACCTATTCTAAAAAAATAATTTACCTGTTGAAATCCTAGGGGATCCTCCTCCACCCAAGGGTGATCCCATGTTTTAGCTTAAACCGTTACCTGATACTCTTAAATATGCTCATCTTGATGAGAAAAAGATATATCCTGTTATTATTAGTGCTAACCTTTCAGAGCATGAGGAAGAGAGATTATTGAAAACTTTGAAGAAGCACCAGCTGCTATTGGGTATACTCTTGATGATCTTAAGGGCATTAGTCCCACTCTATTTCAACATAAAATTAATTTGGAAGAAGATGCTAAACCAGTTCGTGATCATCAATGCCGGCTGAATCCTAAAATGAAAGAAGTGGTAAGAAAGGAGATACTAAAGCTCCTTGAGGCAGGTATAATCTATCCCGTTGCTGATAGCCAGTGGGTAAGCCCTGTCCATTGTGTCCCTAAGAAGGGAGGTATTACTGTTGTTCCTAATGATAAAGATGAATTGATTCCTCAAAGAATTATTACAGGTTAGAGGATGGTAATTGATTTTCACAAATTAAATAAGGCTACTAAAAAGGATCATTACCCCTTACCTTTTATCGATCAAATGCTAGAAAGATTATCCAAACATACACATTTTTGCTTTCTAGATAGTTATTCTGGTTTCACTCAAATACCTGTGTCTGCCAAAGATCAATCAAAGACTACTTTTACATGCCCTTTTGGTACTTTTGCTTATAGACGTATGCCTTTTCGTCTATGTAATGCACCTGCTACCTTTCAAAGATGCATGATGGCTATATTCTCTGACTTTTGTGAAAAGATTTGTGAGGTTTTCGTGGATGACTTTTCCGTCTATGGATCTTCTTTTGATGATTGCTTGAGCAACCTTGATCCAGTTTTGCAGAGATGTGAAGAAACTAATCTTGTCTTGAATTGGGAAAAGTGCAACTTTATGGTTAATGAAGGTATTGTCTTGGGGCATAAAGTTTCTGAAAGAGGTATCGAAGTTGATAAAGCTAAGGTTGATGCTATTGAAAAGATGCCATGTCCCAAGGACATCAAAGGTATAAGAAGTTTCCTTGGTCATGCCAATTTTTATAGGAGGTTCATTAAGGACTTCTAAAAAAATTCTCGGCCTCTGACTAATTTATTACAAAAATATATACCATTTGTTTTTGATGATAATTGTGTAGAAGCATTTGAAATACTTAAGAAAGCATTGATCTCTGCACCTATTGTCCAGCCACCTGATTGGAATTTACCCTTTGAAATTATGTGTGATGCTAGTGATTATGTTGTAGGTGCTGCTCTAGGACAAAGATTTGATAAGGAACTAAATGTTATTTAGTATGCTAGTAAAACTCTAGACAATGCTCAAAGAAACTATGCTACTACTGAAAAAGAATTCTTAGCAGTTGTATTTGCTTGTGATAAGTTCAGACCTTATATTGTTGATTCTAAAGTAATTATTCACACTGATCACGCTGCTATTAAATATATCATGGAAAAGAAAGATGCTAAACCTAGACTTATTAGATGGGTTCTCTTGCTACAAGAATTTGATTAGCATATTGTTGATAGAAAAGGAGCTGAGAACCCCGTTGCAGACAACTTGTCTAGGTTAGAAAATGTGCTTGATGACCCACTACCTATTGATGATAGCTTTCCTGATGAGCAATTAAATGTCATAAATGCTTCTCATTCTGCTCCGTGGTATGCTGATTATGCTAATTACATTGTTGCTAAGTTTATACCACCTAGTTTCACATACCAGCAAAAGAAAAAGTTCTTCTATGATTTGAGGCATTACTTTTGGGATGACCCACATCTTTATAAAGAAGGAGTGGATGGTGTTATTAGACGTTGTGTACCTGAGCATGAACAGGAACAAATCATATGCAAATGTCACTCCGAAGCTTATGGAGGACACCATGCTGGAGATAGAACTACACATAAGGTACTGCAATGTGGTTTTTATTGGCCTACTCTCTTCAAGGATGCTCGTAAGTTTGTCTTATCTTGTGATGAATGTCAAAGAATTGGTAATATTAGTAGACGTCAAGAAATTCCTATGAATTATTCACTTGTTATTGAACCATTTGATGTTTGGGGCTTTGACTATATGGGACCCTTTCCTTCGTGTAATGGTTATACACATATTTTAGTTGCTGTTGATTACGTTACTAAGTGGGTAGAAGCTATTCCAACTAGTAGTGTTGATCATAACACTTCTATTAAAATGCTTAAATAAGTTATTTTTCCAAGATTTGGAGTCCCTAGATATTTAATGACTGATGGTGGTTCACATTTTATTCATGGTGCTTTCCGTAAAATGCTTGCTAAATGATGTTAATCATAGAATTGCATCTCCTTATCACCCTCAGTCTAGTGGTCAAGTAGAATTGAGTAATAGAGAACTCAAATTAATTTTGCAAAAGATTGTTAATAGATCTAGAAAGAACTGGTCCAAGAAACTAGATGATGCATTATGGGCCTATAGAACTGCATATAAAAATCATATGGGTATGTCCCCGTATAAAATGGTCTATGGAAAAGCATGTCACTTACCTCTTGAACTAGAACACAAGGCTTATTGGGCTATTAAAGAACTTAATTATGATTTTAAACTTGCCGGTGAGAAGAGGTTATTTGATATTAGCTCACTTGATGAATGGAGAACCCAAGCCTATGAAAATGCCAAATTGTTTAAAGAAAAAGTTAAAAGATGGCATGACAAAAGGATACAAAAGCATGAGTTTAATGTAGGTGATTATGTATTGCTATACAACTCTCATTTAAGATGTTTTGTAGGAAAACTTCTCTATAAATGGGAAGGTCCTTACGTTATCGAGCAGGTCTACCGTTCCGGTGCCATAAAAATCAACAACTTCGAAGGCACAAATCCGAAGGTGGTGAACGCTCAAAGAATCAAACACAATATCTCAGGTAATCCCATAAATGTTGAAACCAATATTATTGAAACCTTAACCTCGGAGGAATACATAAGGGACACTTTTCGGAACGTTTCAGACTCCGAAAAGGAATAGGTATGTGGTACGGTAAGTAAACTGACTCCAAAACAGTTTTTAAGGCAATATTTCTCTGTTTTGGAATATTTAGAAAAATAGAAAAATAAGCAGCAGTCTGGGAAGGACACGAGGGCTCCACGAGGGTGGAGGGCGCGCCCTACCCTACTGGGCGCGCGCCCTACCCTACTGGGCGCGCCCCCTACCTCATGGACACCTCGTGTGCTCTCGGACTCTGTTTTCGTACACGACACATATTTTGCTCGGTAAAAATTCATTATATAACCTCCGGGAGGTTTTGACTCCCGTATCACGCAAAAATCTCCTGTCTTTGTTTCGAGCTATTTTTCTGACAGATCTAGATTATCATGGCATCTCCAAGTGCTCCCAAAGACAAGTTCTTTGAGAAGGTCATCAACCCTTACCTCGCGGAGGTGCAGCAACACCCACAAAACATTGAGATGCGTGATGGGTTGCTACACATCCGTGATGCTGAGGGGCCGAATGGGACCGGAAGCGTGGAGGCGAGGCTCGAAGCAATGGAGCAACAAGTTTTCAAGTGTCAGGGGATGGTGGAGCGTGGACTCAACTCCAACCACATGATGATCGTAGAATTCACCAACAAACACAAGCTGGATGCCGACAACAATGGGGAGACCATCTTCAAGCTTCACGAGAAAATTGAGCACCTTCAAGCTCAAATCTATGACCTACAAAACCAAAACTGTGAGTATGAATATAGATTCAAAAGGATAAGTTTGGCTGCGGATTTGAGGATACCGGAGACCCAGTTATCTTTCTATGATGGTGAGCCTATGCCTTGGAAGAAGGACGACAAGCCTACGTCGTCAACAAAATCACCACCGTCTCCACCAACAAAGAAGAATTGAGTATTTGGTATGGGCACTCCACTTGGCAACCACCAAGCTTAGGGGGGTGCCCCGGTATCGTATCACCATCACTTTTATCTTTACCATTTTTCTTAGTTCGATCCTTTTGGTAATATCTTGATCTAGTAGAATAAAAGTTCTTAGTATGATCTAGTTGTGAGTTTTGCTTTATTATCCTTCTAGGTAATTGAGTCCATGAGCTGTATAAAGATTAGTGTTGAGTCGAGGGCTTAATTATTTTGCCATGATCTAAGGGAACAAAAGAAAAGAGAAAGAAATAAAAAGAAACAAAGAGATCATGTGAGTCTTATGGAGAGTAATGTACTCACATAGAAAAAGTATGATGAATAAAAGTCGTTGAGAGTTGACAAACACAATTTTGGTCATCGTTGCAATTAATAGGAAGTAATAAAGAAAGATAGGTCTTCACATATAAATACACTATCTTGGACATCTTCTATGATTGTGAGCACTCATTAAAATATGACATGCTAAAGAGTTGACATTGGACAAGGAAGACAACATAATGGGTTATGTTCTCTTACATCTGAGATGAATTATATTGTCTTGGATCATCCAATGTTGAGCTTGCCTTCCCCCCTCATGCTAGCCAAATTCATCGCACTAAGTAGAGATACTAATTGTGCTTCCAAATACCCTTAAACCAGTTTTGCCATAAGAGTCCACCATATCTACCTATGGATTGAATAAGATCCTTCAAGTAAGTTGTCATCGGTGGAAAGCAATAAAAATTGCTCTCTGAATATGTATGACTTATTAATGTGGGAGAAAATAAGCTTTATACGATCGTGTGATATGGAAGTAATAAAAGCGACAGACTGCATAATAAAGGTCCATATCACAAGTGGCAATATAAAGTGACGTTCTTTCGCATTAAGATTTTGTGCATTCAACCATAAAAGCGCATGACAACCTCTGCTTCCCTCTGCGAAGGGCCTATCTTTTACTTTTATCTCCTACATTGCATAAGAGTCATGGTGATCTTCACCCTTCCTTTTTACATTTTATCTTTTGGCAAGCACAATATGTTGGAAAGATCCTGGTATATATGGCTAATTGGATGTGAGTTTTCATGAACTATTACTGTTGACATTACCCTTGAGGTAAAACGTTGGGAGGCAAAGCTATAAGCCCCTATATTTCTCTATGTCCGATTAAAACCCCATACCCATAAGTATTGCGTGAGTGCCAGCAATTGTGAAAGATTATATGATAGTTGAGTATGTGGACTTGCTGAAAAGCTCTTATACATTGACTCTTTCCTATGTTATGATAAATTGCAATTGCTTCAATGACTAAGATTATAGTTTGTTAGTTTTCAATGAAGTTTACGATTCATACTTGATATTGTGATTGAATTATTACTCTAGCATAAGAGATTATATGACAAGAATTATATAAGTTGTTGTTCTAAGAAAGATCATGATGCCCTCATGTCTGTATTCTATTTTCATCGACACCTCTATCTCTAAACATGTGGACATATTTTTCGATTTCGGCTTTTCGCTTGAGGACAAGCGAGGTCTAAGATTGGGGGAGTTGATACGTCCATTTTGCATCATGCTTTTATATAGATATTTATTGCATTATGGGATGTTGTTACACTTTATGTCACAATACTTATGCCTATTCTCTCTTATTTTACAAGGTTTACATAAAGAGGGAGAATGCTGGCAGCTGGGATTCTGGGATGGAAAAGGAGCAAATATTAGAGACCTATTATGCACAGCTCCAAAAGTCCTGAAACTTCACGGATGATGTTTTCCAAATATATAAAAAATACTCAGCGGAAGAAACTCACCAGGGGGGCCACATCCTGCCCACGTGGGTGGGGGTGCGTCCCCTACCTCGTGGGCCCCCTGGTGGCCCTCCGGTGGCCATCTTCTGCTATATGGAGTCTCTCGATGGAAAAAAATCATAAGCCATCTTCTCAGCCGAAACTCCGCCGCCACGAGGCGGAACCTTGGCGGAACCAATCTAGGGCTCTGGCGGAGCTGTTCTGCCGGGGAAACTTCCCTCCCAAAGGGGGAAATCATCGCTATCGTCATCACCAACGCTCCTCTCATCGGGAGAGGGAAATCTCCATCAACATCTTCATCAGCACCATCTTATCTCAAAACCCTAATTCATCTCTTGTATCCAATTCTTGTCTCCAAGTCCGGGATTGGTGCTAGTAGGTTGCTAGTAGTGTTAATTACTCCTTGTAGTTGATGCTAGTTGGTTTAATTGGTGGAAGATCATATGTTCAGATCCTATATGCATATTAATACCCCTCTGATTATGAACATGTTTATGCTTTGTGAGTAGTTACTTTTGTTCCTAAGGACATGGGAGAAGTCTTGCTATTAGTAGTCATGTGAATTTGGTATTCGTTCGATATTTTGATGAGATGTATGTTGTCTCTCCTCTAGTGGTGTTATGTGAACATCGACTACATGACACTTCACCATTGTTTGGGCCTAGAAGAATGCATTGGGGAGTAATAAGTAGATGATGGGTTGCTAGAGTGACTGAAGCTTAAACCCTAGTTTATGCGTTGCTTCGTAAGGGGCTGATTTGGATCCATATGTTTCTTGCTATGGTTAGGTTTACCTTAATACTTTTGTTGTAGTTGAGAATGCTTGCAATAGAGGTTAATCATAAGTGGGATGCTTTTCCAAGTAAGGGCAGCACCCAAGCACCGGTCCACGCACATACCAAATTCAAAGTACCGAACGCGAATCATATGAAGATGATGAAAACTAGCTTGACGATATTCCCATGTGTCCTCGGGAGCGCTTTACATCATATAAGAGTTTGTCCAGGCTTATCCTTTGCTACAAAAGGATTGGGCCACCTTGCTGCACTTTATTTACTTTTGTTACTTGTTGCTCGTTACAAATTATCCTATCACAAAACTATCTGTTGCCACTTATTTCAGTACTTGTAGAGAATACCTTGCTGGAAACCGCTTATCATTTCCTTCTCCTCCTCGTTGGGTTCAACACTCTTACTTATCAAAAGGACTACGATAGATCCCCTATACTTGTGGGTCATCAATAGGTTAATTAAATCTAGAGGAGGAAGAATGGAGATCCGTTTTGAGGCAGGTTTAAAAAGGCCATGTGATGCTACAGAGTCAGCCAAGTTAGTATCAGAGGCAACGGTTGCCGTTAGGTTTCATGTACGTATCCTCCCAACATGGATTCAGTACAGGAATGAAAAAGACAAAACCCAGTTCAACACCTTCCTCGACCATTTATCTGTAAGTATGGTTATGTATGGCAACTAGTAATATCGTCTTACTCTGTCCCATACTTTCTAGGTTGCTGATAATGAGACTCCCATAATTTTCAACAGATGAGGTTCAAGTTGGATAGCCAAGATGATGCAACCAGATAAGCTTGCACCCATGTTTTCAAGTCTGCTCTGCGACAGTATCGGTATAACTTGAGGAAAACTCACTTTGAAGGCAAGGCTAACAGTGAACTTTCCCAAACATCTCCGGTGGAAAATATATCGGATGAAGACTGGAGAGGCCTTGTTAAACACTGGTCTGATCCGAAGTATCAGGTACATTATATATATATGTGATCATATCACATGTTGAAGTCCTATTTATGCATGCCACACAAATCTATCTTCTTGTAGGTGAACTGTTCAAAGAACAAGGCCCCGTACGAAAGTGAAATTCCAACACATGATAGGATCTCGTAGCTATATTGCACACTGCAAGGCTCTTGTAATTAGCTGCTGTTTCACTCTTTTCGTTGTACCATATTATC
Source organism: Triticum dicoccoides (assembly GCF_002162155.2). NCBI lineage: Eukaryota > Viridiplantae > Streptophyta > Magnoliopsida > Poales > Poaceae > Triticum > Triticum dicoccoides. The sequence continues at coordinate 539,233,623 of NC_041392.1, read as the reverse complement.
ATATCTATATTGACTTGTTCGAAATGCAGAGGAAAGCCCGCAAGGACCAAAAAGTACCTGAACCAAATGTTGTGGAAATCTTCAAGGACTGTCACACCAGCAAGAAGAAGGGCATGACTACACCAGTCAAAGCCGCTATTGTAAGTCCTTAATCCTCGTGCCTTTTAACTACTACTTACTCTAACTTGTGCCTTGAACTGCATGGTTTGTAGCCAATGTCTATTACTCTTTTCAATTTTATACACAATTGTCTTAGCGTATCATTGCACCGTACAAGGTTTAAAAGAGAGGAGTGATGTTCCTTTGATCTTGACCCATAATCAAGTTCCGTGCTGGACTTGCCCACACAACGTTACAATTGCCTGTTTGTCTATTCTCAGTTGTTTTGTCATATGAATGATGTCATACTATGCTTACCATATTATAAACTTTGTCTCTTTATCCTTAGCCCTCAATACAATGTGAAGAAATAGACAATACATTAGCGATGGTACATGGTCATATGTTTGGAACCTGGTTTTATTATGTACTTTGCAATAAAATACAACTAATATTTTACATGGGTTCACCAGAATAAGTTCTGTATGTACACCAAAGCTATTTTGTTTGGTTTTGCTGCCTCCTTAATATCTTCTGTTCTGGTACTACTAATGTAAAACCTCAACTTTTCAGCGAGCTATGGAAAAAATGGTGGAACTGCCACCTTTTGAAGGTGGCGAGGCAACTATAACCGCAATGTCAGCTCTTGCTGCAGTGGGTCAGTACCTGTCCACTAACAGTGCCAAAAGCACGTTCCTGCGTAATATTGGGTTGGTTGTTAAGGCAATATCGTCCAAGCTGCCTCATGATCAAGATATGCAAGCTCAAAGCAATGTTGTATCTGCACTCCAGACACAAGTCCATTCCCTAACAGAGACCCTTTGTGAAACAAGGAGAAACATTGCTCAATGTCGTCAAGATATGCATGGTTTTGAAACCAGACTATCAGACATTTGCTATGTTGTTCAGGAGCCTAGGGGAAATGAAGGCGAGGGTTATGGTGCAACATCGGACAATATAGCATGAAAACGTAACAGTCGGGTCAAATGAACTGAGCTTCTGAACTTCTGGTGGTGCATTTATCTTCTAGAATGTTAAGTTTTATGCCAACCTTCCTTTTGTTATATAGTTGTAATTTGTTTTGGTGCAATACAAAATTTATTCTTAACGTGCAGACACCGGCTGAAGAAAACAGCAAGCCATTTTTGTATAGTGTAGGGTGTTCCCTATATTTGCACTGGTGGCGATCTTTGATGTCGAGTGGATGTAATCTGTGCAATCACCTTAATAGCCTAACATTAGTTTCGGCCTTATTTATTTCCTAGTCTTCTTTTTCCCTGTTTTGCTAGTGGCCGCAACTACCATGGGCCATATACGTGTCGTAGGATCCATGGCTCTCCTACGGGCCGTCGATAAATGGGCCTGTAATCGGTGGGCCTCGGGCCGTCGGATAAATGGGTCTACATGGGCCGTAATTGGGCGTAATTGGTATCGGCCCAGCACGGTAACAAGCCGTTAACAGGCCGTAGGGCAACAAAGGCTTAATTCTGTCACAGGCATAACGGGTCGTTAATGGGCCAGAATATGGGAAAATTTTGTTTTTGCCACTCTAGATTTTGCCAATTTTCCTTATACCATTCTAGATTTTGACATTTCGCTTTTGCCACTCTTAGCTTTTGACAATTATCACAATTGCCACTCCGTGGCAAAAGCAAAATAATTTTATTTCATTTTTGCCACTCTTAGCTTTTGAAATGTATCACAATTACCACTCTGAAAATTTTGCTTTTGCCACCGGAATGGCAATTTAGATAATTGTCAAAAACTAAGAGTGGCAAAAGTGAAATGTCAAAATCTAGAGCGGCATAAGGAAAATTGGCAAAATCTAGAGTGGCAAAAACAAAATTTTCCCCCAAAATATAGGACGGTCTGGAAACGGCGCAACGGGTTAACAGGCCAGAAACGGGCCGACTCTTGCCATGGACCGAATTTGGCCCATTAGGGTAACAGGCCAGTAACGGGCCGACTCTTGCCATGGGCCGAATTTGGCCCATTAGGGGAACAGGCCAGTAACGGGCCGACTCTTGCCATGGGCCGAATTTGGCCCATTAGGGGAACAGGCCAGTAATGTGCCGGAAGTAATCAAGGGAAGAAAAGGAGCCCAAGAACGTATGGGCCGTCAATAGGCCGAAAGCTAACATGGGCTGGAAACGACCCATGTAAATCACTGGCCATTAACGGGTATAAAGAAAATTACTGTTCATTATGGGCTAGAGTCACCGTGGGCCTGTAAAGGGCCGAAAGATACGAAGGCCTCATATGGGCCGAAAGATGTAGTGGGCCATACATGGGCCGAAAGTGAAATGGGTTGGTGTTATATTCGACGGCCCACATGATGTTGTTGGGCCGATTTCCTTTAGGGCCTAATGGGCCGTAAAATGGGCTATTTGCAAAGAGACCGTTAACAAGCTTTTCATGGGCTAGCCCGTTAACTTTTGACCAAGTCAAACAGGCCGTCTTTGTAAGCTAAATGGGCTAGTGGTGGGCCGTGGCACGTGTCGACATATCATAGGCGCCTATCTGACCCACTGACGAGCTGACACATGTTTCGTCCGGCCAATAAGAATTTTACACGTGGAAATTCCCAATTGCTCGGGGCTGTTAATGGGTTATCGGATCCAAAACCCGACCCGATAGCTTAACGACGTTCCGTTATGGTGGATGCCACGTGTCGGTCACCCTTGACGAAAGCACTTCTGTGACACGCGATTTATCGTCATGGAAGTGGACACTTCCATGATGATAATTTTGGTAATGTCATGGAACACTTCTACGACAGCACAGGTATGACTATCTTGATTCTGTCACAAAATCGTCATGGATGTACATGCATGACAAAAACACAACCTATTGTGACAAACACGTATCATCACAGAAGTCTATTTTTTTGTAGTGAATAATGCAGCCTGAGGGGCGCTCCCAGCTGAATAAACTGGAAAATGTCACCTGGTTCCGTTGTCGAAGGAGTGTTGGAGTAGCCGATGATGCGCGCTGGAGGGTCGCTCCTCACGAGCCGCCAGAACCCTGAGCCTCAGGAGGCTCTGGGGGCTCGGGTGGTTCCTTGAGGATGATCGCCATCTCTGCCCGGACTGCGTGATGCCTGGCCTCCTGAGCCGCCAGGATGCTCCAGAGATGACGCTGGTAGGCGACAGCCGCATTCAGCAAGTCAAACGGCATGCAACCATAGCTGTGAGGTGGACCCTCGCACCGGCCAGCGCGCGAAGGCCAGAAGCGCTCCTGAGATGCGGCCTTGTTGAGCCCTGGAATGTCGACGCAGACGCGCAGCCCGCCACCCTCGCCAGGATGGGGAGCTGCGCCAGGCGGGCAGCGGTCGCCGCACATGGTCCTTGCTTCTTGAAGCTCCTGGGTGGCCTTGACAATGAACTCCTGAGCGCTGGGTGCTCGTCGCCCAGTGCCCTCCTGAGGGAAATATGCCGCCAAACACGCCTCCACGTGGTGCCCGAGCGCCTCCCTCGTGATGTTGGCTAGGTCTGAGGCCCTCCAGAAGAGATCCCCCGAGCATCGCCCGAGGAGGGCACCGGGCGCGCCTTCCTATGCGAGGGAGGGAGGTGCCCCAGGTGTGGGCGCCAATCCTGAGGCGACGCCGCTGGAGACGCCGCTCTCCTAAGGCCTGTGCGGAGTAGTTGCTTCTTCTTCTTGGGACGGCCTCAGGAGGGTACTGGACTTCCTCGCTGTCAGGGTCTTCGATTGTTGCGGCTTGGAAGGTACGCTCAAGGGAGCACACCGCATCTCTTTCTTCGCAGGGGACAATGATGATTCTGCCGCTTCCCGGCATCTTGAGGACGTTGTAGCCATGGTGGGTCACTGCCATGAACTTGGCCAATGCTGGATAGCCAAGGATGACGTTGTACGGCAGACGTATGTGGGCGACGTCGAAGTCGATGAGCTCGGTGCGGTAGTTATCGCGTTGGCCGAAGGTGACAGGGAGGCGGACCTGCCCTATCGGGGTGGTGGAGTCGTCGATCACTCCTGAGAAAGGCTTGGTAGGCTCTAGCTGATTGTAGGGCACTTGAAGACTGTCGAATGTCTCAACGGATAGGACACTGAGCCCCGCACCATCGTCGGTGAGGGTCTTGGTGACTTGGACATTGCTGATGACTGGTGAACAGAGCATCGGGAGGATGCCGGCGGTCGCCGCGCATTTGAGTTGGTCCGCCAAGCTGAAGGTGATGACGTACTTGGACCACCTGAGCGGGCGCGTGGCCTCGAGCCTGGGGAGGGCCGCGTTCACCTCACGAGCAAACTTCTTGAAGATACGCTGGGAAGCCGGGGCCTAGGCACCGCCCAAGATGCAGGTGATAGCACGCGGCTCCTGGAAGCCCCCAGCCCCCTCGTCCTGATGATGGTTGTCGTTCCTTCTTGGTGGTGGCGGCAGTGGAGGGAGCCGAGGATTGCCCTGAGGACGGTCCTCGCGAGGCTGGTCGCGCCAGGAGCCCTCACGAGGCTGCTCCTGCCAATAGTCCTCACAAGGCCGGTCGCACCACTCCTGGCGGGGGCCGCGGTTGTCCCAGCATCCTCCACTCCATCCTCCTCCTCGACCGTAGCGCCGGTCGTTGCGCTCGGGGCGTCGACCGAAGCATCCATCTCAGATGGCCCTGATCTCTTGACAATCGTTGGTGTTGTGGTTGTGTACATTGTGGAAAGCGCAGAACGGATGGCTGCTTTTGGATGACTCGGGGTGGTCCCGGCCACGCTTCGTGTCTGGCTCTGCCGCGAGCACGGCTACTCCCTTGCGCTTCACGTCCTTGACCTTGGCTTTCTTCTCTTCAGGGTCGGCAGCAGGGAGCTCGAGGAGGGAGAGATGCCCTTCCTCAGCTCTTGCGCACTTGGTCGCCTGATAGCCCACAAGTATAGGGGGTCGCAACAGTTTTCGAGGGTAGAGTATTCAACCCACATTTATTGATTCGACACAAGGGGAGCCAAAGAATATTCTCAAGTATTAGCAGCTGAGTTGTCAATTCAACCACACCTGGAAACTTAATATCTACAGCAAAGCATTTAGTAGCAAAGTAATATGATAGTAGTGGTAACGGTAGCAAAAGGTAATGATAGCAAAGGTAATGCTTTTGGTATTTTGTAGTGATGATAGCAATAGCAACAGAAAAGTAAATAAGCAGAGAACAATATATGGAAAGCTCGTAGGCAATGGATCGGTGATAGAGAATTATGCCAGATGCGGTTCATCATGTAACAGTCATAACCTAGGGTGACACGGAACTAGCTCCAATTCATCAATGTAATGTAGGCATGTATTCCGAATATAGTCATACGTGCTTATGGAAAAGAACTTGCAAGACATCTTTTGTCCTACCCTCTCGTGGCAGAGGGGTCCTAGCGGAAACTAAGGGATATTTGTAACGCCCCGAGAACGTTGCTGTCGGTGGGAATGACACCTATGGGATCACAAGAATCCCTACTACGGTTGCGGGGCGCGGGGTCGTGAGAAGAGCGGATCAAACAGGTAGCACACGGTTCGTTTATCCAGGTTCGGGCCGCGGGGATGCGTAAAACCCTACTCCTGCTTTGGTGTTTTGTATATCTGTGTTCTTGAGCTAGCTATGGGGCGTGAGGAGCTCCAAAAAGCTGAATCCTCCTCCTGGTCGCCTCGGGCCACCTTTTATAGGAAAGGGGTGGCCACAGTAGCACCAGGAGGTGGAAAGGGAACAGTGATGCGAGGTTATCCCTCGCATTACATGACAGCGCACATTTAATGCGTCTTGCCCAGGTGTCCTTGCTTTATCGGGGACGGGGGAGAGCCATGTCTCATCCGTCGCCGCTCCCTCTTGCGTCGACACGCGCCCTGGCCAGCGGCGCCCGCGGTGCCATGTAGGCAGGCAGGCAGCTGAGGTGGCGCAGTGGTGGGTCTCCACGAAGATCTGCATGCCGCCACGCAGGTGCCTGCCTAGCTGGTTGGGTCGTCATCTGCATGCAAACAGCGGTGGAGGTTTGACTGGCGTGGGCCTGATGGTGGCCCAACAGGTGTTTTTGGCAAGGGCCTTGCCGGGGCCTGGCAAGGGTCTTGCCGTGGCGCCTGCTGTCATCCCCGGCAAGGCTCTTGCCGGGGGCCTTGTGGTCCTCCTTGGCTGGGATCCCGCCAAGGATCATCATCTTCTGAAGAGTGTATCTGATCTCGAATGTCTTCACAAAGATCTACATGCCACCACGGGGATGTCTCCTGAATCCTTGCCCATGGGGGCAGTGGACTCAAGGGGGACTCACTCCGTAGGTGTGGGGCGAGCTGCCACGGCAAGGGTCTTGCCGGGTTTGCTGAAAATGCCTCCCAGCAAGGATCTTGCCGGGGGGTCCGCTTCGTCCCCTTTACTCTTTGTGGTCTTGGTCTTGGCATCGTTCTGCTTCTCCTGAGCTTCGGCCTTACCTTGGCTCACCTCCTTTGCCTTGCTCAGTGTGGTGGTGCCCGTGGCTCAGACTGCCCGTGCACAGTTATAGGGGTGCAAAAAGTGTACCCCTCTTTTTGTACACCGACAGGAGCCCCCGGGCCTGGGCCACACGTAAGCGCAATCGCGTCGTTGGGCTAGGCCCAAAAACGGTGTGCGGGAAGGCGGGGCGGTTTTTACCATGGTAAGTCTCTTCGCGCGCTGCGCTTCCCATGCTTCCCGTGCGTGGCGGCGCGTGGGGAGGCGTTTGTGACATCGGCGGCATGCGTGGGGCTGAGCTCTGCATGCATGCGTCACGTCGTAGTAAAGGGGGCGGTTTGCGCCTTCCCCATAAACGGAGGGAGGCGTGGAGGCGCGGACCATTTACTAAACGGGGCCGAGGCATGTCTTCAAGGCGTCCACTCCCCACGATCACGGGGTGGGGAGAGGTCGCCTCACCCGTCGCCTCGGTCCTGCACGCCTGCTACGTGCCTCTCATGCGCTTGGGGTGGTGAACGGTGGAGGCGGGAAACCGGGCCGCCGCGGGCTGGGGCGGCGGGTCGGTCCCAGTTCCCTGCGCCTTCCGCGTCTTGATTGGCTGAGCGGGGCGGCCGAGCCCCCATCCCGTTCCTTTATAAAGAGCGGGAGGGGGGATGGCGTCCCGCATTCCTTCATCTCTTCCTTCCTTCAGCTTCTGCTCCCCCTTCCATCCGTCATGCAGAGAGGGAATCCTGGTCCTTCAACGGTGGCAGCGAGGGTCGCCGCTCGACAACGCATCCCTCCTTCTCCCGCACCCGCGGTAGCAGAGCCAGCCGCGAGGGGAAGGGGGAGGGGGCGAGGCCGTGGGCGAGGCCGAGGCACTCGGGGAAGAGGTGGACGGGGCGGCGCGCCGGCCTCGCCTCCGCCAGCAGTTCTTCCCCCCGTGGAGGGCCACGTTGGGGATGACCCTTGCAAGTTCTTCGTCAGGCTACGCCGGCCGCCTCGCCGTCGCCTTCGTCTCCCGACTCCTTTCACACGGGAGATGGATTTGGATCCGTCGGAGTCGTTGTGGCTGCACATGAGGGGTTGTGCGATCAGTGGCACGCGGGCCCGCGTCGATTTCCCCGCCCCTCACGTGATGTATCTCCGTCGGGGATTGAAGACGTTTGCCCATATCCACCACTTGACGGAGGGACTCACTCTCCATTTTAAGCTGATGGAGGGTGGCCTTCTCTCCATCAAGGTCTTCGGGTGCTTTGGGACCCGTGCAAGGTGCTGCGTGGAGAGCTCTTCTGATAGTGAAGACTCCTCCTTGGGCGGGAGTGACGAGGAGGACAGCGGCAGCGACGACGAGGGTAGTAGGCGGCAGGATGACGGGTCCGATTAGGTGTCGGGCGCCGCTCCGTGCGGCACCGGCGACCCCATCATCCGCGTCGTCGGCTCCCTGAACTTCTCGGGGTCGTCTCCTTGGGCGGCTGGCGTTGGGAGGCTGCGGAAGAGGAAGAGGGCGGGCGGCAAGGCCGTCAAGTCGGAGTACGCGGGCACCGACACCTTCGACGCGTGTTGACGTCCTACCGCCTCGTCCTCGAGCTCTGCTTCCGGCGCCGCCATCACCATCCAGCCTTCGGACGGCCACCGAGATGTTCTCTTGGTGTCTTCTGCCACCCGTAGCTCGCCTAGGTGCCCCTTTTGCCCTTTTCGCCTCCTTGACTTGCCTCTTGAGGAGAGGGACAAGAGAGGGATTACAGGCACCTTATCTCTTTTTAGTTTGTAAGCCTTCGGGCCTTAGCTGAATTTAAAACTTGTAATCCCATCATTCATGTTTTTCATTCCCTATGGACTGTACCTGAGTGGAATGTTTTTAATGAAAAAGGGATGCTTGCCGGGTCATTCGTTTGTGGGTAGAACCCACGATAAGGAGTAAATCCTTGATATCTTCAAGATAAACATTTCCTTGCCCGGCAACAGGCATTGGCGTCTTCCCACTTCGCTCGACCTTCCTCACGCCTTTGGCGGAGGCAGGGATGAAGCGGGTTCTGGCTCCTTGTTTCATCCTTTCGCTGCCGCGACTACGACCAAACTTGGCCCCAGGAACGAGCCCTAGGGCCTAGAGTTATGGGAGCACGGTAGCTTAGGGGAAAACGAGGTTTCACATACCTCAGTCCATAATGGAATGCATGATAAGGGATGAAGAACTTATCTGGAGATGCAGCCCCTGGCAACTCTGGTTCGCCGTGGGTGAATCTTTGCTCTTGCAGCCCCCGGCAATGCTGGCTTGCCGGGGGCTAGATGCTGGTCTGTTCATCTTCTTTTCCTCCCCAAGTGGTTCGGCACGGATATCTTTGTGTCCTGTGAACCAAAGAAGACAAAAGAAAGACAAAGAGACGCACACTCAACCTCTAAGCTAGGGGTTAGTCGCCGCTAAGCACTATCAACCCTAACCAAGGACGAGACTTGACCTAGCATGCATGCTATAACTTAGGGCGCCAGCGCTTCATTTATTTGTGCTCAGGGTCTGCGCCTGGCTTTGTACAAAGGGTTAATGCATCATCGGCAATGCTTGTACAAAAGGTGGCTTGCCGGGGGGCCGGCAAGCCGCGCCTCATGGGTGAAACTTGCGAAGATGCTCAATGTTCCAGGAGTTACTCACTGGAACGGCATCTTCGGTCTCCAGGCAGACTGTGCCGGGCCTGGTGACTCGTATTACCCGATAAGGGCCTTCCCACTTTGGCGTCAACTTGTTGGAATTCTTGGCCGATTGAACGCGCCGAAGGACAAGGTCGCCTTACTCAAGGCTTCGGGCATGAACCTTGCGGCTATGATAGCGGCGCAAGGCTTGCTGGTAGCGTGCTGCTTTCACAGTCGTCCGAAGACGATCTTCCTCAAGGAGCATTCCGTCATCTTGCCGCAGTTGCTCTTGCTCAAGCTCATCATAAGCGAGCACTCGAGGTGACCCGTATATGAGTTCAGTGGGGAGAACTGCTTCTGCCCCGTATACCAGTGCAAAAGGTGTCTGGCCGGTGGCTCGATTTGGCCTCGTCCTGATCGACCAAAGAACCGTCGGCAACTCATCAATCCAGCGCCATCCACTCTTGTGCAGCCTGTCAAAGGTCTTGGTCCTTAAGCCTCGCAGTACTTTAGGGTTTTCCCTCTTAGCTTGATCATTGCTTCGTGGGTGAGAAACGGAAGCGAAACAGACTTTGCTGCCGAGGTCTTGGATATATTGCATGAAGGTGCGGCTTGTGAACTGTGTGCCGTTGTCGGTGATGACCCTGTTGGGTACACCAAAACGGCACACTAATCCCTTGAAGAACTTGACGGCTGACTGAGTTGTGACCTTCCTCACTGCCTCCACCTCTGGCCACTTTGTGAACTTGTCGATTGCAACGTACAAGTACTCAAAGCCCCCGACAGCGCGGGGGAAAGGGCCCAGTATGTCGAGCCCCCAGAACAAGAAGGGCCAGGAGAGAGGAATGGTTTGAAGGGCTTGAGCTGGCTGATGAAGCTTCTTTGAATGGAACTGACACGCTTCACACCTGGTGACTAGTGTCGTCGCATCCTGGAGGGCAGTGGGCCAGAAGAAGCCTTGCCGAAATGCCTTGCCGGCAAGGGCCCTTGACCCGATGTGGGACCCACATATGCCTCCGTGTATCTCCGCCAACAGCTCCAGTCCTTCCTCCCGAGGGATACACTTCAATTTCACACCGTTCAGCCTCTTTCTGTACATGACGTCATCGACGAACTGGTACATGGTAGAGCGACGGGCTACTTTTTCCGCTTCTTCCCGCTCTTCAGGAAGTTCCCCTGTTTGGAGGAATCAGACGGTATCTTGTGCCCACGCTGGAACCTGGGGCTCGACGGCGAGGACTAAAGGCATTTCCTCCGCTATAGGAACGGCTGTCTCGACGGCAAGAGCTTGACGCTCTGCCGGAGCTAGCCGTCCCGTGGCGGGCTCAGTGTCCCTGGCAACATCCTTGCCGGCGGCTCCGGGGAGCTCGGCGGGAAAGTACTTGCCGGGTCCTGATTTCCTCCTCTTGTTCTACTCTGTTGATGGATCAATGGATGGCTGAGTTAGATGGAGCACAAAGGTACCTGGTTCCACAGGTAGCTTGAGGGCAGCGCGTTTTGACAGGTAATCGGCGATATCGTTCTTCGCTCGGGGAACGTATTCAGCCTGTATACCGTCGAAACGCTCTTCCAGCTTTCTCACTTCATCGACGTAGGCCTTCATCAACGGGCTCTGGTAGTCCTTGTTGACTTGCTTAACGACGAGCTGCGAGTCGCCCCCTGACGATGAGCTTCTTGATTCCGAGGTCTGCCGCGATCCTAAGACCGGCAAGCAGCCCTTCGTACTCTGCCGTATTGTTTGTTGACACATCCCTGGGGAAGTGCATCTGGATCACGTACTTGAGGTGCTCTCAGGTGGGCGTAACAAGCAGCACGCCAGCCCCGGCGCCGTGTAAGGGGAAAGCTCCATCAAAGTACATGATCCAACTGCAACTTGCCTCCTTGTCGAGGAGAGCAATCTCTTGGGCTTCTTCATCAGGCGTTGCGGTCCATTCTGCAATGAACTCCGCCAGGACTCGGCTCTGAATCGTCGAAGTACTTTCAAACTTGAGGCCAAAGCTGGACAGCTCCACTACCCATTCCACAATTCTTCCCGTTGCATCTGGATTGTGCAATATCCATTGCAGAGGGAGGCGAGTGACGATAGTGATCTTGTGTGCCTGGAAGTAGTGACGCAGCTCCCTCGAGGCCATAAGAAGGCCGAAGAGCAGTTTCTGCACGCCGGAGTACCTTGATCTAGCCCCCTGCAGGAGGGAACTAACAAAGTAGACCAGGTGCTGCATCATTTTCTTCTTCTGCGGCACTTCAACTGGCTGTGCCGTCTCTGCATTGGTGGTGTCGGGCTCTATCGCTGCCATTACCTCGTCGTCAACCTCTCTCTGCACCACTAGTGTGGCGCTGACCACCTGGTTTGTTGCTGCCAGGTATAGCAGCAACGGCTCCTGTGGCCTAGGCACAACTAGTATTGGCGCGGAGGAGAGGTACTTCTTCAAATCTTGCAATGCTGCTTCGGCTTTTGGCGTCCACTCCATCGGGCCCGCCTTTTTCAGGATCTTGAAAACGGGAAGGGCGCGCTCGACAGACTTGGAAATGAATCTGCCCATGGCGGCGACGCAACCAGCAAGGCGACGCACATCCTTGATTCGCTTGGTTGCTTCAATCTGCTCTATAGCTTTGATCTTGTCCGGATTGGCCTCTATCCCACGCTGTGACACAAAGAACCCAAGAAGCTTGCCGGACAGGACGCCAAAGACGCACTTCTCAGGGTTCAGCTTGAGATTGATCTTGCGCAGGTTTGCAAATGTTTCTCGCAAATCCGGTATGAGGGTTGCCCTGTCCTTGGTTTTGACCACTATGTCATCCATATAAGCTTCCCTATTTCTATGGAGCTGGGTTTCAAATGAAGGAAATATGCCCTAGAGGCAATAATAAAGTTATTATTTATTTCCTTATATATCATGATAAAATTTTATTATTCATGCTAGAATTGTATTAACCGGAAACATAATACATGTGTGAATACATAGACAAACAGAGTGTCACTAGTATGCCTCTACTAGACTAGCTTGTTAATCAAAGATGGTTATGTTTCCTAACCATGGACAAAGAGTTGTCATTTGATTAACAGGATCACATCATTAGATGAATGATCTGATTGACATGACCCATTCCATTAGCTTAGCACCCGATCGTTTAGTATGTTGCTATTGCTTTCTTCATGACTTATACATGTTCCTATGACTATGAGATTATGCAACTCCCGTTTGCCGGAGGAACACTTTGTGTGCTACCAAACATCACAACGTAACTGGGTGATTATAAAGGAGCTCTACTGGTGTCTCCAAAGGTACATGTTGGGTTGGCGTATTTCAAGATTAGGATTTGTCACTCCGATTGTCGGAGAGGTATCTCTGGGCCCTCTCGGTAATGCACATCACATAAGCCTTGCAAGCATTGCAACTAATGAGTTAGTTGTGAGATGATGTATTATGGAACGAGTAAAGAGACTTGCCGGTAACGAGATTGAACTAGGTATTGAGATACCGACGATCGAATCTCGGGCAAGTAACATACCGATGACAAAGGGAACAATGTATGTTGTTATGCGGTCTGACCGATAAAGATCTTCGTAGAATATGTAGGAGCCAATATGAGCATCCAGGTTCCGCTATTGGTTATTGACCGGAGACGTGTCTCGGTCATGTCTACATTGTTCTCGAACCCGTAGGGTCCGCACGCTTAAGGTTTCAATGACAGTTGTATTATGAGTTTATGAGTTTTGATGTACCGAAGCTAGTTCGGAGTCCCGGATGTGATCACGGACATGACGAGGAGTCTCGAAATGGTCGAGACATAAAGATTGATATATTGGACGGCTATATTCGGACACCGGAAGTGTTCCGGGTGATTTCGGAGAAAACCGGAGAGCCGGAGGGTTACCGGAACCCTACCGAGAGTAGTAATGGGCCATATGGGCCTTAGTGGAGAGAGAGAAGGGTGCCAGGGTGGGCCGCGCGCCTCCTCCCCCCTTGGTCCGAATTGTACTAGGAGAGGGGGGCGGCGCCCCCCTTTCCTTCTCCCTCCCCACTTCTTTCCCCCTCCTAGTAGGAGTCCTACTCCTACTAGGAGGAGGACTCCTCCTGGCGCGCCTATAGGGGCCGGCCGGACTCCTCCCCTTGCTCCTTTATATACGGGGGCAGGGGGCACCCCTAGACACACAAGTTGATCCACGTGATCATATTCTTAGCCGTGTGCGGTGCCCCCTTCCACCATAGTCCTCGATAATATTGTAGCAGTGCTTAGGCGAAGCCCTGCGACGGTAGTGCATCAAGATCGTCACCACGCCGTCATGCTGACGGAACTCTTCCCCGACACTTTGCTGGATCGGAGTCTAGGGATCGTCATCGAGCTGGACGTGTGCTAGAACTCGGAGGTGCCGTAGTTTCGGTGCTTGATCGGTCGGGCCGTGGAGACGTACGACTACATCAACCAAACGCTTCCGTTGTCGATCTACAAGGGTACGTAGATCACACTCTCCCCTCTCGTTGCTATGCATCACCATGATCTTGCGTGTGCGTAGGAAAATTTTGAAATTACTACGAAACCCAATAATGGCATCCGAGCCTAGGTTTTATATGTTGATGTTATATGCACGAGTAGAACACAAGTGAGTTGTCGGCGATATAAGTCATACTGCTTACCAGCATGTCATACTTTGGTTCGGCGGTATTGTTGGACGAAGCGGCCCGGACCGACATTACGTGTACGCTTACGCGAGACCGGTTCTCCGGACGTGCTTTGCAATAGGTGGCTTGCGGGTGACAGTTTCTCCAACTTTAGTTGAACCGAGTGTGGCTACGCCCGGTCCTTGCGAAGGTTAAAACAGCACCAACTTGACAAACTATCGTTGTGGTTTTGATGTGTAGGTAAGATTGGTTCTTGCTTAAGCCCGTAGCAGCCACGTAAAACTTGCAACAACAAACTAGAGGACGTCTAACTTGTTTTTGCAGGGCATGTTGTGATGTGATATGGTCAAGAAATGATGCTAAATTTTATTGTATGAGATGATCATGTTTTGTAACCGAGTTATCGGCAACTGGCATGAGGCATATGGTTGTCGCTTTATTGTATGCAATGCAATCGCCCTGTAATGCTTTACTTTATCACTAAGCGGTAGCGATAGTCGTAGAAGCATAAGATTGGCGAGACGACAACGATGCTACGATGGAGATCAAGGTGTCGCGCCGGTGACGATGGTGATCACGACGGTGCTTCAAGGATGGAGATCACAAGCACAAGATGATGATGGCCATATCATATCACTTATATTGATTGCATGTGATGTTTATCTTTTATGCATCTTATCTTGCTTTGATTGACGGTAGCATTATAAGATGATCTCTCACTAAATTTCAAGATAAAAGTGTTCTCCCTGAGTATGCACCGTTGCCAAAGTTTGTCGTGCCCAGACACCACGTGATGATCGGGTGTGATAAGCTCTACGTCCATCTACAACGGGTGCAAGCCAGTTTTGCACACGCAGAATACTCAGGTTAAACTTGACGAGCCTAGCATATGCAGATATGGCCTCGGAACACTGAGATCGAAAGATCGAGCGTGAATCATATAGTAGATATGATCAACATAGCGATGTTCAACATTGAAAACTACTCCATTTCACATGATGATCGGTTATGGTTTAGTTGATTTGGATCATGTGATCACTTAGATGATTAGAGGGATGTCTATCTAAGTGGGAGTTCTTGAGTAATATGATTAATTGAACTTAAATTTATCATGAACTTAGTCCCTGATAGTATCTTGCTTGTTTATGTTAATTGTAGATAAATGGTCCGTGCTGTTGTTCCGTTAAATTTTAATGCGTTCCTTGAGAAAGCAAAGTTGAAAGATGATGGTAGCAATTAGACGGACTGGGTCCGTAACTTGAGGATTATCCTCATTGCTGCACAGAAGAATTATGTCCTGGAAGCACCGCTGGGTGCCAGGCCTGCTGCTGGAGCAACACCAGATGTTATGAACGCCTGGCAGAGCAAAGCTGATGACTACTCGATAGTTCAGTGTGCCATGCTTTACGACTTAGAATCGGGACTTCAACGACGTTTTGAATGTCATGGAGCATATGAGATGTTCCAGGAGTTGAAGTTAATATTTCAAGCAAATGCCCGGATTGAGAGATATGAAGTCTCCAATAAGTTTTATAGCTGCAAGATGGAGGAGAACAGTTCTGTCAGTGAGCATATACTCAAAATGTATGGGTATAATAATCACTTGATTCAGATGGGAGTTAATCTTCCAGATGATTGCGTCATTGACAGAATTCTCCAATCACTGCCACCAAGCTACAAGAGCTTTGTGATGAACTATAATATGCAAGGGATGAATAAGACTATTCCCGAGCTCTTCACAATGCTGAAAGCTGCGGAGGTAGAAATTAAGAAGGAGCATCAAGTGTTGATGGTCAACAAGACCACTAGTTTCAAGAAAAAGGGCAAAGGGAAGAAGAAGGGGAACTTCAAGAAGAAAAGCAAGCAAGTTGCTGATCAGGAGAAGAAACCCAAGTCTGGACCTAAGCCTGAAACTGAGTGCTTCTACTGCAAGCAGACTGGTCACTGGAAGCGGAACTACCCCAAGTATTTGGCGGATAAGAAGGATGGCAAGGTGAACAAAGGTATATGTGATATACATGTTATTGATGTGTACCTTACTAGAGCTCGCAGTAGCACCTGGGTATTTGATACTGGTTCTGTTGCTAATATTTGCAACTCGAAACAGGGACTACGGATTAAGCGAACACTGGCAAAGGACGAGGTGACGATGCGCGTGGGAAATGGTTCTAAAGTCGATGTGATCGTGTTCGGCATGCTACCTCTACATCTACCTTCGGGATTAGTATTAGACCTAAATAATTGTTATTTGGTGCCAGCGTTGAGCATGAACATTATATCTGGATCTTGTTTGATGTGAGACGGTTATTCATTTAAATCAGAGAATAATGGTTGTTCTATTTATATGAGTACTATCTTTTATGGTCATGCACCTTTGAAGAGTGGTCTATTTTTGATGAATCTCAATAGTAGTAACACACATATTCATAATGTCGAAGCCAAAAGATGCAGAGTTGATAGTGATAGTGCAACTTATTTGTGGCACTACCGTTTAGGTCATATCGGTGTAAAGCGCATGAAGAAACTCCATACCGATGGACTTTTGGAACCTCTTGATTATGAATCACTTGGTACTTGCGAACCGTGCCTTATGGGCAAGATGACTAAAACACCGTTCTCCGGTACAATGGAGAGAGCAATAGATTTGTTGGAAATCATACATACAGATGTATGTGGTCCGATGAATGTTGAGGCTCGTGGCAGATATCGTTATTTTCTCACCTTCACAGATGATTTAAGCTGATACGGGTATATCTACTTAATGAAGCATAAGTCTGAAACATTTGAAAAGTTCAAAGAATTTCAGAGTGAAGTTGAAAATCATGGTAACAAGAAAATAAAATTTCTGCGATCTGATTGTGAAGGAGAATATTTGAGTTACGAGTTTGGTCTACATCTGAAACAATGCGGAATAGTTTCGCAACTCACGCCACCCGGAACACCTCAGCATAATGGTGTGTCCAAACATCGTAATCGTACTTTACTTGATATGGTGCGATCTATGATGTCCCTTACAAATTTACCGCTATCATTTTGGGGTTATGCTTTAGAGACGGCCGCATTCACGTTAAATAGGGCACCATCAAAATCCGTTGAGACGACACCTTATGAACTATGGTTTGGCACGAAACCAAAGTTGTCGTTTCTTAAAGTTTGGGGCTGCGATGCTTATGTGAAAAAGCTTCAACCTGATAAGCTCGAACCCAAATCGGAGAAATGTGTCTTCATAGGATACCCAAAGGAGACTGTTGGGTACACCTTCTATCACAGATCCGAAGGCAAGACATTCGTTGCTAAAAATGGATCCTTTCTAGAGGAGTTTCTCTCGAAAGAAGTGAGTGGGAGGAAAGTAGAACTTGACGAGGTAACTGTACCTGCTCCCTTATTGGAAAGTAGTACATCACAGAAACCTGTTTCTGCGACACCTACACCAATTAGTGAGGAAGCTAATGATAATGATCATGAAACTTCAGAACAAGATACTACTGAACCTCGTAGATCAACCAGAGTAAGATTCGCGCCAGAGTGGTATGGTAATCCTGTTCTAGAAGTCATGCTACTAGATCATGATGAACCTACAAACTATGAAGAAGCGATGGTGAGCCCAGATTCCGAAAAATGGCTTGAAGCCATGAAATCTGAGATGGGATCCATGTATGAGAACAAAGTATGGACTTTGGTTGACTTGCCCGATGATCGGCAAGCAATTGAGAATAAATGGATCTTCAAGAAGAAGACTGACGCTGACGGTAATATTACTATCTACAAAGCTTGACTTGTCGCAAAAGGTTTTTGACAAGTTCAAGGGGTTGACTACGATGAGACCTTCTCACCCGTAGCGATGCTTAAGTCTGTCTGAATCATGTTAGCAATTGCCGCATTTTATGATTATGAAATTTGGCAGATGGATGTCAAAACTGCATTCCTGAATGGATTTCTGGAAGAAGAGTTGTATATGATGCAACCGGAAGGTTTTGTCGATCCAAAGGGAGCTAACAAAGTGTGCAAGCTCCAGCGATCCATTTATGGACTGGTGCAAGCCTCTCGGAGTTGGAATAAACGCTTTGATAGTGTGATCAAAGCATTTGGTTTTATACAGACCTTTGGAGAAGCCTGTATTTACAAGAAAGTGAGTGGGAGCTCTGTAGCATTTCTGATATTATATGTGGATGACATATTACTGATTGGAAATGATATGGAATTTCTGGATAGCATAAAGGGATACTTGAATAAGAGTTTTTCAATGAAAGACCTCGGTGAAGCTGCTTACATAATAGGCATAAAGATCTATAGAGATAGATCAAGACGCTTAATTGGACTTTCACAAAGCACATACCTTGACAAGATTTTGAAGAAGTTCAAAATGGATCAAGCAAAGAAAGGGTCCTTGCCTGTGTTACAAGGTGTGAAGTTGAGTCAGACTCAATGCCCGACCACTGCAGAAGTGTCACACCCTAGCTAGTCATGCATTAGAGTGTTGCATCATGTTTACTCTTTCATCAGAAACTTGAAATGGGGATCTGTGAAACCCTCAGAACCATTTTGAAAATGACCCAAATAAAAATTTCTCCAAAAGGGTCCCAGAAAATGCTCATGTTGCTCCCTGAAAATATTGGACAGAGATAAAAATCAAACCAATATTTTTAGTGGCTCATGGACATTTATTTTGGGCATTTGGAATTAATGCATAAATATTTGCATTGGAAATATATTAATTATATATATTAATATATGCCCAAATCTTATGCCAATTATAAAAGAGCTCTGAAATAATATAAATAGCTCCTGCAAAAATTGGCATAAGTTAAATAAATGATTTAATATATTATTTAAATCAAAACAAATGTCAGAAATTAAAAAACAGAAAAATATATAACAGGAGGAGCTTACCTGGGCTCCTCCACTGTGCGGCCCAGCCAGCTGGCTGGCCCAGCCGGCAGCCGGCCCAGCCCACCTCCCTCCTCTGTCGTCTTCGTCCCGACAGAGGGAGGGGAGTGTGGCCGGCGCGCGCGCGCGCCACCGCGCCACGCCACCTGCTCGCCTGCTTGCCTGCCCTCCCCTCCTCGCTCGATGCCCTGGACGACGCCACGCCTCTCCCCCTGCTCTCTCTCACTCTCCCCCGGCTCTCCTCTCCTCTCCCTCGCTCTCTCTCTCACACGGCCGAACACCACACTCGCCGCCGTTCGCCATAGCAGCCATCTCCGGCCACCCCTCGCTCCCCCGACTAGCTCAGGAGCTCCGCCACGACCCCCTCTTCCTCCCCACCGCTCCACAGCTCCCCGGAAGCCCTGCGTCGCCGCCACGTCGCCGTTCCCCTCTTCAGGCTCCGACCACCGTCGCCGTCGATTCGCCGTCTCCAGCGCGTCCCCGAGCCCACTTCGACGCCCACTGCAACCGCGGTGAGCTACGCCACCGTTTCCCCCTCTCCTCCCCCTCGTTTCCCCACCGTAGCCTCCTCCCCACCACGGCCGAACCTCCGCCGTTGCCGAGCTCGCCGTCGACGCAGCTCCGGTGACCATTTGGTCACCCCGGCGAGTCCAACGAGTTCGCAAGACCCCGTAGAGCATCCCTAGCACCTCGCTTCGCTCGACTTCGAGCTCCAACCCTGTTCCCGTGCACGACCGAACCCCGGCGGCCGCAGCCGAGCTCGCCGCCGTCGACTCCGGCCACCCCGACCCCAACGGACTCCGCCAAGAGCTGCGGGTTGTCCTCAGCTCCACTCCGGTGGTCTCCGCGGCCCCTCTGGTGGCCGAAATGGCCAAAACCACTCCCGCCGCCGCGTCGGGCTCGCCGGCGGCTAAACGCCGGCAGCCGACTTTGACTTTGACCACGGGTGGGCCCTGGTTGACTCCCCTGAGTCAATGACAGGTGGGGCCCAGCCCTGTTAATTAAACAGGATTAGTTTTAATTAAGTTTTAATTAAAATAATCACCCTGACATGCGGGACCCACTGTCAGGTTTGACCTGGACCAGTTCCGTTGACCTGCTGACGTCTCACTGACGTCAGGCTGACGCAGTAATTGATTTTCTGGATTTAATTTAAATCAGGAAATTCCAGAATATTAATTAAACTTCAAAAATTCATAACTTTTATTCTGTAACTCCAAATTGGACAAATTATATATGAAAAATGATCAGAAAAATCCAATCTATCCATCTGTACTATTTTCATGCATGATCAAACAAGTTAAATTGATGTTTCAAGCAGAACAAGGAAAAGCACTTTAAAAGGCCATTTTTGAATTTGAAATTTGAATCCTTGATTCAAATTTGTTCAAACCCTTCTGGTTTTAGTTGCATTAGCCCAATACACTCATTTTGCCATGTCTCATGCATGCATCATATTGTTGCATACTGTTTGGTAATGTTTGTGTATCGGTGCTCTCTGCGGCAGGTTCTGTCTCCGAGGAGTACCGTGATTACCCTAACGAAGAACCGTATCAGTGCATCGAACCATCAGGCAAGCAACCAACCATTTGATCATATCGATACAATCCCATGTTCTCGCTCCTGCTCTCTTTTACTGCATTAAGACAACGCGATTCAAACTGCTGTGTGCTACGGTAGTTGAACCCATTTCCTCTGCATGACCTGTCATTGCCACAGTAACTAGATGAAACTCACTAGCATGTGTAGGAGTTGATTGAGCCATATGTATGTGTTGTTCGTACCTTGCTATGCCTGCTATGCTTAGAGTCGTGTCAGGTCTGGTTCATCTGGGTGATGGGCTGGAGTGAAATGATCATGTCGGTAATGAGAGTGGTGTGGTGAACACGATTTGGTAAAGGTATCGATGAGAGGCCATGTAGGAGTACATGGTGGGTTGTTTCATTGAAGCCGACCTTAAGCACTGAGATCTGTATGCGTGATTTAAGATACAGCTACTACCATGCATTGGGCCCTGAAATATGACCCCGCTCGACTTCTTATTCACCCTAGCTCTCTGTCCAGGAGTTGCAAGTAGTTTCTGGTGTTTGTAGCCTACTGGAGGCCGTGGACAGCGCTGACCGTAGGGGTGGGCTATGATGCGGTAGGTACGTGGCCGGGTGTACCGAATACCCGTTAGGTATCTCGGGAACCCTGTTCACATCGTTCGGGGCCGTATGGGAAACCTCGGTCGGACTCCCTGCGGATGGAACCTGAATAGGCGATAAACCTGGACTAGAGGCTTAAGTGTTTAGGTAGGTCGTGGTCTACACCCACGTCGGCTTTCGCTTGAAGTCTGCCGAGCACATGTCGTGTGCAGACGCTAAGTGGTGGAAACATGTATGAAGAAGTACACCCCTGCAGGGTTATCATAATCTATTCGAATAGCCGCGTCCGCGGTAAAGGACTACTTGGTTGCCTATACAGTTCATAGACAAGTAAATGGAAACTGTTAAAAGCCTCAAGATAAGTGTGAGTGCCGAGGATGGCTCTTCCGTAGGAAGACGGAGGTGGATCCTCGGTAGTGTATTGAAGTGGTGAGTAGTGGACTCGTGTGCGCAAAACCATTTCAAGTTGGAGTATCGTAGGATAGCCTAGCCAAGAGTCAAAGCTGGCTTGCTGCAATAACTCCACCAACCCTTCTTGATACTATGCATGTATGTAGGATCTGATGTAAGTCTTGCTAAGTACCTTTGTACTCATGTTGCTATAATCTACATTTTTACAGAAAACGCTGCAACCCCTTCTGATGGGTTCTATGTAGACGTTGACATCAACGAGTAGGCTAAAGACCCAGGTGGTGACCCTGAGCTTGTGAAGGACCACGTAGTATAGCTAGGCTTTCCAAGCCTCTTTTATTTTACTAGTTGTCTGTACTCAGACAAGTTACTTCCGCTGCTGGTTTGTATGACTGTATGACTTGTATGTGGGGTCATGAGACCCGTACCCTTGTGTATGTTATGTATGGCTCACTGAGCCTTAAATAAAGTACTTGTGTCATAGAGTCATGTTGTGATGCTTCGTTGTATTTGCACATATCGAGCATATTGTGTGTATGATTGAAATGCTTGGTATGTGTGGGATCTGACTATCTAGTTGTCTACCTTTAGTAGCCTCTCTTACCGGGAAATGTCTCCTAGTGTTACCGCTGAGCCATGGTAGCTTGCTACTGCTCTGGAACACTTAGGCTGGCCGGCATGTGTCCTTCTTCGTTCCTGTGTCTGTCCCTTCGGGGAAATGTCACGCTTTGAGTACCGGAGTCCTGTTAGCCCGCTACAGCCCGGTTTACCGGAGTCCTGCTAGCCCAGTGCTACAGCCCGGACCCACTTGCTGATGACCGACACGTTCGAAGCTGGGTCATGGATGCCTGTCTCTGTAAGTCTGTGCCACTTTGGGTTTACGACTAGTCATGTCAGCCCGGGCTCTTTATCATATGGATGCTAGCGACACTATCATATACGTGAGCCAAAAGGCGCAAACGGTCCCGGGAAAAGGTAAGACGACACCCGTGGGGATACCGTGCGTGAGGCCGCAAAGTGATATGAGGTGTTACCAGCTAGATCGATGTGACATCGAGTCGGGGTCCTGACAAGAAGATAGAGAGAAAATGAAAGATGTTCCCTATGCGTCAGCCATAGGCTCTATCATGTATGCAATGCTGTGTACCAGACCTGATGTGTGCCTTGCTATAAGTCTAGCAGGGAGGTACCAAAGTAATCCAGGAGTGGATCACTGGACAGCGGTCAAGAACATCCTGAAGTACCTGAAAAGGACTAAGGATATGTTTCTCGTATATGGAGGTGACAAAGAGCTCATCGTAAACGGTTACGTTGATGCAAGCTTTGACACTGATCCGGACGATTCTAAATCGCAAACCGGATACGTGTTTACATTAAATGGTGGAGCTGTCAGTTCATGTAGTTCTAAATAGAGCGTCGTGGCGGGATCTACGTGTGAAGCGGAATACATAGCTGCTTCGGAAGAAGCGAATGAAGGAGTCTGGATGAAGGAGTTCATATCCGATCTAGGTGTCATACCTAGTGCATCGGGTCCAATGAAAATCTTTTGTGACAATGCTGGTGCAATTGCCTTGGCAAAGGAATCCAGATTTCACAAAAGAACCAAGCACATCAAGAGATGCTTCAATTCCATCCGGGATCTAGTCCAGGTGGGAGACATAGAGATTTGCAAGATACGTACGAATCTGAATGTAGCAGACCCGTTGACTAAAGCCTCTTCCAGGAGCAAAACATGATCAGCACCAAGGCTCCATGGGTGTTAGAATCATTACTGTGTAATCTAGATTATTGACTCTAGTGCAAGTGGGAGACTGAAGGAAATATGCCCTAGAGGCAATAATAAAGTTATTATTTATTTCCTTATATATCATGATAAAAGTTTATTATTCATTCTAGAATTGTATTAACCGGAAACATAATACATGTGTGAATACATAGACAAACAGAGTGTCACTAGTATGCCTCTACTAGACTAGCTTGTTAATCAAAGATGGTTATGTTTCCTAACCATGGACAAAGAGTTGTCATTTGATTAACAGGATCACATCATTAGATGAATGATCTGATTGACATGACCCGTTCCATTAGCTTAGCACCTGATCGTTTAGTATGTTGCTATTGCTTTCTTCATGACTTATACATGTTCCTATGACTATGAGATTATGCAACTCCCGTTTGCCGAAGGAACACTTTACGTGCTACCAAACGTCACAACGTAACTGGGTGATTATAAAGGAGCTCTACTGGTGTCTCCAAAGGTACATGTTGGGTTGGCGTATTTCGAGATTAGGATTTGTCACTCCGATTGTCGGAGAGGTATCTCTGGGCCCTCTCGGTAATGCACATCACATAAGCCTTGCAAGCATTGCAACTAATGAGTTACTTGTGAGATGATGTACTACGGAACGAGTAAAGAGACTTGCCGGTAACGAGATTGAACTAGGTATTGAGATACCGACGATCGAATCTCGGGCAAGTAACATACCGATGACAAAGGGAACAACGTATGTTGTTATACGGTCTGACCGATAAAGATCTTCGTAGAATATGTAGGAGCCAATATGAGCATCCAGGTTCCGCTATTGGTTATTGACCGGAGACGTGTCTCGGTCATGTCTACATTGTTCTCGAACCCGTAGGGTCCGCACGCTTAAGGTTTCGATGACAGTTGTATTATGAGTTTATGAGTTTTGATGTACCGAAGCTAGTTCGGAGTCCCGGATGTGATCACGGACATGACGAGGAGTCTCGAAATGGTCGAGACATAAAGATTGATATATTGGACGGCTATATTCGGACACCGGAAGTGTTCCGGGTGATTTCGGAGAAAACCGGAGAGCCGGAGGGTTATCGGAACCCTACCGGGAGTAGTAATGGGCCATATGGGCCTTAGTGGAGAGAGAGAAGGGCGCCAGGGTGGGCCGCGCGCCTCCTCCCCCCTTGGTCCAAATTGGACTAGGAGAGGGGGGCGGCGCCCCCCTTTCCTTCTCCCTCCCCACTTCTTTCCCCCTCCTAATAGGAGTCCTACTCCTACTAGGAGGAGGACTCCTCCTGGCGCGCCTATAGGGGCCGGCCGGCCTCCTCCCCTTGCTCCTTTATATACGGGGGCAGGGGGCACCCCTAGACACACAAGTTGATCCACATGATCATATTCTTAGCCGTGTGCGGTGCCCCCTTCCACCATAGTCCTCGATAATATTGTAGCGGTGCTTAGGCGAAGCCCTGCGACGGTAGTGCATCAAGATCGTCACCACGCCGTCGTGCTGACGGAACTCTTCCCCGACACTTTGCTGGATCGGAGTCCGGGGATCGTTATCGAGCTGAACGTGTGCTAGAACTCGGAGGTGCCGTAGTTTTGGTGCTTGATCGGTCGGGCCGTGGAGACATACGACTACATCAACCAAACGCTTCCGTTGTCGATCTACAAGGGCATAGATCACACTCTCCCCTCTCGTTGCTATGCATCACCATGATCTTGCGTGTGCGTAGGAAAATTTTGAAATTACTACGAAACCCAACATCAAAACCAATCTGGACCGCCCTTGCAAACGTCGAACCATCACTCTTCAACCTGAAAGGCATCCGCATGAAACAATACGTACCACATTGGGTGATGAATGATGTTTTCTCTTCGTCTTCTCTTGTCATGAAGATCTGGTGGTAGCCGGAGTAGGCATCGAGGAATGACAACAAATCACACCCAGCTATGGAGTCAACAATCTGGTCGATGCGCGGCAACGGGAAGGGGTCCTTAGGACAAGCCTTATTGATATCTGTGTAATCAATACACAGCCTCCACCTCCCATTAGCCTTGCGCACTACGACCGGATTGGCCAACCACGTTGGATGGAGCACTCCTCTTACCAAACCCGCTGCTTCCAGTTTCCGGATCTCCTTTGTGATGAACTCTTGTCGTTCCAAAGCTTGCTTTTTGACCTTCTGCTTGACGGGCCGCGCATGAGGACAGACAGCAAGGTGGTTCTCAATCACCTCCCTGGGAACGCCGGGGATGTCGGAAGCTTGCCATGCAAACACATCGACATTCGCCCGCAGGAAGGTGACGAGTGCGTCTTCCTATTTGTCGTCAAGGGTGGAGCTTATGGTGAAAGCCCCTCCCGTGCCGTCCTCATTGACAGAAACCTTCTTGGTTCCCGGCGGTATGGCCCTGGGCTTCTTGTTTCCGCCGGTGGAGCTCTCTGGCACGTCCTCGACGGAAGCGCTACACTCTGAAGAGGTGCGCTTGCCGGAGTGGGTGTCCGAGGTCTCACCGGTCTTCTTCTTCTTCCCTCCCGGGGTTCCAGCGGCAGGAGCAAGTGCCCTAGTGGCGGCAGCTGCTGCAACTGCTTGCTGGTATCGTTGGTCAGCGCAAATCAGTGCATCTTTCTTATCGGAGGGGATGGTAATGATCGTCACAGGTCCTGGCATCTTCAGGGTGTTGTAGGCGTAGTGTGACGCCGCCATGAACTTGGCCAGCGCTGGGCGGCCAAGGATCCCGTTGTAGGGCAAGGGGATCTTGGCAACATCAAACACGATCCTCTCCGTCCTGTAGTTCAGATCGCTTCCAAAAGTCATGGGCAGCGTGACCTTTCCCTTAGGTTGGCTTCTTCCCGGGTTGACCCCCTGAAACGTGCCCGTCTCCTCAAGGTCTCCATCAGGAATCTGTAGTTTCTCGATCACGGCAGGCGAGATCAAGTTCAGACCGGCCTCGCCATCGACTAGCATCTTTGTCACCTTGAGGTTGCGTATTGTTGGTGAAACCAACAATGGCAAGCACCCGACCGCAGTAGTGCGATCAGGGTGATCCTCAGTGTCAAAAATGATAGGTGTGCTGGACCACTTCAGCGGCCTTTAGGCATCAAACGACGGCTCTGTCGCTGTAATCTCTCGCGCCCACTGTTTAAGCTGGCGGTGAGAAGTATGCAGCGAGGCGCCGCCATCGATGCACATGGCCTCTGTAGCTTTCTGAAACTCTTGGTCGCCGGATTCGTCGTCCTCTTCATGATCGTCATCTTCTGGCTTTTTGTCATGGCCCCGGGCGGGCCTCTCCTGTTGTTTATCCTTGCCGCGACGGCCTGCTTGGCCGTCACGCTTCTTGTCGGACCCCTCAGCACCGTCTTGGCCCTTCTCCTTGTCCCGCCTCTCATATTCAGCCCTCTGCTTCTCAGCGAGGAGCTCAACCTGTCGACAGTCTTGGAGAGCATGGCCTTTGGTGCGATGGATCTTGCAGTATCGCTTGTCGGAGTTCCCCGGCTTCTCGGCAACCGCCAAGGCCCGGCAGGCGACACATCCGGCAATTTCCTTGCCGGGGTCATCTGCCTTGGTTTTCTTGGTGGAGCCGGTGTCACCAGATCCCTCGACGGCAAGCACGGCTTTACCTTTGCGCTTCCTGTTGCGGCGCCGGCCCTTCTTCGCCGGGGCGGCAGTATCTTCATCTGAGGAGTCGGTTTCCACGCCGGCGTCTTCGCCCGGGTACTTCCTTCCCTCTTTAGCCCGGGCACATCTGTCAGCAAGAACATAGAGTTCTGCTACATCTTTCACCTTGTTCATTGCCATCTCTTTGTGCATCTTGCGGTTACGCACGTTCTGATGGAACGCGTTGATGATGGTGGCAGGGTGAACATCAGGGATATTGTACTGTATCCGGCTGAACCTCTGTATATACTTGCGGAGACTCTCGCCTCCCTTCTGGGGAATGACGTGTAGGTCGCTCGCTTGGCCATGGGCTTGGTGGCCTCCAGTAAAGGCGCCTACAAACTCATGGCACAAATCCGACCAGGAGGAAATAGAGTCTACTGGCAAGTGCATCAACCATGACATGGCATTGGGTTTAAGAGCCAACGGAAAGTAATTCGCAAGCACCTTATCGTCACGGGCTCCGGCAGCTTGCATCGCAATGGTGTAGATGCTGAGGAACTCGGACGGGTGGGTCTTGCCGCTGTACTTTTCGCCCATGTCAGGTTTGAAGGTATGGTGGGTGGGCCACTGGAACTACCACAGCTCACGGGTAAAAGCCGGACAGCCTACCTTGTAAGGTAGGCCTCCAGGGCTCTCCAGTGCCGGGTGGTTCACAGCAGGCCCTGCTCGCCTGTCTGACTGGTGGCGCGCTCCGCGCCGGTGCTTGATAGTGGTTCGAGCGTCTTCATGTTCTCGTTCCCGAAGGACTTGGCGCTGGTCGCAGTGGGTCCGCGGGTCAGACGACGCTATGGAGATTTCGTCGCCCGCAACATCGCGACGGGCTGGCGTCCGCGGTACCGGGCGAGGAGGAGGTGAGTGCACCGTGGTCGCGGCGCCGCCGGCTTTGCTGCCACTGGTGCGTGGGACTCTGTCGGAGCATCGGCCCGGGGGCTCCACCGGACTCGGTTCGTCTTTGTTGGCCACCGCAACAAGGCTTCGGATAGTGGCTCTCCATTCGTCGAGTTTCCCCGTAGTGGGAGGAAAATCGAGGAGCAACTGCACGCGCTCCAGGGCTTCTGCTGGCGTTGGTGGCAGCGAAACCTGCACGGATCGCGACGCGCTTCGACTTCTGACCATGTCAGAAGGAGCTCTATCACGACCCCGCGGTCGCATGCCACCTTCACCAGCGCCTCAGCGAGCGGGCGGGTCTTCTACCTCCTGGGAGTGGCGCTCGGGGCTCTTCCCGCGGCGACGCTCGGGGTCTTCGGCATGGTTGCGCCGTTCGTCGCGCACCGCTTGAGAGGAGCGCGCTGTCGGCGCCGGCGTGGGAGTCTTGGAAGCCCTCGCATCGCCCTCGGGTGGGGCGGTAGAGATTTTGGAAGGCCCCGCGCCACCCGTGGAGGGCCTGGCTCCGTCTTTGGATTTGGCGGCGTGCTACCCGTTACCAGGCGCACGAACATCGCCGCCTCCCAAACTCCGGCTGCTGGGACGGTGTTGGTGTTCGCGAACGGCGCCCCGGGTCCTTTCTGTGACCGGTTCGCTGCTCGCCCGCGTAGGGACAGGATGTCCGGCCTCCGACGGGCCAACCGCCACCGTCGTCTTCTTCTTGGGCGCCATGACGATGAAGAAGCGTCGAACTAACTACTAAAGCCGATTCTCACAATTGCGCCCCCTACCTGGCGCGCCAAAGATGTCGGTGGGAACGACACCTATGGGATCACAAGAATCCCTACTACGGTTGCGGGGCGTGGGGTCGTGAGAAGAGCGGATCAAACAGGTAGCACACGGTTCGTTTATCTAGGTTCGGGCCGCGGGGATGCGTAAAACCCTACTCCTGCTTTGGTGGATTGTATATATGTGTTCTTGAGCTAGCTATGGGGCGTGAGGAGCTCCAAAAAGCCGAATCCTCCTCCTGGTCGCCTTGGGCCTCCTTTTATAGGAAAGGGGTGGCCACAGTAGCACCAGGAAGTGGAAAGGGAACAGTGATGCGAGGATATCCCTCGCATTACATGACAGGGCGCATTTAATGCGTCTTGCCCAGGTGTCCTTGCTTTATCGGGGACGGGGGAGAGCCCTGTCTCGTCCGTTGCCGCTCCCTCTCGCGTCGACACGCGCCCTGGCCAGTGGCACCCGCGGTGCCATGTAGGCAGGTAGGTAGCTGAGGTGGCGCAGTGGTGGGTCTCCACGAAGATCTGCATGCCTCCACGCAGGTGCCTGCCCAGCTAATTGGGTCGGCATCTGCATGCGAACGGCGGTGGAGGTTTGACTGGCGTGGGCCTGATGGTGGCCCAACGGGTGTTTTTGGCAAGGGCCTTGCCGGGGGCCCGGCAAGGGTCTTGCCGTGGCGCCTGCTGTCATCCCCGGCAAGGCTCTTGCCGGGGGCCTTGTGGTCCTCCTTGGTTGGGATCCCGCCAAGGATCATCATCTTCTGAAGGGTGTATCTGATCTCGAATGTCTTCACAAAGATCTGCATGCCACCACGGGGATGTCTCCCGAATCCTTGCCCCATGGGGGCAGTGGACTCAAGGGGGACTCACTCCGTAGGTGTGGGGCGAGCTGCCACGGCAAGGGTCTTGCCGGGTTTGCTAAAACCGCCTCCCGGCAAGGATCTTGCCGGAGGGGTCCGCTTCGTCCCCTTTGCTCTTTGTGGTCTTGGTCTTGGCGTCGTTCTACTTCTCCTAAGCTTCGGCCTTACCTTGGCTCACCTCCCTTGCCTTGCTCAATGTGGTGGTGCCCGTGGCTCAGACTGCCCGTGCACAGTTATAGGGGTGCAAAAAGTGTGCCCCTCTTTTTATACACCGACAGTTGCGCCAGGTGTCTTCCTGTTATTCGCTGTTGTTGCCTTGTCATTTGTTTGTGTGTCATGCATTTCATATCATGTCATCATGTGCATCGCATTTGCATACATGTTCGTCCCTTGCATCCGAGCATTTTCCCCGTTGTCCGTTTTGCAATCTGGCGCTCCTACGTCACTCGGCGTCCCCTTTTGTCTCTTTTCGTGTGCGGGTGCTAAACGTTCTCGGAGTGGACCGAGATTTTCCAAGCGGCCTTGGTTTGCTACCAGTAGACCGCTTGT
The DNA here is from genome assembly GCF_002162155.2 of Triticum dicoccoides. NCBI lineage: Eukaryota > Viridiplantae > Streptophyta > Magnoliopsida > Poales > Poaceae > Triticum > Triticum dicoccoides. Next base: position 539,203,982 of record NC_041392.1, on the reverse strand, counting down.
CAAGTTTCGTGCCATTTGGAGTTTGTTTAATACTCCAACGGTTAACCGAGGAACCGTAAAGACCTCGTGTGTGTTGCAGCCCAACACCCCTCCAAAGTGGCCCAAAACCTATCCAAACCCCCTCCATCCTCTCGGTCGTTCGATCACAATCGCGTGGCCGAAAACCGCACCTTATTTGGACTCTCCTAACTCCCTCTACCTATATATATGTGTGCCTCCCCGAATTTCGCGTTGTACAAACCCTAGATCCAACTCACTCCGCGCCGCCGGACATGTCCGTCCGCGCCGGACACGTCCACCCCCGCCGCCACATCACTCCGGCCAATGAGAGGCCGATACCTTACCACCGCGCCGCCGTCGTCCACTCCCCTCGCGCCACATGGTCGCCGGCTCCTCCCCACCGCGCCGCGGCCCGCGGAGCCCGCATGAGGCCCGCCCGGGCCCGGATCCGGTCGTCGCCGCCTACCCACATCCTTCCGCGCCCCGCCGCCGTGTTCGCCGTTCGCCCCGACACCGGCGCCGCCGCTCGCCACCTCTGCCGCAGCATGCCTCGCCGGCGACCTCCGCCCTGCTCCGGCCACCGCCCCCCTCTCGTCGTCGTCCTTCTTCGCCAGAGCTCCGCCTCCATCGTTGCGCCTCCACCTCTGTCGCTGCCTCGTCATCTGCGCCAGCGCCGCCCGTTCGTCCCTCGTCGGTCGCGCCCTCCGGCGAACCCCGGCGCCCCTGCTCCTCCGCCTCCACCGCCGTACGCCATCGCCCTCGCCGGAGTCAACCCACCTCGCCGGATCCGGATCGGGACCAGATCCACCAGTCCCCGATCCAAACGGCGTCCCTGCTTCCCGGATCTCCCCGTCCCGGAACCGCTCCGTCCCTCGTTGACTTTTCGCGGAGGTGATATTTTTGGCTAAGTCCCAGATCTCTGACATTTTTAGCTCCTGTTAATTGCATCATAATTTCATCACCATTGCTCCGTTTTGCGTGCATGAGATATCGAATTGTTCGTCTCTATGTCCTCTTCAATTCATTCCATTGCACCATGCTTTTTTCAGTCCATCTTGATGCCCTAAATGCTGTTGCAAGAGTGCTATGTAATGTTAGTGTCTGTTTCTTAACTGATTATGGACATTTGTCATTTTTGTCATGATTAATGTGTGCTGCATATGGCTATGAGCTCTACATCTGTTTTGTTATATGCCATGCCATATTTACAGGGGTGTATGCCATGTATTTTTTTGATCAATGTGGTGACTAGCACAAGCATGCAAAGTAGCTGAGGGAGTCCTGGATTAGGGGGCCTCCGGACAGCCGGACTATCTCCATTGGCCGGACTGTTAGACTATGAAGATACAAGATTGAAGACTTCGTCCCGTGTCCGGATGGGACTCTACTTGGCGTGGAAGGCAAGCTAGGCAATACGTATATGGATATCTCCTCTTTTGTAACCGACCTTGTGTAACCCTAACCCTCTCCGGTGTCTATATAAACTGGAGGGCTTTAGTCCGTAGGACAACAATCACAACATATAATCATACCATAGGCTAGCTTCTAGGGTTTAGCCTCTCTGATCTCATGGTAGATCTACTCTTGTAACACCCATATCTTCAATATTAATCAAGCAGGACATTGGGTTTTACCTCCATCAAGAGGGCCCGAACCTGGGTAAAACTTCGTGTCCCTTGCCTCCTGTTACCATCCGGCCTAGACGCACAGTTCGGGACCCCCTACCCGAGATCCGCCGGTTTTGAAACCGACATTGGTGCTTTCATTGAGAGTTCCTCTGTGTCGTTGCCGTTAGGCTTGATGGCTCCTACTATCATCGGTAGCGATGCGGTCTAGGGTGAGACTTTTCTCCCTGGATAGATCTTCGTATTTGGCGGCTTTGCACTGCGGGCTAATTCGCTTGGCCATCTGGAGCAAATTGAAAGCTACGCCCCTAGCCATCAGGTCAGATTTGGAAGTTTGAACTACACGGCCGACATCCGCGGAGACTTGATCTTTGACGGATTCGAGCCACAGCCGGGCGCGCCGCACTTTCTCGATGGGCATGACCTAGCTCTGCCACAGGACGGTACTCCAGAGGCCGCGCCCACACCAGCTCCGACCCTTAGCTCGGAGCCAACTGCACCAATTGAGGACGGGTGGCTAGACACCACCTTAGGTGCTGCAGTCGCGACGGCGATCGAGCCAAACACCAACATAATCCTCTGCGCAACCCGTGACTCCAAGGTGCCGGACTCTCTTCCGGACCCCGAACCATCTGCGCCCCTGCCAATCAAATCCGAGTGGGCGCCGATCATGGAATTCACCGCCGCGGATATCTTTCAGCACTCGCCCTTTGGCGACATTCTGAATTCACTAAGGTCTCTCTCTTTGTCAGGAGAGCACTGGCCGGATTATGGCCAACAGGACTGGGATGCGGACGACGAAGAAATTTGACGCCCACCCACCACCCACTTTGTAACCACTGTCGATGATTTAACCAACATGCTCGACTTCGACTCCGAAGACATCGACGGTATGGACGATGATGTAGGAGACGAACATGAACCAACACCTATAGGGCACTAGAAAGCCACCTCGTCGTATGACATATACATGGTGGATACACCCAATGAAGGCAACGGCGACGAGATAGCGGAGGATGACCCCTCCAAGAAGCAACCCAAGCGCCGACGTCACCGGCGCCGCTCTAAGTCCCGCCAAAGCAAAAGTGGTGATACCGGCGCAGGAGATAATAACACTCCGGATAGCGCCGAAGACAACGAAAACCCCCTCCAGCAAGAGTTAGATCAGGAGGATGAAGGTGCCAGCTCTCCTGAGAGAGCGGCTGGCGGAGAGGAGGAGGATGACAATTACATGCCCCCCTCCGAAGACGAGGCAAGCCTCGACGACGATGAATTCGCCGTACAAGAGGATCCCGTCAAACAAGAGTGCTTCAAGCGCAGGCTTATGGCCACGGCAAATAGCCTGAAGAAAAAGCAGCAGCAGCTTCAAGCTAATCAAGATCTGCTAGCAGACAAATGGACTGAAGTCCTCGCAGCCGAGGAATATAAACTCGAGCGTCCCTCCAAGAGTTACCCAAGGCGCAGGTTACTACCCCGAGTGGAGGAAGAAGCGTATGATACGACTGACCGGCCACCTCGTGGCCGCGATAGAGAGGCATTCCTGCCGAAAGCTCAGCATCCACCCCAACGCCATCCAAATAAAAAGGCATGGGGAGATACGCCAGACCTGCGAGACATATTGGAGGACAAAGCAAAGCACTCAATATCGATCTATGGATCACGAGGGCACACCACTCTACGAGACGGTAAACGTCACGCCGGATACAGTAAAAGCAAATCCGGCCGGGCCGAACACAGTGGGCAGGACCCATACGAGCTGTGTCACGATATAGTCCAATACAGAGGCGCCGCACACCCCTTATGCTTCACAGACAAAGTAATGGAACATCAATTCCCAGAAGGTTTCAAACCTGTAAACATTGAATCATACGACGGCACAACAGATCCTGCGGTATGGATCGAGGACTTCCTCCTCCACATCCACATGGCCCGCGGTGATGACTTACATGCCATCAAGTACCTCCCACTAAAACTCAAAGGGCCAGCACGGCATTGGCTTAATAGCTTGCCAGTGGACTCCATTAGCTGTTGGGAAGATTTGGAAGTCGCATTCCTCGACAACTTTCAGGGCACTTATGTGCGACCACCAGATGCCGATGACTTGAGCCACATAATTCAGCAGCCAGAAGAGTCGTCCAGGCAATTCTGGACTCGGTTCCTTACAAAGAAAAACCAAATCATCGATTGTCCGGATGCGTAGGCCTTAGCGGCTTTCAAGCACAACATCCGAGACGAGTGGCTAGCCCGGCACCTTGGTCAGGAAAAGCCGAAATCTATGGCAGCCCTCACGACGCTCATGACCCGCTTTTGTGCGGGAGAAGGCAGCTGGTTGGCTCGTGGTAACAACATATCAAAGAACCATGGTACCTCAGATACCAAGGATGGCAACAGCAGGTCACGTCGCAACAAGCATAAGCGCCGCATTAACGGCGAAAGTACTAAGGATGCGGCACTCAATGCCGGATTCAAAGGATCTAAACCCGGTCAGCGGAAAAAGCCATTCAAACAAAGTACGCCGGGTTTGTCCAGCTTGGACCGTATACTCGATCGCTCGTGTCAAATACACGGCACCCCGGACAAGCCAGCCAATCACACCAACAGGGATTGTTGGGTGTTCAAGCAGGCCGGCAAGTTAATCGCTGAAAACAAGGACAAGGGGGCGCATAGCGATGACGAGGAAGAACCCCAGCAGCCGCACACCGGAGGATAGAAGAGGTTTCCCCTGCAAGTACGGACGATGAACATGATATACGCAACCCACATCCCCAAGAGGGAGCGGAAGCATGCGCTCAGGGACGTATATGCGCTAGAGCCAGTCGCCCCGAAGTTCAACCCTTGGTCCTCCTGTCCGATCACCTTCGATCGCAGGGACCACCCCACTAGTATCCGTCAAGGCGGATTCGCCGCACTGGTCCTAGACCCAATCATCGACGGATTTCACCTCACTCGAGTCCTCATGGACGGCGGCAGCAGCCTGAACCTGCTTTATCAGGACACAGTGCGCAAAATGGGTATAGACCCCTCAAGGATCAAACCCACAAAGACGACCTTTAAAGGCGTCATTCCAGGCGTAGAGGCCTACTGCATAGGCTCAATTACACTGGAAGTGGTCTTCGGATCCCTGGATAACTTCCGAAGCGAAGAGTTAATCTTCGATATAGTCCCGTTCCGCAGTGGTTATCACGCACTGCTCGAACGAACCGCATTCGCTAGATTCAATGCGGTACCACATTATTCACACCTCAAGCTCAAGATGCCAGGACCTCGTGGAGTTATCACAGTCAATGGAAACACAGAGCGCTCTCTCCGAACAGAGGAGCACACCGCGGCCCTCGCAGCAGAAGCGCAAAGCAGCCTCTCAAGGCAATCTACCAGTTCGACGTTTCAAAGCTCGAACACCTTCAAGCGCGCTCGGGGCAATCGGCAAATAGACCGCCTGGCGCGATCTGAGCTCGCGTAGCAATACGACGGCCACCCCAATCCCGGCCCAACGACGTTGTTCGTGTCACGCATACATCATTACGCATTAAAAATACCATGGGCACAGATGGGGAGGGGGAGGCACAACTACGGCACGTCCCAAAACGCGGCCTAAACCGCACTAGGGGCTTCCCATTTGGTTATTTTTCTTTTTCTTTCAGGACTTCAATCTCTGGAAACTCTGTCCGGCAGCTCTATTGCCGAACACATGATACAGCAACCAAGGAGGCCGACGACTACGGAATTCCCAGGTGGATTACAGATTTCACATAATTCCTCAGCTCGCCCTTGGAACGGACATAGTCCTACTCTTTTGCTCATTACACTATCTGTATGACTCTGCTTTAATGCAATTTTTTAATATACAATGCATGACATTACGATTATTATCGCATTTTTGTTATATGTATACATATCTATGTGTTCATTAATGACGCCTAGCAACTGTACACTCTGGTACGGCCAATGCACCAGGGGCTTACATACCCACAATATGGTGTGAAAAGTCCGAACACTTTCACAAGTGCGGCACCCCGAACTTATAGCATTATATGCATCAGCTCCGAATCATGTCTTTGGTCAAATGTTGGGTTTGCCCGGCTCTTATGTTTTGGTACCTTACGTTCCGCTCCATCGGCTAAGATAGCGCCAGGAGAACTACTGCGATTGTGCCCCGATTCTGCCGGGCCAAGCACCTCAGTAGAGAAAGCTAAAACTAACTGTCATGATAAGACGAGAGACTGGTCGCTGTTCGGCGAGGTTTTTCGAGTCCCTAAAGACTTATGCCGCTAAGGGCGAGGGGCCGGCTCCGTCCGGCTTACAGGCGTGTATCGCGCCCCGAATTCGGCCTTCCGAATACCAGGGGCTTCACTGAAATTTAAAATTATAGAATTCTATGGCTAAGTGAGAGTGATAAAGCATTATTAGTCTGGTTGCCTTGTTCGTTGTGCTGAGCACCTCCCTCGAAGGACCCAAACATGGGAACAAGAGTGCTCAGGTTTATCCCGAACACCCCGGCACTCGTGGCATGGGGGCAGAAGCCGAGGACTAGCCATCTCTCAGATTGGATAAACAGCCAAACAGAAGGTAATATTTTAAATTCACACAAGCGTTGCATAGCGCATATGAAACAAGTTTTCATTACACAGGATAAAAAACGAGCAAGTCTCATTCAAATATTACATTTTGTGAACACTCATCCGCGATAAGACGGGCGCCCGGCAGAACACCCTCATAGTACATCTCGGGGTGGCGGTGCTCCTTGCCCTCCGGCGGCCCCTCCTTGATAAGCTTCACGGCGTCTAGCTTGACCCACTGCGTTTTCACACGGGCGAAGGCCCGGCGTGCACCTTAAATGCAGACGGGTCGCTTGACGACCTCTAGCCGTGGGCAGGCATCCACAAGCCGCCTCACCAGGCCGAAGAAGCTGTTCGGAAGGGCGTCGCCAGGCCACAACCGGACTATGAAGCCCTTCATGACCTGATCGGCCGCCATATGTAGCTCAGCCATCTGCTTCAGCTGGTCGCTCATTGGCACCGGATGTTCGGCCTCAGCATACTGAGACCAGAACAGCTTCTCCGTCGAGCTTCCATCCTCGGCTTGGTAGAATAGTGCGGCATCGGACACACTGCAGGGCAAATCTGTGAATGCTCCTGAAGAGCTCCGGATTCGGGTAAGTAATCGGTAATTCACCGTTGCATGCTTGCTTTGAATATAGAAAGCCTTACCCGCCGCTATCTTCTTCATCGTGTCGATCTCCTGAAGGACCTTCTGGGCCTCGGCCTTGGCACTCTTCGCGCTCTCACGGGCCGCGGCAAGCTCAGACTCTCTCGTCTTCAAGTCAAGCTCCAACGCCTCATGCTTTGTCACGAGAGCCTGGAGCTCTTGCTGCACCTCGCCCACTCGAGCCTCATGCCTCTCTCGCTCGGTGCGCTCCGCCTTTTCTTCGGCCTGGGACAACGCTTGCTTCAGGGTCACCACCTCGGTCGTGGCCCCTGGCAAACATACAGTGATCCTGTCATTTAGCAATCGCGTCCTTTTTTCTCATCTACAGACGGGGTATTACTTACCCTTGTTCTCCTCGAGCTGCCTCTTAGCAAGGCCGAGCTCTTTCTGGGACCCCTCGAGGGCCTCCTTCAGTACGGCGACCTCCGCAGTTAGTGCGGCGGACGCCAGCAGCGAAGCCTGCACATGCATATTGACATACTTATATTAGACTCCTGCGATATTATTTGATCCTCTGTTCGGCTTTTCTTTGTGAACACCGAACAAAGCATCAGGGGCTACTGTCTATGCGGTAACACTTCTACTACATTTGAAAATACTTACCTCGAAGCCTGTTAGAAGGCCAGTACAGGCTTCAGTCAATCCTCTCTAGGCGGACTGGACCTTCTGGATCACCGCACTCATGATAGTGCGGTGCTCCTCCTCGATGGAAGTGTTGTGAAGTGCTTCCAACATAGTGTCTGGCGCCTCTGGGTGGATAGAGGTCACCATCACTGGCGTCTCACCCTCCTTAGAAGGGGACCGCCTGCCCGAGCTCGAATCCGTTGGAGGGTCCGGCGCGGTGTTCGGTTGAGGGCCGAACTTGGATATTCCGGGGACTCCGTCCCCTCGGCTCCCGGAGTCCGTAAGGTCGCCTTGAGGCACCTCCGGGACTGCCCCCCCCCCACGATTCGGTGCCTCTTGAGACAGCACCTCGGTGTCGTCGGCCGGATGAGGGGAGGTGGCCGTCGGGACTGGATCGCTATCCATGTCCGACGCACCGAGGGAGCCGTCCGAGGATACCTCGATATTGGCTCGGGGCAGCCTGCACAATTGAGTTCAGCGTTAGGGAAAGCAATGCAACAAAGGAATCCTATGGGTTACTTTGGTATCCGAATACTTACCATCTCCCCTGGGGCTTTCCCCTAGGCAACCACTCGTCTTCACTTTCGTCGGCGGCGGTGGAGCTGTCCGGAAGGAGCGTCCTTCCCTTCTTGGACCCTTCGGCCTCCCCAGTTGGGGCGGCCTTCCTTTTCTTGTCTCCCCCAGTTGGTGGGGGAGCCTCCTCTTCCTCTTCCTCGTCTTCGGGGGAAGAGTGCACCGCAGAGTCATCGGACAGTGAGTCCGACGATGCCTGGCGTCGGGAACTCTTTCGAGCTCCCTTGGCCTTCTTGGTCTTCTCCGGCACCTTATAAGGGGCCGGAGTCAGCATCTTCGTCAGAAGAGCGTCTGCGGGGCCTTCGGGCAAGGGAGCCGGATAGTCGATCTGTCCGTCCATCTTCTGCCAGTCCTGTCAAAATTACGGGAGTTTAGATCCCGCATAGAGCCAATCTATATATATATATATATATATAACAAATATCCTGTAAGAGGTAAAACAACTTACCGCACTCGCGTGGCGCTTCGCGCTGAATCCGCAATCCTCGGTAATGGGGGGAGGGACCGCGGCGCCCTTGAACAGCACCCTCCAGGCATCTTCATGAGTCGTGTCGAAGAGCCTGTTCAGAGTTCGATGCTACGCTGGATTGAACTCCCACAAGGTAAACTCCTGTTGTTGGCACGGGAGTATCCGGCGAACGAGCATAACCTGGACTATGTTGACAAGCTTGAGCTTCTTATCCACCATGTTCTGAATACCTGACTGGAGTCCGGTCAGCTCTTTTGAATTACCCCAGGACAGGCCCTTCTCTTTCCAGGAGGTGAGCCGCATGGGGATGCCAGATCGGAACTCGGGGGCCGCTACCCATGCGGGGTCACGCGGCTCGGTGATATAGAACCACCCCGATTGCCACCCCTTTATGGTGTCCATGAAGGTGCCCTCGAGCCATATGATGTTGGGCATCTTGCCCACCATGGCGCCTCCGCACTCCGCCTGGCGGACGCTCACTACCTTCGGCTTGACATTGAAGGTCTTCAGCCATAAGCCAAAGTGGGGCTTGATGCGGAGGAAGGCCTCGCACACGACGATAAACGCCAAGATGTTGAGGATGAAGTTTGGGGCCAGATCGTGGAAATCCAGGACGTAATAAAACATGAGCCCCTGGACTAAGGGATGGAGAGGAAATCCCAGTCCATGGAGGAAATGAGTGAGGAATACCACCCTCTCATGGGGCTCGGGCGTGGGGATGAGTTGTCCCTCATCTGGGAGCCGGTGCACGATGTCGTCGTGCAGGTATCCGGCTCTCCTCAGTTTCTTGACGTCTCCCTCCGTGACGGAGGAGACCATCCACTTGCCTCCCGCTTCGAACATGGTTGGACAAGGTTAAGGTGGAAGTGAGAGCTTGGGCGCTGGAGCTCGAGTATGCGGGAGCGGATGAGCAGAGGAGGAAGAAGGCGTGGATAGAAAGGTGAATCTTATCCCTTTATATGGGCGGACAAAATTAAACGTCCCCACTTGCCTAGTAAAACTCGCGTATCCCCCAAGCGCCGCAATTGATGGCGCGGTTGGGTTACCCACGCCCATATTGATGAGAATCCCGTAATAGGGGGACACGATCTCTGCTTTGACAAGACGTGTCAAAAAACTGCCTCGCGTTGTGTGTGGGGCTGGTTAAAAGAAACGGTTCGAATAATCACCGGGCCATAATGTAACATCATGTTGCCAAAGCAAGCTAGCGGATTAGATTTGCGAAAGCATTATTCTCTGCGGTGAAGTGTGGAACTTATTTTGCAGGGTCGGACACTATCCTCGTATTCAAATTCTTCTGTGATGTATTTGGAGAAGGAACCCGCCTTGCAATGTCGGAGACAACTGCGCGCCGGACTCATCGTCATTGAAGCCTGGTTCAAGGGCTACTGAGGGAGTCCTGGATTAGGGGGTCTCCGGACAGCCGGACTATTTCCATTGGCCGGACTGTTAGACTATGAAGATACAAGATTGAAGACTTCGTCTCATGTCTGGATGGGACTCTACTTGGCGTGGAAGGCAAGCTAGGCAATACGTATATGGATATCTCCTCTTTTGTAACCGACCTTGTGTAACCCTAACCCTCTCCGGTGTCTATATAAACCGGAGGGCTTTAGTCCGTAGGAAAACAATCACAACATATAATCATACCATAGGCTAGCTTCTAGGGTTTAGCCTCTCTGATCTCGTGGTAGATTTACTCTTGTAACACTCATATCTTCAATATTAATCAAGCAGGACGTAGGGTTTTACCTCCATCAAGAGGGCTCGAACCTGGGTAAAACTTCGTGTCCCTTGCCTCCTGTTACCATCCGGCCTAGACGCACAGTTCGGGACCCCCTACCCGAGATCCGCCGGTTTTGACACCGACAGTAGCTCTCGTGATGTTGCTGATTTTAGGGACTTATAATTTCACTAAGTCCTTTTCCTGCTGTTATTTTTATGCCATGTATTCTTGTTGCTACAGAGTGATCCCTGCCTCTTTTGAGCATGTTCAGTAAGGATGATTTTGAGATATTGTTATGCTCCATCCATACATGTCTTTGTTTGCAATTATGGAGTGCCCTAGAATGACTCAATCTTGCTCTACTTTTGCTATAAAATGTTCCTGGCAGATTGTTTACATGTTAATCAATTTTTCCGAGGTTGTTGTAGTTGATCCATGCATGCTATGGGATTGCTCTTGACATGGTTAGCTTATTGGCCATGTCTTATTGCTGGGTGTATACTTAGTTTGTCATGCAATGCCTTGTGGTGAGTACATCGAGCTCGCAAACATGCCTTCGTAATTCTGTTCATGCCATGTCCAGTTTTCTGCTAAGTCTGAATCTGTTAACGAAACTTGCTATGTTTACATGGTTGCCATTGTATTTTCTAATCCCTTTTGGCTTATGGTCAGTAAGGGACTTCTATTATATGATTTGAGTATATTCATGCCATGCCTTGTATTGCTATGGTATGATCCTGTAGCATGTTGTTATCTTGCTCTAAACATTGCATCCTCATGTTAAATCCTGACATGTTATTTTCAATAAGTCTATGAACTTGATATCTTTTGCACTTTTGCCATGCTTGTTTGAACCTGCTCTTGTGTGATTTAGCCGTAGCTCAATGTTCATCTTTTGTCAAGCATCTTGAGTATATCACTGCCATGTGCTTTGTTGCTATGTTGGAGTGCAGTAGCTTAGTTTCTTGTTGCATTCTAGATGACATCGTGCTGTTAATCACAGTTTAGTGCCATTATTGTTTTGCTTGCCATTTGCAAACCGTGCATCCGAGTTCCGGTGATCTTTATATCAATTTCGACTGAAATCAACTCATCTTTCCAGCGGCGCTCTTGGTTTGCCAAGTTGAGGCCTGGTTCAATCTTTTCCTCCCGGAGCATGCATATGCATTGCATATCACATCTCGCATATCATGCCATGTTTTGCATCATGTTTCTTGCGCATTGCACCCTGGTTGATTGTCGTTTCCTTTGCTTGTGTTCTTGCTTTGGGTAGAGCCAGGAGACGAGTTCATGTTCGAGGTACCCGTTGAGTACGCTTACGAGGATAAAGCTTTCATCTTCTCAGAGAACTTTGCAGGCAAGATGACCATACCCTTGAAATCACTTCTATCTTTGCTTGCTAGTTGCTCGCTCTATTGCTATGCCTATGCTGCAATACCTACCACATGCTTTATCATGCCTCCCATATTGCCATGTCAAACCTCTAACCCACCTTGTCCTAGCAAACCGTTGTTTGGCTATGTTACCACTTTGCTCATCCCCTCTTATAGCGTTGCTAGTTGCAGGTGAAGATTGGAGTTTGTTCCATGTTGGAACATGGATATTTGTTGGGGTATCACAATATCTCTTGTTTAATTAATGCATCTATATACTTGGTAAAGGATGGAAAGCTCGGCCTTATGCCTGGTGTTTTGTTCCACTCTTGTCGCCCTAGTTTCCGTCATACCGGTGTTATGTTCCTTGATTTTGTGTTCCTTATGTGGTCGGGTTATAATGGGAACCCCTTAACAGTTCGCCTTGAATAAAACTCCTCCAACAAGGCCCAACCTTGGTTTTACCATTTGCACTAACAACCTATCACCTTCCCTTGGGTTCTGCAGACTCAAGGGTCATCTTTATTTTAACCCC